>NC_091821.1:517666459-517970209 GCF_038994185.2 Dermacentor albipictus
AAAGGTTGCCCCTATTCTTAGCAATATTTACCTGAGTAAGGTTGACAGCTGCTTAGAGAAAGCCTTAGGTGATAGCGTTATCAAGATATATTTCGTTACGTTGATAATTACCCGATTTTCTGCAATACGGAAGAATTCGTTTCTGCTGCTACCTCAATAAGTGAGCAATTTAAACTTTATGGAGGAGGATTAAAGTTTACCAAGGAATTTCCTCAGCAACGCGTAATTCAGTTTCTTGACATTTCCTTGGTCTTCGAACAAAATCACGTTTGTGGGCAGTACTCCCCAAGATCTTCGAAGCCGTTGCTAAACTTTCAATTTAAGCATTCCAAGGTAGTAAAAAACGGAATTGCCATGTGGTGCCTTAAGTCTTCTCTCACCAGATCCTGCATGCACAAAATGAGCGCCAGTTTTAATGCGCAGGTTCGGTGCCTATTTGGTGCCTAGCAGTGGCTGGTGCCTAGCAGTGGCCACTGGGGCTGAGCGCCTAAAGAAGTCGGTTTCGAGGGGGATGGACATTATTACAGAAAGCAGTAATAGCAAAAAAAGAGTAGTGGCTATTCCGTACAGTCATTCAGTGTCACACAGGCTTAAAAAAGTTGCAAGTAGATATGATGTTAATGTTTTCGCTGCTACCAATAAGCTAGGCAAGATATGCACTGCTGTACAGAGGAAAAAGGAGCAGGCAAAAGGCGAAAAAAGAACAGATATTTGTCCAGTGAAGCACAATATGAACAACAGTTTTACTGACTGTTGTATGGGTTTGGTTTATAAAATTCCCCTTAGCTGTGGCCAGTTCTACATAGGGCAAATGTGTCGGTGTATCAATCAGAGGCTAATGGAACATAAAAGGTTGTTAACCGGTGGATCGCCTTCTAATCTTTCCTTACATTGCCAAGATTGTAACAACACGCCAGAGTTCGATGAATGCGCGATATTGTACAGGCATAAGAATGAAGATACACGTCTTATGGTACCCGCCGTGGTTGCTCAGTGGCTATGGTGTTGGGCTGCTGAGCACGAGGTCGCGGGATCGAATCCCGGCCACGGCGGCCGCATTTCGATGGGGGCAAAATGCGAAAACACCCGTGTGCTTAGATTTAGGTGCACGTTAAAGAACCCCAGGTGGTCAAAATTTCCGGAGTCCTCCACTACGGCGTGCCTCATAATCAGAAAGTAGTTTTGGCACGTAAAACCCCAAATATTATTATTATTATTATTATTACACGTCTTATGGTAGAGGCATGGCATATCTATAATCTTGGAAGTGCGTGCGTGAGTCAGCCTTCAATTACTTTACATAAGGAAGAGATTAAGTGCCTTAACGGTTATCTCTCACGTATACCATCACATGTACCCGACTGACACGTGGTGATACCATTCCTGAGCTTGCGCAGATGAGTTTTGTGTCTTCTTTTTTTTTTCGCCCCAGTGCTCCCTTCAGTTCATAGTCGACGTTTGTGTTGTCCACTTCTCTACTCTTGTGTCCTGTCTGCATGCCTCATCTCTTTTTTGCATTGTCAATCTTGTCGTTGCTGCTGCTGTTGTCACTTCCATCGCACATCGCCGCCACCTGTCATGACAGCGATCGCCCTGTTGACGATTCTTTCCAAGACGAGGCAGTGCTATCTGTACTCAGAAACTCCTCCATCGAAGCACCATCTATTTTATCGCCAGTGGCAACATTCTCCCGGAATTTGGTAATGTCAGCGGCTGCTACCATGTTAGTTTCACATGTGGGGGATTCGCCCTGGCACACAAAGTCCACTGTTTTCGTTCATCGGCATGGCCACTGGTCCTAGCCTTCATGATCGTGGCGCTCGCAGTTTTCAGAATCATCGATATTATCGACTGTGGAAGCTGATACTTTGACTTGCAAGATTTGCAGCTTCGTCTCAAGCGACACAGCTTTGTGCTTTGCGGGGCACCTACCGCTGCTTCTGCGGTGCATTTCCGAGCTTGCTGAGGAAGAGAAGGAAATTGCATAGAGGGAGCACAGGCGTAGTTTGCTTCTCGCTTTTACCCCTCTCTCCTCTCTCTGGCGTACAAAGAGAGAGAGATGGGAGCGGTACATATCTGGGATAAATTCGTACAAAGACAAGGCAAAGGTGTGGAATAGGGTGAATAAACTAAAAGGCTGGGAGACGAACCCCCTGCCCTTATTAAGTACCCAAGGACATGGCCTGGAAGACCAGGCAGACTGTCTGGGTGAACACTTTGTGTATATCTCCAGTGCATCTCATTACACGCAATCATTCCTCAAGTTCAAAGAATGTGCAGAGCGACAGCCCCTTGATCGGTAATGTGGCCATTATGAAGATTACAGCCGCCCGTTCAGTTTAGCTGAGCTTAAAACTTCTCTTGCATGTTTCAACAACTCAGCACCAGGTGGTGACCATATCATATATCAAATGATCAAGTCCCTCCACCCTGAAACACAGAAAACACTCCTCTCACTTTATAATGTCATGTGGGCGGCTGGATATATCCCATCATCTTGGAAAGGAAACTATAATAATACCCATACTCAAACAAGGTAAGGACCCGTCCTTGCCTAGTAGTTGCAGACCTATCGCTTTGACAAGCTGTTTCTGCAAGCTTATTGAAAAGGTGATAAACCAGCGCCTAGTATATCTCCTTGAGAGCAACGGACAATTAGATCCTTACTGCAGACCACCTGGTCCGTATTGAGGCAAATATAAGGGATGCCTTCATACACAAACAGTTTTTCCTCTCCGTATTTCTTGATTTGGAGAAAGCATATGACACCACATGGCGGTTTGGTATTATCCGAGACCTTTTCACTATGGGTATCCGCGGCAGTATGCCGAGTATCATCGAAAGTTACTTTTCTAACCGCACATTTCGTGTAAGGGTGGGCCATGCCTTGTCAAGGTCTTTCACCCAGGAAACTGGTGTTCCACGAGGTGATGTGCCAAGCTGCACACTCTTTATTGTGAAAATGAATTCTTTGGGCATGGCTATCCCACGAACGATGTCGTACTCTGTATATGTAGATGATGTGCAGCGAGGTTTTAAATCATGCAACTTGACTATCTGCGAACGCCTTGTCCAGCATGCCTCAAATAAAGTGGCGAAATGGGCTGAAGAAAACGGTTTCAGGTTGAGCACACAGAAAAGTACATGCATTCTTTTCACGAACAAGAGAGGAACAGTACCATGTCCTGCTATTGAGCTCTCGGTTAGCAGATTACCCGTAAGTGCCGAGCACAAGTTTCTCGGCATCATATTGGACTCAAAACTCACATTCATCCTGCATATTAAATACATGAAGGCTAAAAAAACAAAAAAAAAACAATGAACTTATTGAAACTTCTATCAAGCACAACATGGGGCTATGACAGAAAATGTCTTTTGAACTTGTATAGGTGTCTTGTCGGCTCACGTCTTGACTACGGCGCTACAGTATATCAGTCTGCTACACCAAGTGCTTCAAAGATGTTGGATCCTGTCCATCATTTAGGAATCCGCTTCGCGACCGGAGCCTTCAGGACAAGCCCCATACAAAGCCTTTATGCAGAAGCAAATGTATGGTCACTCCATCTTCAGAGATCATATAGCAGTTTTACATATTTCCTTAAAATAAATTCGAACCGCGAACATCCCTCTTATTCATGCATAAACGATATGACCGCTGCCATACTCTTCAATAACCGACCTGCAGCGAGAAGGCCGTTCTCTTTGCGTGCAAGGAACCTTAGTGAGGAAAAGGGTGTTCCGGTGCTTGAATATTGTCTTATGGCTCCAGTGAAACTATTACCGCTATGGCAGTGGCAACTGATGATGTGTGACACATCCTTTGTGGAGGTCACTAAACATGCGCCAGAGACACATATTAAAATGCATTTCTTAGAACTCCAGTACAACTACTCTACACAGAGTTTTACACAGACACTTCTAAGTCGCATGCCGGGGTGTCCTACGCTGCCATTGGTCCATCTTTCTCAGAATCCGGTGTACTGCACCCTGAAACAACTATATTTACGGCTGAGGTCCATGCACTATTGTCGGCTATGAAACATATAAGGAAATCAAAACTTCAGAAAGCAATTATATTTACAGATTCCTTAAGCATCGTAACAACTTTGAAGTCACTCTGTAAACATAAAAACCCGGTACTTGCTGAGCTCTATTCCATTCTCTGTTGATCGTATATATCAAACCAGCATGTGATTATATGTTGGGTGCCTGGCCATAGGGGCGTTGAGGGTAATGTTCTAGCGCACCGGATGGCCACATCAATTGCATCACACGCTATTAATCATATCGCTGCAGTCTCTGTCACAGATCTGGAGCCCTTGTTATGAAGGAAACTGTGGAACTACTGGCAACGCTTGTGGGACCTGGAAACAAATAAGCTGCACGTAATAAAGCCACAATTAGGTTTCTGGCCTTCTGCAACAAAATCACGCCGGACAGATGTCCTATTCTGTTGTCTAAGAAAGGACACACATTTTGCACCCATAACTTTTTACTCACTGGAAATGATCCTCCAAACTGTGGCAGATGCGGGGAGAGGCTGACTGTACTCCACGTCCTCCTGGAGTGTCGGGAAGCTGAAACTGAGAGAAAGAAACATTTTCCCTTAGTATACCGGCAGCACATCCCCCTTGATCCTCTAATGTTACACTCTTAGAAAAATTTACACCATTTGTTGCATATTTTGTCCCACAACAATAATCGCCATCTGTCTTGCCCGCGTTTCCTATCTTTAATGCTGCGAGCCCGGTACTTCCCAGTCACGAACGGCATGCGCGTTATCAGTGTGACGCAGCATTCTCGACAGGAAAGTAGCGAGCGCCGAGTTTTCAAGAAAGGAAACGCAAGCAAGGCAGATGACGATTATTGTTGTGGGACAAATACACACCCCAAAGGGTGCAACCGTTTTAAGAGTGTACTCGGCCCACAACCGCTCTTTGACACAAACACAGTCCTAGCTTTCCTGAAAGATGTTGTTTTACATGTTATTAGCCCCATATATTCGTAGCGCCTCCTCTCTTCAGAGGATGCCGCTGTGATAGCTGTTTCGTATAGCACATACCTTTAAGCCCTTGCGTTTCAAGGGTTCTGGCGAGGCAGTAGTGCTCTAGACAATTTCAGCATCTCTCATATTTTGTATATTGCATCATTCTTTCCTAATACATTTTAGTGGTCATTGTACATCTCAATTATTATTGCCATTATTTTATTACGCATAGATTTTTTACACCAACTCTTTTAGGCCCCTTTACAGCCATGTCACATTAAATTCACAAAACCCATCAGACCACTATGAACTCATAAACACTAGTATGGCGCTCTTTGGCCATACCTGGCCCTTGCGCCAATAAACATCATTCATTCATTCATTCATTCATTCATTCATTCATTCCCCTCTCTCTGGGCGCTCGCCGGCAATGCGGACGCTAAGCAGCTGGCGCCATCTTGCAGCATGCTGTGCCAACTTGCGATGCCCTCCGTGGCTTTTGCAGTCGGTGCGCTGGCAGGACGCGCTGCGTGGCAATGGTGGTAGATACGAACTCGCATAGGCAAACTTTCCACCTGGTCTTGGTTAAGGGGAACTTAGCAAAGCAAATTTTACGATTATTCTGCATGGAAAACACCCCCAAAAAGGCATAATTTCAATCATTATATCCAATATGCAGTGAATAATCTATTGTTATGTATGGGTTTTTTTCTCATAGCCCTAGTGCATAAGTTGATACCCTGCAGTCAACTCATCGTTTTAAGTGGTATATTGTTACATTTGGTATCATTATAAGCGGACGGCATCGTAGAACCAATGTCACCAGCTCCTCTTGTGCCCAATGTCTCGACTGCCAACCAGCCTATGGTTTCCTTGATCCAAGCTATGTTTGAGAGGAGGTCACTAATTAAGACTCTCCTCTGTCTGCACATTGTGCGTTCCACCAGTCACACCACCAGTTCCACCTGTCGCACCAAGGAACTACCCCTTTTACTTGCGATACCGCAATCCAGCTGAGTGGAAGATGCTAGATGTTCGGCCAATATGTTTTGCGTGCTTTTGAGTTGGGCACATTGCATGGCACTGCTGGACATAGCTGACTGGTTGGAGCACCCAGACCCGCATCCTGAAGGCTACTCCCATGCAACATCGTCGCATTCACACCGACTGACACCCCCGATGTCGACACTTGCACCAATGTGTATACGCAGAGTGCACCGCCTATAGTGGTGCCACTGAAGGCCACCTAGCGGGTACTTTCGAAGACATGCCCGGGATGCAGTAGCAGACAAGAGTGCTTTTGCAGCAGATGACTGAAGTTCATGGTTTCGATTTGCCCTTTTATTTATTTATTTATTTACTTATTTATTTATTTATTTATTTATTTATTTGTGATACCCTCAAGGTACATAATTGTACATTGCAGTTCATTCGGTTGCCAGACTGCTGCTTCAGTGGTGATATCTGCAGGATAGGCTTTGGCCACTATGGGAGCGGACGTGCATGTACACAATGTTGCCAGAGTATGGGACAACCCAGTCCGCTGACGTGCTAGGTGCACCCAGCAGACAAGTGCAACGAAGCGCAGTTATATAAAGTGGAGGTTGTGTTAAGTAGCTGCTTTGTTTTGCTGAATAATGCAATGCCTTGAGATATTTTTTAAAATCTTTGCCGTAATATTGTTTCGGCACCTTGATTATAGGCACACATCATTGGTGCAAACATATTTCAAATGACTTCGCACGACACCATGCCAACACATTGTAATGATGTTACTAGCAATGAACCTACATGTCGTCACCTAATAAGTGCTATCAAGGTCACCTGAAGAAGAACAATTATGAATTTCTTAATGGAAATGTGTACGCTAGTCAATGAACTCATGAAACACACCGGTTAATAAAAGTTTGAGTTGGTGCCTGAGTGAAACGTACAAAGCTAAATTGTTACCAACTTCTGAGTATTCTTTTTCGAATGTTACGAAAGAAAGAAACAATATATCTAAAGACGAAGCAGTGCCGGTGAAGGTAGGTAGGCGCTGCTGGTGAGGCCGAGTAGGCCGGATGTAGTTTTTCACACCCTAGGCCGCAAAAGATAAGAAATAATTCAACTGAGTGCACAACGCACATGCAAAAAGGCATTCTGTGTGGTAAGGCTGCTCAGGCAGCATCATGTTGTAACAAATTCACAAACTTGGTGCAAATTTTTCAGTGAAAATCAAACAGCAGTACCATATAAAGCAGCTAACAGCAATCCTCGCCCTGAGCTACCTCTTACTTGCTGTGTTGGTGTAGTCACTTTGGCATTGTGCTGGTAAGACCAAGAGCACGGTATCAAATCCTGGCTGCGGCAGCCACATTTCGATGCACCTGAAATGCAATAACGCCTGTGTGTCGTACACTAGGTGCGCAGTAAAGAATGCCAGGTCAAAATTAACTCAAAGTCCCCCACTACAGCATGCCTCATAATTATCTCTTGTTTTTCGCACATAAACCCACAGAATTAAAAGAAAAGCTGCTTCTTTTTATCACATTTCTGAAGAAACCACAATGTCAAAGATGTCCTTGGGCGAAATGAATAAAGCTGTTAAAGAAGCATTTGCCTGTAATCATTGACAAAATACAGCATGATCTACGGCACTGACAAATGAGGTGAGGTGAAAACCCCGTAGCCCAAAAAAATAAAAAGCAGTTTTGCGTGAAGCAACTAGCAGCAGTTGAACAGGTGCATAGTCACGCATACAACAGATAGAAAAATATGAACTGCATGAGAGCTGGTGCGACGATTTAGCGGGCCATATAAAACCAACGAAATTGGTCCTTGTAAGCCACATGATGCCCTCATATAGTCGCTCACCTTAGCTCGAGCAAGACAGTAAAGAAGTGACAAATGGTAGAAGCGGCCCGTGGCACCCAAAAGCTAAGCGAAGCGCCTATAATCTGCATACTGCACTGCAGGCAAACTGAACCAAACATCATCGCGAACAGCAGCCACGAACAGCATCGTTGCTTGCTCATGTAAACTATTCCGAGTACATCACGGAAATCACAAATGAAGGAACAAGAAATTTCTCGCCAAATGGCGGCAATCCACTGCTGCTGTTGCTTCCGCTCATGAGGCCTCGTGGAGAATGATCAGAACCGTGTCGCCAGCAAGTATTTGCAGGTATTTGAGCACACCATAATGCAACAATTGTTCTTCGACCTGCCTGAAGCTTTGGGTACCATGCACATGTGACGGTGGTTGCGTATTTTGCTCCGAAAACCTGAATCAGACAGAGAAGTGCAAGTAACGATGCACAAAACTACGGTGGACGGCTGCCTCCTTTCTTGAGAGCACTTAGCATGGCTTCCACTAGCGGCAGATCGGTCGGCATGCAGGTCCTCGTTCAGTCTATAATAATGTTGCTGATCGCTGACCACCGAATTTAATGTATGCGGACGATATTGTACTGTTAGCAGACTCTGATCGTTGGCTAGCTGAAGTTCGCGATGCAACTAACGGGGGGTCAAGAAAATTCTGAAACCATATAATCTGGCTGGGTAAAGTGAATCACAGAAAGCAGAAACAGATTTATGATGCCGAGGGAAATTGTTTAGAGGGAGCTGACGCTGTGAACTACATTGGTTCAGTTATAACTGAGTCATTTAAGAAAGACGATAGGGTAATCGCCCCAAATGAGGGAGCAACACAGGATAGCACAATATAAAACAGCTTAGAACTGACCAATCTTAACTGGAAAAAGGTGGACGCAAATGTTCCAAAATGCACGTCCGCAGGGATAGACGAAATTCCAAACAAGTTAATTAATGAACTTGGCCCAAGAAGCAAGGAAACGCTGATAAAGTTACTGGCATTGGAGGCAGTCATAAGAAATAAGCAAATTCCGCACAGCTGGAAACAGAGTAGAATGAATTTGATTTATAAAGGGAAAAGCAATAAGACGAACATAAAATCCTTCCGACCAATTACGATAACATCAGTTATATATAGACTGGCGATGCAGGTGGTGAAATTAAAAATGCAATCATGGGTAGAAAGTAATAGAATACTCGAACTTCAGAATGGGTTCAGAAGTGGTAGGCGCTTAGATGATAGCCTGTTCGTGCTTACTCAGTGCATAGAAAGAGCTAAGGCGGAAAATAGACCTCTGTATTTAGCCTTCCTGGATATAAGCGGTGCATACGACAATGTGAACAAGGAACTCCTGTGGAACATATTAAAAGCTGAAGGTATCGGTCATGAGGTAATTGATTTGCTACAGGAAATATATCAAGAAAGTAATGTTCAAATAACATTGGAATGAATTAAGAAAACGACAAATATCAAGGTACACGAAGGATTAGGGCAAGGTTGTTCTCTATCACCGCTGCTGTTCATGCTTTATGTAAGTAAGGAAAGAAGGCTACAAGGAAGCAATCTAGGGTGTGACCTGTCGTACAGATTAGGCGGAAAGGTTGATGAGCAACGACCACCGGATTTAATGTGTGCGGACGATATTGTACTGTTAGCAGATAGCCAGGAAGATTTGCAAACTCTGGTTAATTATTGTGCAGACGAAGGAGACAGTTTAGGTTTCAGTTTTAGTGCAGCTAAGTCCGGTGGGGTGTTTTTCAATGATACAACTGATCAGGAGCTTACAATACAAGACCATGAAGTACCCCGAGTGGCTGAATACAAATATCTCGGGGTATGGATAAACAAAAGGCAGATGTACATAAAAAAGCACGAAAAGTCTCTTACAGCAAAAGGGCAAAGCGATGCAAGGATAGTGAAACATAGGGCATTGTGGGGGTACAACAGGTATGAGGTACTGAGAGGTATTTGGAAGGGAGTAATGGCGCCGAGGCTTACTTTCGGGAATGCGGTCTTGTGCTTAAAAACAGAAGTTCAGTCGAGACTAGAAGTAAATCAGAGAGCTGTTCGAAGATTAGCACTAGGTGCCCATGGGAAAACCACAAATGAAGCAGTACAGGGGGATAGGGCTGGGCATCGTTCGAAGCATGGGAAGCTCAGAGTAAAATCCTATATGAAAGACTCCTGAGGAAATTGGACGATAACAGGTAGGCAGCTAAGGTATTTAAATACCTATACAAAAAGAATGTTGACTCACAATGGCGGAAAAAAACTAGGAAGCTAACCAGTAAGTATGCCAGACACGAGGACGGAGAAAGACAGAGCATTATACGACAGGTTAAAAACGCAGAAGGTGAAAATTGGATAAATTCTATGGAAAAGAAACATAGTGTATAACTATATAGATACTGGAAATAGCAGATCAGGAAGGAAGCATATTATAACTCAAGAGGCAGTGCCCTACTCTTTGAAGCTAGGTCAGAATGTCTTAGAACATGGAGCTATAAAAAGAAATTTAACGAAGAAGGCACATGTACTGTGTGTGGTAAATCTGTAGAAACAATAGAACACCTCATACTAAAATGTGATGGTGTCCATTCCAATGTCGTTGCGGGCACAGTCATTCTACCTGAGGCCCTAGGGTTCAGAGATAACGATAGTCCTGTAAATAAATATGCGGTGGAAATTGGCAAACAGCGATTGGAGGATTGGTGGCTCAAAAGCAGAAAGGTGACATAAGGCTAATAGGTTAGGAAGACCTATTTAAAGAAAATGGCGAATTTTAATAACTTAAAACACAGTTAAACAAAAATAAAAAGCTGAGCATGGTGGCAACTGCCATCACCCCGTTTCGAAGGGGACGCTCCTACCTTCCATCCATCCATCCATCCTATGCATATAGCAGGTCACCACCATTGCTCGACCGCCAACCTCGCTCGCCGTAAGCCATCCGATTCCCTTCGCCGCAAGCCTGCCATTTGCCATAGCCTGCCAATGCTTTATGCTACGCATCGGAAAACTAATAAGTGCAGCACCCGGAGGTTATGCTGTATTCTTGACCCAGCTTCGAAATCCTCATCTGGCTGCCCTACCCACTCTATTTGCTCCAAGTCCAAGTCAACAGTGTTGCTGTTACGGCCCCTATCGACACCAGTGCAGAAATCTCGGTGATGAGCCCTTGTCTTTGTGAAAAGCTGACGAAAGTCCTGACACCTGCTGTGCAATGTACAGTAAGAGTTGCCGATGGAATCACACCTACCATTGTTGGAATGTGTACTGCCTACATCACTATATCTAACCATCGGACAAGTGCTCTGTTTCTTGTGCTTGAGCAGTGCCTTGGGCATTGACTTTTTGTGCACACATTCATCCCTCATTGACTGTGGCACAAGCGTCTTTCAACTGGAGCTCCCTTCTGTCCCCGAAACTTTTGCTGCTAGGCGCCTATGCAACAATGTACAGTAAAACCTCATTAAATCGTACCCGCTTAAACAGTAGTTTTGTTTTAAAAGTAGTAAAGTCAAATACCCGACTCAGCGGTCATTGAACATTATGTGTTTTGGATCCGCATAAACTGTACCAGCTTATTGCGCACGTATCGGTTAACACGTAGTGTTTCCACTTTTCGTCGCACAAACACGACGGTGAATCGTCTCCATCAGGCGGCCAGCAGAACATGCCTCAGAGATCAGAACGGCCTCCAAGCGTCCTGTGCATTTGCGCGTGAAGCCACATCAACATCAACACCATTTCACCGCCATGCCAGACAGCATTGTGGCGTCATGCAAACATTTCAAGGCTAGATGGCACGCGCCACCGTCGCCTAATTCAAAGGGTTGAGCCTCATCCATCCATCCATTCATCCAACAAGGACTCGCGTCATGCCGAAGCTCGGATATGGTGGCTAGGAGGAGAGGTGTCAGTATCGGTGCGCCGGAGAGGAAGCGAGAATTCATCCGGATGCGCCTTTCGGCTCCAAGATACACCCCCCCCCCCCACACCCACCCCCCCCTCTGCACGCGCGCGCGCGTAGCAGCCGCTGTTGTTGCAGCTAGTTCATGATACCGGGCGGATTACAACAAAAGATAGTTGGCATACTTTTCTGACGGCTCCCTGCAAAGTGTGTATTGGCACTGAAAACTATGTGTGAACTTTTTTCCCTGTATATTAGCTGTGTGCGCTGCTGACCTCCCAAAGCGCTGTAAGATAGTGAATCAAATGACTTGCCGTGAGCTTGTCACCAAAACAACGTTCATGCAGTTTTTGCTTTGATGCCGCAGTGTTCTCCATGACATCTCAATTCAGGTAAAAGCATCAGCAACCATACTTGAACGCTTTAGCTCAATGACTTGCACATCGAAAAGCAATGACTATTTCGTACAACCTTTAATAAGCTAGACATTTATTTTGACACACTCTTACAATTGAACATCAAAACACCATAAAAAAATAAACATAATATATGCATCAATTTAGGGGAGAACTGCAAGTTATGCAAAACTCAGCTAAAGAAAGTAAATAAGGCAAGTAAGAAGAACAGTCAATATGCAATTCCAAGATGGGCATACACACATGGCATTGAGATTTGATTGGCAAACACAGATGCAGTCATACGAAAATTGATTCCTACCTATGTCAAACATAGCCAGATTGTGAGATCAAATTTGCTAATGGGAGCTTTGTAACAATGTGAAAAAGACATTACTAAAGAGTCACAACAGACGACACAATGTGGGTAGTGTACAATAACATAAAAGAGAAAACCTTGTTGGCTGTGTTAACATTATGGAAGTTAAGCAGTACGTCTCAACTTCAAGAATTTCATCTTTTCTCTCTTTTTTTTGGGGGGGGGGGGGGGGGGGCTGGACACATTTTCTCCAGCTACAAGAAAATGCATCCTTGTCAGTGCAAAGAAGCGAATGATTTAATTTGTTACTTCCATTTTGTGCTGCTCACAGCCAACCATATTTAATGTATTCACAGACAGGCAAGACATGAGGTCCATGATGCTATCAGTTTTCAACTTGTTGAAACTGAAGCAATAGGTAAAAGCATCCTCCATAGCTTTGACCAGGCCTGCTAGGGACTAGACGGATACAGGAGGCCACCTCTATCTATGTAACGTGTGAGGCATGACTCTGCCGGAAGCAAGCTGGAGTCCTCTGTGTGACGCAACAGCCTGCTACATTCATTGCACTTTGTTTTTTTCAACATTTTCCGGGCCACATAGCCACTAATTTAAGTGATCCGGGAGTAAATTTTGTGTCCAGCGATTTCAGCGTGTTTAGGGCTCTTAACACCTGATGGTCGAGTTAGCAACAAATATGTAAAGGAGGCCTGCAAATGCGACACTTCAAGTTCAGTGACACTCAGGGCAATGCCGCACATTGCCATGGCTGTTTGCCAGTCTAATGGCTTCGAAAAAATGTGGGCTTGTTTTGGCAAGAGGCCGGGACGACAACCTGAGCAGCGTAGAGTGAATTGTTCTCCAGAGTGAGCTGGTGTCTATGCTCGTAAAAGGGTTTTAGGTCCACTGGTAAATCTTGCCTGAAGGGCCACTCTTATTTCTTGCTCTACCGGCGAAGTTGTGCACAAATAGGGTCTGTTTGTCGGGATGCCTTTAATCATTGAAGGCAGTGCTCCTTTATGGGAAAAGAGGTTTTCAAAGAGCATACGAAAGCTTCCACGTTTTCTTCGAGCTCTGAGACCTGCAGAACTACTGATGGGTGGTCAGCTAAGAACCAAGCTTCCTTTTAGTTCCAACAAGCTAACACCCCAACTGCCGAATCAAGAGAGCCTTTGGAAGTTCGAGGAACAGTACCGTCAAACGTCAAAGGAAAGATCTTTGACATACGTCACGAAGTGCAAGAAGGGGGATCACAGGGCATTCCCAGAACTGTTTTGACAGGTTGATGACATGCTTGTAGCCATGGACGATGATTTCTCGTCGAAATGAGCTTCGCACACAATGCAGTTCTTCTGCAATGGCTTGTCAAGACGAGGAATCGCGCACTGCCAGGCCCTGCGTCGTTCATCGTCGTTGGGAACAGTGAAGAGAGACGCCTTCTTCCCTTGTTTGCGGGCCGAAACATACCCTACTTTGCATCCAGGTGCAAAACGGTGTCTTTGCTATTTAGACATCACTATTGCATGGCCATGTCACTTCGTAGCCAATGCCAAACAAATTCAAACCAGCACACCGCAGACATTGTGAGAACACGTGCCCGTACCTGTCTTTAGGTGACGAAACGTGCGGTGACAGCGGTCGGCGAGTGCTTTTGACGGATATCTGTAGCGACGTACGCACCGCCCTGCGGCGGCATGAAACACCAGCACACCTCCGATCACGGCGCGACCGCGACGATGCTGACACCTCTCCTTCTAGCCACCATAGCTTGGAGAAAAGGCCGTTGGGTTCTCAGCATAGAAGAAAAATTAGACATTGTTCGTGCTATCAAACGTGACATGAAGTTGGCGCAGGCACTCGACAAGGATCTACTGTTGTCTGCGGTGTGTGGCATTTGGAAGGCAAAGAAGTTGCTCAGCAGTGCTGCTGCGACCGCGAAGAGATGTCTGGCTATGAGGTTCGGCTTTTTGCCATTGTTGCCTCTGTTGTTGCCAAAGTGTCGACTAGCAACAATGATGATGACAACACGGAAAGCAACAGCACGGACAATTCAGTCCCGACAGTGGCAGAAGCTGCGCATTATGTCAGCCTCATGAATGTAATCGTCGTGACGAGAACAGCACCCCGCAATAAGAAAGGCACCCCGTGACTTCTGTAGCGTTACCACCCGCATACACGGAGAACACGCATGCCAACAAGGAATCTGCCATGCGAGTGTTTGCCGAGAAGAGAGGGCTGGCTGAAAAGCTGGCTCGCTGCTTCAGTAAGTTTGAGGCTGTTGTCGCTGCTAGGCCACTGTGCCATCAAACGAACATAACACTTTTGTCGTGCGAAGTGAATAAATACTGTATGTCTTTTTGCCTTTTCATCGCACTCTCTCTGAGTTCCGTTTTTGACAGGTAACTAAGCGATTTCATGCTACTTCGGTTGAGCAGTACTACTGTGTAGTACTTACTTTTTCAGAGCTCCGGCCAACTACGGTTTAACGAGGTTTCACTGTACTCTTAGAGTTAGTGTGATTGCAGCCCCAATCCACTACTTATGTTCTTTTGGTGCCCTCTTCTTCTGCCACTGATGAGGCTTGCAACCCCTATTATTGATGTTGTCTTGGCACACAATGTGACCCTACCACACACAGTTGTCGAAATTGTCAATGCCATCATCATCATCAGCAGCAGCAGTAGCAGCAGCGGCGGCGGCGATGACACCTCGACTTATCTGTTCCTATGGAAGTTCGGACAGACGTCAGTGGGTACGAAATTGGAGTCGTCCTTGCCGAGCGCCAGCATGGTCATGACTGCGCCATAGCATATACCAGCCGCCTGCTCTCTGCCCCAGAGCACAATTGTTCAATTAGGGAACATCAATGCCTTGCCCTTCTTTGGGCCAGCTCCATATTTTGTCTGTACTTTTTTGGCTGTCCATTCACGGTAGTGACTGACCACCATGTGTTCTGCTGGCTTTCCTCGCTGAAAGATCCTACATGCCGTCTTGGACATTGGGCCTTGCACTTACAAGAGTACTCGTCTTTCCTTGTGCACAAGTCTGGCCAATTACTTAAGGAAGCGGACTGCCTGTTCCGATATCCTGTTGATCCACCTGAAAGCACCAGCCCTGACACCATTGCCTGTGTTCTTTCTATCACAGAGTTACTTCATTTTGATGATGAACAGCGGTGTGATCCGGCGTGATGTTCCGTCAACTGTCTCAACTCTCGGGGGCGTCTGACCTTACATAGTGGAACTTTTTACCGCCACAGTGCATACCCCAAACGCCCTGAGCACTTGTTGGTGGTACCCTCCCACATGCGTTCTACTGTCCTCCAGTAGCTTTACGAGCCCACAGCAGGCCATCTTGGTGTAACACGCTCTTATGGTCATGTGCGGCGGAATTTCTTTTGGCCTGGGCTTTATCACTCTGACAAAAGTGTTTTGGCAGCTGCGAACTGTGTCAGTGATGCAAGAGGCCACCAAAACTTCCCACTGGCCTTCTTCAGCCTGTTGATTCCCCAGTAGGGCTGTTCCCTACATCAGCATCATGGCACAAATGGGTCGCTGTCGTGACAGACTATGCCACGCGTTATGCTATTACGTGCGCATTTCCAACCAGCTGTGCTACTGATATTGCCGACTTCCTTCTCCATCATGTGATGTTGCATCACGGAGATCCTTGTCAGCTGCTCACTGATTGTGGTCCCTACTTCTTGCCCCGTGTCATTGATGACCTTGTCCGCTCATGTTCCACAAAACACAAGGTCACAACTGCCTATTGCCCTCAGACAAATGGTCTCACTCAATGACTGAATTGCACCATATCCGGCATGCTTTCCATGTGTGTATTTATTAAAATCTAGGTTGATAGTTTCTTTCAAATAATCATATACGAAACTTTAGGGTCAGCTCAGATTCAAGGATTTTAGGAAAATGATAGATATGGTGCATAGCTGGCACCATGTAGAAAAGGCATTGCAGCCGCTATTAGCCGCGCCAGTAGCCAACTGAAGTACACAAGCGACGTTGCTATTTTGACCTGTGTCGTATCGGCGTGCGGCATGGCCCATAGTGTGGCGTTATCGTATTGGCACCAAACAGGTGATGCCACTATAGTGCCGATTTCAAGTGAAAAGTTATGCTAGCCTCAGAGGTACCGTCACACGTACCTTTTTCTCTTTTTCTCAATACATTTTTGCATTGTCAGGGTGTATACCAACCGGGAAAAGCAGGCAGTCTCAGGAATTTTGAGTACCTTTAAAAAACTACAAGAAAACTCGGGGAACTTGTGCTTCTATCAGAGAAAACTAGCCGTAATTTTATTGAAAGGGAATGAAAGTCGCGGGAATGCTGGCTCGAGTAACAGACAGGAATCGTAACGTATCGGCTTTGACGCCCTGTCCTTGGCTGGAGGAGTTGCCAGTGTACAGTCAATGGCTGGCTTTCTGGACGCCCGATAATTCAGATGACTTCGCGGCACCACAACGTACCCATAGAGTCAATGTATGAGAACGTCTGAAATTTCGGACGCAAGAACCCTTCGCCGTCCGATTTTCGAGATTTCTTGCCTTGACCGCAAGTTCAAAACGGCACTAATCAAAGCCACCGTCACCGCCTGGAACTGGCACTTTCGCACGCAGTTCCGCTGGCAGCCGTAGCCACCACTGTGGTAACGCTAGGCCTAGCTGCTTCGACGTTCACTATTAAGCTCCTTACCATTCGGTGCCGGGTTTTTCATTGAAAGAATTCGCCGCTGTCAGCAATAGCACCGACTCTGCCTTTGAGGTCATCGCGATTTCAGGGCTTCAAAGCTCGGAAAGCACGGTGCGTTGGATAATGCCGGCTTCTGAAAGTCAGCTTCGCCTCAACACAGAAATGTTACGTGGTGAACCATATGCGAACATATTGCGGTGAAGCATAAGCGTGGGAAGGGTCAATTGTCACAGGACACAGTATGCAATGCATGCATCCCCCAGCTCATATCACAGTGCAAGCACTGATATGCCTAATAAGTGTACTGGCAGGCCTTGAGAACTTTTTCTTATGTGCGTGTGGCGATTTCAGCCCATAAGGGCAGTTAAAAGACTTGCATTCATTTTTTCGAACTGCCCAACTTTCAGTGGTTTTCGTGGTCCCTAGGTAGTCCAAAAAATCGGACGTTGACTAAGAGGATACATCAAATGGTCCATAGAGCGAACGCGCAGCAGTAGAAGGATGAGAACATAAAGGTCCTATGCATTGAGGAATGAACGAGAAAGGTAGCATGCCACCGCTTTTTTGAAGGAGATTGAGCTCAATAAACAAATTGTTGGCTGACGTGCAGGACAGGACATGAAGGAGGAGAAATTGAAAAAGAATCTATTCGCTATGATAAATTTCATGCTATAAACAACAACACTCAGTTTGGTTTCTTAGCAATTTATTTTCCTTCCTTTTTTTTCCAGCCCGCATGTCAGATGCTGTTGACATGCCGGCTAACACGCGGACGTTGACACGTGATTGTCAGACGGCCGGGTCACTGGCCTTGTGCACAGCACTCCTTTGTTCTCAATTCGAAACGCTAACATACCTTCGCTCATTGCCGCACCCACCCACCTTACACCCTCTCCCCTTTAGAACTCCACCTATGTATACTGTGGCAAAGAAAGCATATGTCGCCTTGAAGAACGCAAATCCACTTGTCGAGACGCTGGCTCCTGCTTTCACCTTGTTCTCGTTTTGTTCATTGTCTTGAATTTCCATCTCCCGTCTTCCCCGTGTTGTTACTGAATCTTGATTCTGGCAATTTATTCGTCTTTTATGAGATATATCTCATTAATAAAAATTTTATATCTGAAAAGTGCAATAATTCTGCCTTTTGTTTAAGTATTACATAAAATATTCTGGCGTAACCTACATAAAAACAATCTGGCGTAACCTAAGAAAAGTACCTATTTTTCCCGTGGTAAAGAAAGAGTTAAAACTGAAATTGGAGCCTGTTGAAGCTGAAACAGAACCAGTATTCCTTGATTCGACACACTGGAAATGTATTGTAGAAATTCATGGGATTGAAGAAAGCATATGGTATCTGTGGTAAACAATAATAATGATAAACAATAATGGGAGTGGACAGGAAGCACAATCACAATTAGTATGGTGGCACTACTGCTTTGTGACACTGGATGCCACCTGCCAGGCAAGTTGAGCACATTGCATGGTGTCACATTGTCGTGATAGTGAATAACTGCAGTGGCACAATGCAAGTCATGAAACGAACTTTATTTGCACAGGGTGAGCCTGTGCCCAGTACACTGATAGCAGTGAGCGCATTTGTCAGCCATAGAAAATATGATCTGTTGGTCAAGCATGTTGGCTTTCATACATGACTCATCGAAGGTTTCAGCATAATCGCTGGTGCCAGTGTACCTTTCAGAAATCACCACACAATTTGTGTTGTGTATACAATCTGGTTACACCCGCCGTGGTTGCTTAGTGGCTTTGGTGTAGCGCTGCTAAGTGTGAGGTAGCGGGATCAAATCCCAGCCACGGCGGCCACATTTCAATGGAGGTGAAATGCAAAAAAACCTGTGTGCTTAGATTTAGGTGCATATTAAAAAACCCCAAGTGGGTAAAATAATCCGGAGCCCACACTACAGTGTGCCTCATAATCAGATCTTAATTTTGGTGCATAAGACGGCACTACTTTTTTTAACAATCTGATTACACCAGGCTCAGTGACAATGGATAGAACCAGTGATAACATTGAAGAAACTTCCTACACAAAAATGCATGTCTTGTGCTGAGCGATAACATCATAACACTGATTGTCTTGTGAACTATGTTCTCCAATATCAAGCAATTTATATGTTTGCAAGTATGTTCTGTGTGCGGCATATGTTGTGACAGCAGCGCGAAAATGTGAGCTGCTGCCAGAACTTTGCAGCTTTAGGGAACAGAAAGCATTGGTTGGATTCTTTATCATAGCCTAACTGAATTACTGTCACCATCCTAACATTGTGTGTGCTAGCTCATTTGCGCAGCACCTATTAAAATATTCTGCGTGAATTAGTTAGTAGGTGCAAGCTGAAAGGGGCTAGTTTGTTGATGCTAATACTGTCCTGCTACGCCTAGTTCAGTAAATGCTTGACACACAGCACACTTGTGTAAGGTGCTGAACTATACTTTGATGATCACGTTCATAACTCCTTTGCAACATGTTTTCAAAGTGGTAGAGCACGTATTTGTCAGTGGATCATGCAGTGTAATGAATATGCATTCTATGGATCCGCAATTAGCCGATGGCTATGAATCTTAATCCGTCTATCACCTCTTATTTTATATTGCATTTTTCTGATGAAATAAACTTTCCATTTCATTCTATCACATGCCTAATAAGCAGGTTGTGGGTTCAGCTCCCATCTGTGATGTCCGCTGTAAATTTCCCTTCTCCTTATTGACCCTTAAATTTGAATAAAAAAGAACAGTTCATTCCTACAATGCTTTCCCTGGCTTTATTGACCGTTGGCTTCTTTACATTATGACAAGCCCTTGGTTCCCCTTATTCTTCTTGCCCACTTTTCAACATGGCTGGTCTTTCTCTTTGAATGAATGGGGGGGACCTTGGTGTGCAGGGATCTGAAGCCGGACAACATGCTCATCTCTGCCGAAGGGCATGTCAAGCTGACAGACTTTGGCCTCTCACAGGTGGAGCGGAAGCACAGTGAGTGCACACTTCTTATTGCGTGTCTGTCACTCATTCCTTTTAGGTTGAAGAAAGAAAGAAATACTTGCGTATCTTGTATGTCAAGTTAAAACATTCAAAAATAGTTTCACACTATCTCTCACGCTAGGATGAAACTCGTGAAATTTCTTGGTTAGACTGAAACAAGTGTCTTGTGTGATATATCTGTACATTTTTTACGGTTCTTTTTTTTTTTACTTGCAAGGCAAACCACCTCGCATCTTAAGAGAGCTTAGGCAGTCAGTATTGCAAGGATCTCTGTGTTAGTGTAGGCAGCCACACAAGTGCAACCTCGTTGCAAACCCTATGTTAAGAGCAATGTGATGAACCAACATTGTCCTTTCCATTTCTTTTACTTGTGCTTGCATCTGTACGTGCTAGATATACTGACACCAACATGCTTTTATTGGTCATTTACATGTGCCGTCAGAATCTAGTCTTCTCTCGTTTAAAGGGACACTAAAGGTAAATATTCAGTCAAGCTAAAGTCATAGATCAGTGCTCGAGAGCATCGATGATGTTAATATAATTGTGACCAGAGCTTTATTAATCTAGAAATTGAGGTAAATGCAGGACAGGTTTAGAGACTCCCCTGGGACATTCAAGTATTAGCCCAATGACAAAGGCGCTCCTCATTATAATTGTGTCAATAGCACTTAACCATTCTTAATAAAAAGATAATTGTTTTAAATTATAAGATAAAAGAAAATGCTACTTGTCTCTTTTTATTTTATATTTAGAAATAAAGAACTCAATGGCGTTACCCTTGGCAACGATGCAGGCGGCCAAAATGTTTCGTTTTCTCCTGTCTGCGCTGGCTGTGATTTCACATTTCAGTAATTTTGTTATCACATAGTGCTGTGCTGGTTTTGCTGACTCGCAAAACTCGCACAAACTGCAAGTAGCAGAGAATGCCACGTCTATGTGATGTCGCGGGATCCGCCGAACAGTCCAGGCTACTTGACTAAGAGCAGCTGCAGTGACCAATCCAACGCTCTATCTTAGCTTGGTTTCCCAATGACTCTGCATTTGCCTTTTGCACAGGAAGCCGTTGCATCATCAGTCAGATGTCATTTTACTCCCTTATGGCAGCAAAGAGCAGTGATGGCATATGCAACATCACCACTCCCTGCTCTGGGCCAAGCGATTTGAATCGCGCTAAAAGTATGCGAACCTTTCAGATGCAGTTTTCTCGTAAACTTTGTCTTTTCTTGGGACGAAACAAGCGCTTGCGAGGGTTCTAGAATGGTATCTTAACAGTCCACATCGACTTAGTATTTGCATTTGGTGTCCCTTTAAGCGCCTTGTGCCACTTTAAGATCTTGGAACTGCCAGGTCGCAGAATTGTGACAGTCGCCTAATACTGTCTGTTTGATGGCATAAATGTATTTGATGTCTGAAATCCTGGTCTGGCTGTTGGAGATGTTAGAGCGAGAAGGGTTTCGATATGATGTGCTGGAACAGAGCAGTGTGTCGTCCAGTGGCCATGATGGGGGACTTTATTGAGGTAATAGCCTTGGATGCTGGAGCACACCAGTTTACTGCAGCACCATCTTTTGCTGCAGCCTGTAGTCATTGATGGCAAAGGTCCTCTGGGATCAGCGTGACAGTTGCAGCAATCACAGAGGCTGTGTTCAACTAGCCTGATGTGTGTGGCAATCAAAGGTGATTGAAACCACAGTTACTGTTTGAACTGCAACTTCTGGTGTCGTCCTTGTACAGTATATATATATGTATATATAAGAAGCCCACAAACAAAGACACCAAGGATAACATAGGGAAAATTACTTTTACCTTATAACTGAAGAAATCATAAATTACTTAAAATGAAAATGGAGGAAAAACAACTTGCCACAGGTGGGGAACGATCCCACGTCTTCACATTATTTATTTATTTATTTATTTATTTATTTATTTATTTATTTCAGTACTCTCAGGGCCAGAGGCATTACAGAGAGGAGGGGCATACAAAATCGGCGGCAGATTTCTTAAATTTGTTGACGTCGGTGATGGCAGCCATGAAGGCAGGGAGGTGGTTCCAGTCATTTCCAGTTCGAGGAATAAATGAATTTATGCAAAGGCTAGTTCGGCATTGCGGTATTCCTACCTTGCAGTTGTGGTCAGTGCGGGAAGATATATAAGATGGAGAGAGGAGTAACTTATGTTTGAGAATAGGGTTGGTATAATAAATTCTGTGAAAAAGACACAAGCGAAAATATTTACGACGCAGAGAAAGAACGGGAAGACCAAGTGCAGATTTCATTGCAGATACGCTTGCTGTTCGGGAATAATTTGAAACAATAAAACGGGCGGCGCGGTTTTGAACAGATTCTAAAGCGTTAATTAAGGTTATCTGATTAGGATCCCAAATGGAGCAAGCATATTCTAGTTTAGGCCTGATTAACGTCCTATATAGATGAAGCTTAATGGTGCTGTTAGAAGCTATGAAATGCATGTGATGCTCATATATTGGCGGCGAGGAGTTACGAAGTCGCCATCTGTCAGAAACGCCTTGCTGGCGTAGTATGAGGGATCACGTGGCGTGCTCCTCATGGGCTTTGCTGTCAGCGCTCACTGAAAACACCACGCGCGAGCTCTCCCGGACATTCCTGTGAGTACTTTCGAAACGAGAGAAGTTTCTTAGTGTCTAAATAATAATCTTGGGCAAACTGAAAGCACACAATCGTTTACAGATGCTATCTCTTTACCGAATACGTACAGTGAACGCCACTGCACGCAGTCGCCGCGATGGAGTCTCCCGAACCGGCTTCTTGCGTGAAAAGTAGGTAAACGCTGAGAGCAAGCTATGTGAAATATGCTCTTATAGTGTTTCTATAACTAAATGGAGCGTAATATAATGAAGCCTCAATGCAGCGATTGCACAGATTCGCAGCGACCGACTGCGCGTCTCCATGTTTGTCCGCGCACTGTTTTGCTTTCGCCGCGTGCATGTTTTCGCACCGTGCATGTTTTCGCACCGTGCCATGAGCTTTAGGCCGCAGAATATGAGCATTTGAAAGTATACAAGCAACCATTGTTGCGTGGGCGCTACCAGAGCTAATGAAAAATAATTTCATTGTAGAGACTTCGACGCCTATGGGGACTATGATGTGCCATCGCGACGATTCATGACATGACCATATGCCATGATTTTTTTTAATGTGCTTCTTACCGCTCCCTTTCAACTCCAGTAAACTTGCCAGTATCTATAGCATCAACAGGTTCATAGACCGAACCGTCATCACATTAGTCGGGCAGCGGACTCGGGCGAGCGTCTCAGTGCGCGTTTTCCGAACTTCGCAGACCCGGCGCCGTAGCAAAAATTTTCCTCGCGGCTGTGCTTGCTGCATACTCGAGTTGTAGCCGATGACTGTTTGCCGGTTTTATGTTTCGCGAGCCAAGTTCCACGCAGTTTCTTGTCCTGCGGCTACGTGTGAATAAGGCTGATACCGGGCTCCGTTGCGTACGTCCGGCACTGCGGCACCGAGCAGTAGCCTACCATGTTGCGCGCCTTAAAAGGCAGCCACTACCTATTGTAGTGCTTTCAGGCGTTGTAACGGAGACACTCGAAGTGGGAAAATTGCGCCACTAAATGAGGACCGCAATGTACGAGGGAATTTAAACTCTCTTTTTCAGCTCGCTTCGACAATCCCGAAGCAGCCGACGCGGCCGCTATGTCCACGTGATCCCTAATAGCACGTCACGGCGACGGTGGCGCCAGCTTTTCCAGTGTTGGAGCTCGAGGCCAATACAAGGTGTGGCAAAAAAGTTACGAGACTGGCAATGCTGGGAGCAATCTGGCAGTGATGCAGGCGCCCCCTTTGCATAGTTTTGTGCATCAAACACTCCCAGATGCTCAGTGAACTTGCGACCTTAGAGAGTGTGAAAAGTGAGCTGGTTGCTACATCAAATATGCATCGGTCAGGTCAGATCATTTTATTTCCTTAAAGGCCTCTTTGTCAAGGGTGTTACCTAAGGGGAGGGGTACATCATACAACATGGAGGGGTACAAGAAACAACATAAGTGTACATTCAGGTACAGCACACATAAAAAAGAAAAAACATTTACAAGAAATTTTTACCGCTCAACAAGGCAGTGTAGTTATCATATGTGAAATTGAACCAAAAAACAAAGTGTGTAAGAATGTGAGGAGCAAGCAACAAATCACAAAGCATCAAAAATATCAATAAAACACACTTAAGAAAACACAACATTTTTAACAGCACGTCACAGTAGTGTAAATTATTTCCTTAAATTTGGCTGTGTCAGTTTCCATGGCTCATAGGGTAAATCACTCCAATCGATGATACTGCGTGGTATGATGGATTGAGCGAAAGTTGATGACCGGCACAAAATGCATTTCACTTTGTTAGGGTGATCGCTGCGAGGAAAGATAATTGGCGTTGACTGAAAAAAAATCATCTCGATGTGAGGAGTGGTGGAAAATTTTATGAAATAGTGATAAGCTAGAGTGTTTGTGACGAAGGCTCAAAGATTGCAAATCAGCACGTTTCTTTAATGATGTAACGCTGGTGAATGTTGAATAATCTGAAAAAATAAATCGAGCAGCACGGTTCTGCAGGGCTTCAAGGTTAGAAGCTAGGTATACCTGATGGGGATCCCAAATTGCCGCAGCATATTCAATTTTCGTGCGAATGATTGATTGTGATATATGCCTGTTTTCGTACGAGTGGTGGCGCTTGCTTGAGGGTTCGTTTAAGTAATCCAAGAGTGCGGTTAGCAGCTGCCAGGGTTAAATTAATATGCAGATGCCACATTAGGTGAGACTGGAAAGGAAGGCCAAGATATTTGTAGGAAGTGGAAGACTCAATCATGCTGTTATTAATGAAGTAAGTGCTTTCAATTCGAGACTTTCGGCCGTTCAATGTCATTAACTTGGTTTTAGAGATATTAAGCGACATTAGCCATTTGGAGCACCATAAGGTAATTGCATCAAGGTCAGATTGCAAGCATTGGTGATCGATATCACAGGAAATTGTGCGGTAAACTACAACAGCATCGGCAAAGAGACGAACCCGGGACATTACGCAAGAAGGAAGATCTTTAATATAGATTAAGAAAAGTAAAGGACCTAGCACGCTGCTCTGGGGGACGCCGAAAGTAACGTGGGCAAAAGAAGAATCGTAGTTGTTAGCGGAAGTAAACTGGAGCCTGGGAGTAAGAAAAGCTTTAACCCACGAGAGGACGTTTGGGTCAATGTTTAGGCATGCAAGTTTGAGAAGTAGTCTGTGGTGTGGAACGCGATGGAAAGCTTTAGATAAATCAAGGAAAACTTCATCTACTTGTAAGCCCGTGTCAACGGGCGAGTGTAGGTCATGAACAAACCCTGCAAGTTGTGTTTCACAAGAGTAGCCCTTTAGGAAACCGTGCTGATAATGTTATACGATGTTGTGCCTTTCTAAGTATTTGGCAATTTGGGAGTGAATGACGTGTTCCATGACCTTGCATATGGTACTTGTTAGCGAAATAGGTCTGTAGTCAAAGTGCAAAGGGCCGTCAGAATACTACAGATGCTGTGGGGTGTATTTTTCAGTACAGTGTTATTGATACCATTATGATCACATGCAGAAGAAATTTTCAGTTTACTTAAAATGGAAAATATGCCCGCTTTGGTTACATCGATTTCTGGCATATCAATGTCAGATATACAATCCTTCATAGGGACGGTAATAATATCCTCGCAGGTAAAGACAGCCGTGAATGTCTTATTTAGAAATTCTGCACATTGTGATACTGGAAGTGAAGTGTTGTTCTGATCATGAAGATTGATATCAGGATGTTGTCTCGGATTCACGATGTGCCAGAATCTTCTAGGGTTATTTTTAAGCATAGATGTTAGGTTATGGCAAAAGAAATGACTGCGTGTGGATTTAAATGATGATTGGTATTCTTTATCGCAGGCTTTGTAATGCAGCCAAGAAACCAAAGTAACGTTTTTATCGGCCCGCTTGTACAGTCGCGTGTTTTTATTGTTTAAATAAGCTACTGCCTGAACCAGGGAGCAGTACGGTTGCATTTTATTGTAATGGTAGGCATAAATTTTTCTATTAGTTCTTTGAGGAAGTTTTTAAACAGAAGCGAATTTTCTTCTACCGTGAATGATAGGTGCCTGTCAAAAAGGTGCTCTGAAAATCTCAATAATTTGGAATTCATACTAGCAAAGTTGGCTCTGTTGTAGCATCTGATTTTTTTGTTGGTGGCTTCTCGTGTGTTAAACGGGCGTGTGAGGTTGCCGGTAATAATAACGTGGTTAGAAAGACCATCTAAGTGGGTGATATCAGAGCAAAGGTCAGGGTTGTTTGTAAGGATCAGGTCGATAATATTTGCCGAGGTTGCAGAGGGCCGCATTGGTTGATCTACTACTTGTGTTAGCAAGTGGCCTAAGCAAGTGTTAACAAATTCGTTTGCTTCGGTATCTTTGCACACATCTGTAAGCATTGACCAGTCTACTGAAGGAAAGTTGAAGTCGGCAAAAATAATTAATACCGAGTTGGCAAATCGGATTACCGCATCATCCAAAACTCTGCAAAATTCGCTCGCAAACGTGCACGTCATATCAGGAGGGTGATAAAATACACAGATAACAAAAGAGGCCAGGCCACACTTGAGCGAAACTAACACGCATTAAAGAAAGGAATTAACAGCAACGGGAATGGCCACTACATCATTTTTTTATGGCAATAAGAACACTGCCTCCCTTTCGATGAAGCCTGTCAGTACGGAAAAAATTAAATTCTGTACTGCTGACCAAGAATACAGTTGTCAGGAACAGTATCATTCAACCAGGTTTTGGTAAGAGCCACTATGGAACCTGAACAGGAATCTATCATTAAGATAGTGGGACAGTTTTGGGGAGAATACTTCGTATATTTGTGTACAAAAAGCCAACATCACTTGAGGCCAATGGCGCGTTGTGTAAAGAAGGTACTAATGTGGTGGCGGGAAAGCATGTATTCGTGCGACATTCGGTCTGGTATTTAAAGCAGTTACATTTTCTGTGCCCCGTTCTTTGGTGTTAAGACGAACTGCGCAGTTGTCCGAGTCCCACACGTACACATCTTTATTGATAAAGAGCTTAGTGAAAATGAACTTAGTGTGATCACCTTCTTTCTTAATACATTTAGCAAACTGTAAGAGATTTTGGCGTTTTTCACGAACAGGGGCTGAGTAATCTGGAGATACTAAATGTCGTGTTCTTTAACTTTATGCCCATGTTTAAAACAGATCCAACCTTTCTCATTAAAAAACTTTGCTACACGTGGTCATTTATTATCTGCCGAAAATGCGCCTAGTCTGTGTGCTCTCACAATGGTGTTCACAGTTAGTTCGAGCTTATTGGAGCAAAATTCACGCACAAGTTTTTCAGATTGCTGCCACGTTTCTGCTTCTTCAGTATCGTCAATTCCAAAGAACCGAACATTGGCATGGCGTGAGTGGTTCTCTAAATCAACAATTTTGTCTTGCATGGCCAAAAAGGTTTTTTCGTAAGACTGGGGAACCTGTGCACAAGCTCCCACACCAGCCTGTGACTCAAACGCAAGAACTCACTTTTTAAGTCTTTCCACTTCATTTGGCACGGTAATCTGCATGGTCAAAACTTTGTTGACAGAATGCAAAAGGTGTGTGTGGCTTGATTCAATGTGGATAACTGCATCAAACACCAAGTTCAATTTCTCTTCTGGCGCTTTGGTCATTGGACCCAGGTTTTCCTCAATATCCCCACTAAGCAATAACATGCTCCAGATACACAGCACTGCTTCACGAGCACGTTTCAAATAACCAGGGGGCCACGACACTGCTATCAAGCATACATCATCACTCCAAAAGTTGCACGACGTGCAATAACTAACCTGAAGATACATAATTGATGAGTGCGCTGATACTGCAGCAGTGCCACAGCCCATTGCGCCGAGCAAGTGAGCGGGCTATTAAAGTGGTATGCCAAGTGATTTGGTGCCGGGTTGCCAGACAATGGGCGAAGGAAAGGCTATTCCTGGCGGTGAAGCACATGGAGCGTCCAAGGAAAGGCTGGACAGTGCCTGGATTCAGTCCATGTAGCATATGTTGTCCAGGGGAGGCCCCAGATTAACCGTTGAAGCTGAGTGGGAAGGCGGATGACCCAGGATAGCCAGCATCAGCACCTGAAAGCACATAATCGATGAGTGCGCTGAAACGGCAGCAGTGCCGCAGCCCCCTGTCTCCTATTCTCTTTTTTCTGGCTGTTGCTTGTTTCTCCTAGGGATTGTGTTACAGTCTTCGACACAACGCCTCAACACAAGTCCGACATTGTGCGCATTATGTCATGAAAGCCCCCCCTTTGGATAGATGCAAAACTTTAATAAGGTCCTGAGGTACGCGACTCAGCGCGCTGCGGGCCGCACCCACGTTGGAACAGTCAGGCCTTGCCCGACCGCCGCATCGTGGGCCCTCTGGACAGCCCATAGTTGCGCCCCGATGCTCTTGATAGCGGAGAGCCACTTGTCCACATTTATTTCTTCTGTGCCTCGTAACGAGGGGCAACGCCAGAGCATATGGTCTAGGCTAGCGATGTCATTGCAGTGCCTGCAAGAACTAGTGGCATAGGTGTCGGGATAAATTTTGTGGAATAAAGCCGGGCTGGGATATGAGCCTGTTTGCAATAATCTGAGGGTCAATGCCTGCGCTCTATTTAACTTCTTGTGTGGAAGGGGAAAGTCTCTCCTGCCGAGATAAAAGTGCTGCGCAATTTCGTTGTATGTGGTCGGTTGATCTCTGTTCTTCACCACTGCGGGCCGGCGTTGGAGTTCTCCATGGTCGCGGAAAGCGAGACCTCGCGCCTTGGAGTGGGCCAGCTCGTTGTGGTTTGTGCAGAAAAAAGTTTTTTCGTCACCTGAGGCCACCACAGCAAGAACTGCCGGACCATTCTTTAATAAATTTTCTTCTTCTTCTTTGCTAAAAAAAAAAAGACTCCTGGTACACACATGCGTGAGAGAAGAAAAAACGTACACATGCGCCAGAGAAGAAAGAACAAGGGTGTTCAGAGTTCAAGCAGATCCCCAATGTCCACAGAGGATAACTGCTCTGATCTGAGTACATGCATTTATAATGAAGTACTATCACACTGGCTCCTGTAGTCGGCACCAACATTTGCAGATTCTTTGATGTGTTCCACACAGAAGGAGTATTTCTGCAAGACTAAGCTCTAATGAAGTACCTTCCTAGCCTGCGAAAGATATTGCAACGGCTGGTGGTCCCTCTGCGCAACGACGTGGTGTGGTGACTCTTGTCTAGCTCATTTGAGATATTAATCGCCTCAATTCCCTTGCTCTGTTCAATTTCAAAACTCGGAAGCGGTGTTTCGCTCTCTGCCTCTTCGACGACGACAAATGCTGAAGCTTGACAAGGTAGGATAGAGCGTGCCTCGTACTGTTTTAACATATTTATGTGGAAGTGCTTCTTACAATGGCCTAAGTCCACTCAATAATCATACTCATTCTTCTTTCCAGTCACCAGGAATGGTCCCTTCCATTGCATAAGCAATTGGTTATTTGTTGGGAGCACGATCAACGCTCGATCTACGACCATCAGTTGCTGGCACTTGGAACCCCTGTCAAAATATTTCTTTTGAGTCTTTTGAGCTTGCAGCAAGTTTGGTGTGCTAGATCCAAGGTTCGTTTGAGATGCTGCCTAAGATCAACAATGTAATGTAGTCTTGATCTCGTCAACAAGGTGTTTAGTCTAAAGCTCCTTTAGAACAGCCAGTGGTCCCCGCACGTGCCTTCCATACATCGTTAAAACAGACGTTTGGGCAAGTTGGTAAGACATATTTGAAACAGAACAGTGCGGTTTTCACGGGGACAAGCAGGGAAAAACGACATGGACGAGCGCTGCTGGCATGGACAGCGCTGGTCCATGTCGTTTCTCCCCGCTTGTCCCCGTGAAAACCGCGCTGTACTGTTTCAAATATGTCCATACATCAATTCGAACGGCGAAAAGCCCAGGCTTGTTTGAGGTACTTCTCTGTAGGTAAAGAGAAGTGGTGCAAGGAAACAATCCCAGGACTTAGGCTGTTCCTGGCGTGACTTGCACAGCATCTGCTTGAGTGTACCATTAAAGCTTTCTATATAGTTGCATATAGGATGGTACGGCATAGAACTCAAGCACTTCATTGCCAGCAATTCATTCAGTTCTCTCAAGAAGTTCGACCTTAAACAAGATGCCTGGTCGCATAATATCTTTTGAGGAAAGTCACTCTGAGAGAGCATCTCCACCAATCCTTCTGCTACGGTGGCTGCATTGATGGGAGGTAGGGGCACAGCATCCGGATATCTTGTGGGAAAATCCACCAGCGTCAATATATATGTTTCCTTTGTTTGAACTAGGAGACAGATGGCCAATAATGTCGACGGCCACTCGCTCGAAAGGAGTACCCAATGGGGCTTTGGCAAATATTCCTGTAGGAGAAGTCCTTTGGCAAACATAGCATAGCGTAACATAGCACAGCATAACAAACATAGCGTATGTATCGGCGGACTTTTTCTTGCACTCCGGGCGAGTAAAAAGAGGCGAGTACTCTGTCCGCCATCTTTTTGATGCTTTGGTGTCCTGACGTTGAGTTTTCTTGTGCCAGAAATAACACCTAGGGTCTCAGACACTTCGGTACCACGGCTTGCTGCACTGATTTACCTGGGCAAAACTGATAACTCCTATACAAGACACCCTTGTTGTAAAAGAACATATGGGTTGTGTTTTTTCCTTCAAACACTTTCTTCCCATCTTTTGCTTTACACCTATCTAGAGATTTGTCCTTTTCTTGTTCGGCACAGAAAGTGGGTTTTAACACTTGTGAAGAATGGAGACCTACTTTTCGGTTTACGCTTGCTTCCGTAGCCCCAACAGAAGGAGCCGCCACCTAGGCATATTTTTCTTGTCGACATATTCGTTCTGGTCTCGGGATATCAAGGGACCTGAAGGTGTTTTCCGTAGGCCATTCGGACGCATTAGTTGACAAGAACTGGGAACGTTCCCTATGATAACATCGTACAAGCAGTTTTCCAAGCACTTATCTACCACAGTACCTGAAAAATATGGCGAACGAATTTGCACTTGAGCTTCTGGGACCTCGATGCTCCGGCCATCCACCAGTAACATTATTGCCATGGAACCCGTGAAAGCAGTATCGGGTATGAGAGCACGGCGCACCACGATGGTGTTGCTGCCAGTATCTCACAATATGGACACTACTTGGCCGTAGAGTTCACCATTACTGTACGGGCATACCGTTGACATTTAAGGGCAGGCTTTTTCCATCTCTGTCTGCGTTACTGTGGAGAGCACACAAGACCTCTTGCTTTTCTTCCTCATTTTCCAGCGACATACAGCAGGCTGAAGTCGAACTTGCGGCGCCTTTCTTCATCCTGCAGTCCCGTGTGTCACATCCTGGCCATTGGCAATAGTCGCAGTAAGGCTTCCTCGAATTGACCTGACAGTCAGAAGGCGTGTGTGCACTTTTATTACAGAGGAAGCACTTGATTGGATTTCTTTCTATGCGCGTTTTGTCCTCCTTTACTGTACTATTTACCGTTTCCTCCTTAAATGTGTGCAAATTGTCTTGCCGCTGCACTTCCAAGAAATGATCAGGGGTTTCTGTGATTGACTCCACTGTTCTGCAACTTCTTTCACGCAACAGCATTAATCGGCTGTGGCAGTTATTCATGAATGGCCCTGGAACAACTAAGTCGCGGACCGCATCGACAGACTTTCCTGCATTGGAGGGTTCAACCTACCGGTCAAATAAACTAAATAGTCTAGCAGCGTACTGCTTACCAGTCTCTCCATCTTGAGGCTTGCTGTGGTTTCGTGGTAACCATCGTGGTACCACGTTTCGTGGTAACCATCCGGCCTAAACCTGAAACGTTGTAGCAATTCTAGTTTGGTCTTGTCATAATCGAGAGAGTCTTCCGGAGACAGCCGACCAAACACTGTCAACGCTTCACCATCGAGACATAAAATAGACTGAGAGCTGTAGCCCATTTCTCATTTGGCCAAACCTGTGCGGTGGCTACTCGTTCAAACCACTTCAGATATGTGTCTAAGTCATAACGGGTTTCGTTGAACAGAGGGCTCATGTTGTGTGGCTTTACGCAAACTGAGGATTCTGCATAGTTACTTGCAAGCAACTGAAAAATATTTGCATGGTGCTCTGCTCCACCCATCTCCACTAGCCTTATGTGGAACTGCAGAATCTTTTCCTCACGCTCTAGACAATTCTTTGCCGCCTCGTGTTCTGCTACACATTCCTCACAGACCCTTCTCTGCTCCTCCTTAATCCACTCTTTCATTTCTGGACCGACAAGACCTATGCATTCAGCTAGCACTCTAAGCTCATAGGTACTCATTTTATAATTACTTGAAGCGCACTGTATCGCAACCGGTTTTGTCTTGTTGCTGATGCCAATTTGTAATGTCAGGTTCTTACGAGGATATTGTGCACGCAAGGGCAACTTTGGTGCAAATATTAAACAGAGCCGTTTGCAGATGCAATGCAATCTTTTCTCACTGCACTCTCATAAGATTGAATAAGCTATATTTACGGCACGTGCAGGAGCACTCAGAATAAAACATGGTTGCAACTGGCAAGAATCAACAGGCCGGGCACGACCACAGCTATAGAGTAACTCTGCACATTTCACTGCTTCGCCCATTAACGACGTGGTAAGTCAAAGTCACAATGATCATATAAATGTTAGTTCACTGAGAGAAATTGCATTGGCCCAGATGTCAGGGTCATTGCCGAGGATGAGGCCATGGATGAAGCACAGGGTCCCTTGTCGCCACTGGCCTCAACGCGACGCTTGGTAGTCGTGGCCAGCACGGTCGATGAACGGGTCCGAGCTGTGTTCGCCGGAAGACCTGAGTAGGTGCTCAGTAGGCCAGGTGCTCAATCAGCACTGAGGAATGATTGGCACACGGGTCATAGCTGAACTCTTGGGGAAGCGTTGGTCAGGCCAGGGCGCAGGAACAGCATTCAGCAATGGTCTTTAGGGCCAAGGTTGTGCGGCAGGCCTGGGTCCTCTTACCTGACCGGCCATTCGGCTCCATCCACCAGGCTCAGCTCGAATGCGGACCATCGTCCGTGGACATCGCCGGAACAGTCCAGTCCCTTGGAAAAGCAGGGCTTCCTCCTGGATCTGCCTAGGCTCGCTTTTCTTTTCCCCGCTCCACGAACTGGCACCGCCTCCTTGTCACCGGTCCTCCAAGCCCCGCAGCGCATGCTCTCCCGCCGCGTGATTTTTTTTCCTCCTTCTCCCTCTTCAGCTTTCTGCCACCTGTCTGCTATTTTCTTTTTCCTGGCTGTTGCTTGTTTCTCCCAGGGATTGTGTTGCAGTTGTCGACACGTCTCAACACAAGTCCGACGTCCAGCACATTATATCACAGGCCCTTAACGAAATCCATGCTGTGCAGGTGAAAGAAATGGTTGGTGTGTAAATGGTCCAGGGTGAGTGAATAAATGACGTGTTCCATTATCTTACAAGAAATCCTCATTAAGGAGATGTGGCAATGTGGTGATAAGTGGGTTATTCCTGTTGCCTGCTTTGTAAATAGGAATGACCTTTCTCATTTTTCAGTCATGAGGGATGCAGCTAGCTGGAAGTGATATAGCAAACACAAGATAAAATAATGCAGCTGATATATCTTTAGTATTTTTTAGCAGTTTCGAATTAATACCATTGATACCAGTGGAGGACGAGAGTTCGAGGTTATCAATTGCATTAAAGATACCATCTGCACAGAATGTTATGCCCAGCATTACAGGTATGTACTATGTTGCTAGACAATAATGGTAGAGGAGCACTAGTATCTTTAGTAATAACTGAGGCGAAGGCATTGTTGAAAGAAATGGCACAGTTGGTATCATTCGTAACATCTCTCAAATCGTCAGCAAGAGTTGTGACGCGAGCTTGAGTGGGGTTTATTACTTCCCAGAATTTCTTGGGGTTTTCTCTTGAGTATTTTGGTAAGTCGCTGTTAAAAAAGTATGCTTGGCACTGTGAACAGCAGATAAGTAAATTTTTTCGCAGAATAATACTTTTCCCAAGTATTAGCATTCGAACTTTGCTTAGCAGCTTGAAAAAGTATTTTTCTTATTTTCTAGTCGCTTTAGATGGTTAGGAAACCGCGGGTTCTGATGATTTGCATAGAATAAAATTTTTGGTATGTTCGTCTGCTAATTAATAATTTTACTTTTAAACACCATGCAATTATTGTGAATGGATCGTTCATAAACTCAAGATTTAAAATTTGGTAGAAAGGCAGTCATTTCATCATTAATGGCTTCGAAGTTTCCTTTTTTGTACAGACTGATAGTTTATTTATATTGACATATGTACTCATTTATCTTTTCCGGGTGACCATTTGTCACTGCCTAACAAATGTTATCGCTCAGCACAGAACGCGCCAGCATGTTTTGGAAGTTTCTGGAATATTAGCGGGTCCCAGCGATTACTCTGGAACATTCGACGACTGATGTATAAAAGCCGACGCGCTTGACTCCCTGATCAGATTTTCGATGATCGCCGACTCTGTTCGCCACTATCGTTGTGCTTTAAGTGTAGCCTGTTTTGTGGGCACCGGTTCGCCCAATAAGAGTTAGTTTTGTCTTTCAGAGTATTGCTACTGTGTTCTTTGACGTCACTGCCACGTGACATCTGGCGGAGGTGCTAGTGCGTTCATGTACCGAACACCTCCGCAAAGCCGCGATCCAAGCCTGAAACCCGAAGACAACACCAACGTCGCCAAGGACCAGCGAGCAAGCCGTAGGCAGCAAGGATTGTGACCGGAATATGGACCTCTTCCCGAGAAGACCAGAGGGATCAAGCCCAAGTCACAAACCCCGATGGCTGCCCCAGTGTTCCCCATTCTGTCGCAACAACGTCGGGACCCACCAACCTTTCATGGATCATTGTCTGAAGATCCAGAAACCTGGCTCGAGACATATGAAAGAATCACGACTTTCAACAACTGAGACTCCGACGACAAGCTGCGGCATGTATACTTCGCCTTAGAACACGCCGCCAGGACATGGTTTGAGAACCGGGAGTCGACCCTGACAACGTGGGACCTGTTCTGTAGCGCCTTCCTGCGGACCTTCACGAGTGTCGCATGTAAGGAAAGGGCTAAAGCTATGCTCAAAGCCCAAGTACAACTACCAAACGAAAACAGCGATCTTCACTGAAGAGATGACGTGCCTGTTCCTCCACGCCGACCCCGAAATGTCCGAGGACATAAAGCTTCGCCTACTCATGCGTGGTGTTAAGCGGAAGCTTTTCATCGGAATGGTACGAAGCCCACCGAAGACTGTCAACGAGTTTCTTCTCGAGGCCACCAGCATCGAAAAGACATTCGAGATACGGAACCGTCAATTCAATCACGAGATGAAACCACAATCACCGCAACCGCAGCCAGAAGTGATGACCTATGCCGCTGTAGCCTGCCTTTGAGGTCCCCCCTCCGCGACCACCCAAGAGCCCTGTAATGCCGCAATTCGGTCGTCCACCGCCGCCGCCGCCAGCATGCTCACCCGTTGCCCAGCGCAGCTACACGAGGAAGACGGACATTTGGCGAGCCCCAGACCACCGCCCACTCTACTATCACTGCAAAGAAGCCGGCCATGTGTGCCGCCAATGCCCATACTGCGATTTGCAACTGAGAGGGTTCGCCGTCAACATGCCGCGCCCACAGCTTGCAGAGCGCCCACGTGGCATCGCTTACTACCTCGTCGCTACTCAGTGGAGTCGTCGACGACCCTCCTGTTAGCCATCACCAAGCCCCTACCTGTCGCCGCCGCGCCGACCATACACTGGCCCAGCCCGCGGCCGCTGTGCGAGCCCATATCCGGAAACATAAAAGCAGCAACCGATGGAGGTGCGGTTGCTGTTTGTCGAACTGATGAAGATCCTCCGCTGGTGATGAAGACGCCGAAGAAACTATCTCGACGACATAACAATGAAATACTGCCGTCCCGACGAAGTCTGGCAGCAAAGAATACGCCTACGAAAAATGACCTGGCGACGCCACGTACCAGCCACAGGTCAACTTGTGCAGCCCCGATCGGATGCCAAGACCTAACTGTAACGCAAGACAAAGAACCACCAACCTCGACGTGTTTCTCGATGGCCACGCAGTCACCGCCTTAGTGGACACAGGGGCCGATTACTCCGTCATAAGTGGACACATCGCCGCCAAGTTGAAGAAAGTTAAGACTGCATAGAAAGGCCCTCAAATTCAGACAGCTGGAGGACTCCTCATAACGCCGATTAGAATCTGCACGGCAAGAATTACCGTTCATGACCGGACTTCAACAGTTTCACGAGACATCATTCTCGGCATGGACTTCCTGAACCAACACGGCGCAGTCATCGACCTGAAGTTGAAATCGATAATGCTGTCGGAAGATCAAGCGATACCGCCGGAGAGCTCTCGTAGTCACCACGCCTTGAGTGTGCTCGAAAGTCAAGTCACCATCCCACCTCGCTCCAGCATTATTATTTCTGTCGGCACCGAAACACCCGCTGACGTCGAAGGCGTCAGCGAGGGCGACTAACGTCTACTGCTCGACCGGGAAATTTGCATTGCAAGAGGGATCGGATCGCTCGACTCCACGGAGGGAAAGTGGAAGTGATGCTAACCAACTTCAGCCAAGAGTTCAAGCAAATCAGCAAGGGCAGGACAATCGCATACATCGAGGAAATTGTGGAAACCAGCAATGCCTTTGTCCTCTCGGATTCTGCCGCATCTACTCCGACGACCATTGTTCCTGAACCAGACTTCAACATAAATCCAAGTCTCCCCATGAGTAAGCAGCAATAGCTCGGAAGTCTTCTCTGACGATACAAAGGCTGCTTTTCGACGTCATCGAGGATTCGACAAACACCAGTCGCGAAGCATCGCATAATAACCAAAGAGTGCGCTCGACCACTCTGCCAGTGCCATTAAGAAGTTTCGACGCGAGAATGTGAAGCTATTAGTCAACAAGTCGACGAAATGCTGCGCGACATCATACAGCCGTCGAAAAGCCCGTGGGCACGTCCTGTAGTGCTGTGAAGAAAAAGACAGAACCCTTCGTTTCTGCGTCGATTATCGTTGACTGAAAAAGATCATGAAGAAGGACGTATACCCCCTTCCACGGATAGACGACGCATTGGATCGGCTCTGCAATGCTAAAAACTTCTCATCGATGGACCTCAAGTCTGGCTACTGGTAAATAGAAGTCAACGAGAGAGATCGCGAAAAGACCGCCTTCATCACGCCAGACGGCCTCTGTGAGTTCAAGGTCATACCATTCGGACTGTGCTCGGCACCTGCAATGTTTCAGCGTGTCATGGACGCGGTGTTAGCAGGACTGAAGCGGCAGACCTGTCTTGTTTACTTGAATGACGTTTTTGTCTTCGCCGGAAATTTCGACGATCACCTTAGGTGGTTTCCGACAGTATTAAACTCAATCAAGTCATCAGGGCTCACTCTGAAGCCAGAAAAGGCCCGCTTCGCATAATGAGCTTCTGTTTCTAGGGCACGTCATCAGCAAATCTGGAGTCTGCCCCGACCCGCAGAAGACAGCTGCCATCGCAAATTTCCCACCCATCGACAAGAAGGCAGTGCGCAGATTCCTTGGCATGTGTGCCTACTCTATGCGCTTTGTCAAGGAGTTTTCACGCATCGCTGAGCCGCTTACACATATAACCGAATGTGATGTCGTGTTCAACTGGGAAACGCCGCAGGCCAATGCATTTCAAGAACTCAAATGACGCATGCAGTCGCCACCAGTACTTGCGCACTTCGACGAAGACGCCGATACCAAAATCCACACTGACGCCAGTGGCCTAGGCCTCGGTGCCGTCCTAGTCCAGAGAAAAGACGGACATGAACACGTGATAGCTTACACTAGCCGGTCGTTGTCAAAAGCGGTAGGCAATTATTCTACAACCGAAAAAGAATGCCTCGCCATCGTTTGGGCTACAGCGAAATTTCGCCCTTGCCTATATGGCAGGCCATTCAAAGTCGTCAGTGACCGTCACGCGTTGTGTTGGCTAGCTAATATAAAGGACCCTTCAGGATGGCTGGCGTGGTGGAGCCTCAGACTGCAAGAATATGACGTCACGGTAATCTACAAGTCCAAACGAAAACACTCTGACGCCGATGGCCTATACGCGCATCCATCGATCCCCCGCCGCAAGATGACGAGGATGACGATGCCTTCCTTGGAATAAGTGTGAAAGACTTCAGTAAACAGCAACGAGCAGACGCGGAGCTAAAAGGCCTCATCGAGTATTTGGAAGGGAAACCCGACACTGTCCCTAGGGCATTTTAGCACGGATTGTCTTCATTCATGCTACAAAACAACCTGCTAGTGAAGAAGAACTTCTCACCAGTCTGCGCCTACTACCTTCTTATTGTTCCGTCAGAGCTGCATCCAGAAATACTGCACACTCTACGTGACGATCTGACTGCTGGACACCTTGAATTCTCCCGGACGCTGTCAAGGATACAAGAAAGGTATTACTGGCTGTGTCTGCTCGCCGACGTCGCCCGTTACATCAAGACATGCTGAGACTGTCAGCGATGCAAGACACCACCAACAAGGCTATGGGGACTACTACAGTCAGTCGAACCTCCTTGCCGACCATTTCAGCAGATTGGAATGGACTTGTTTGGACTGTTTCCGACGTCAACATCCGGAAATAAGTGGATCATCGTGGCAACGGACTATCTCACCCGCTTCGCTGAAACTAAAGCTCTACAGAAAGGCAGCGCAGCCGAAGTGGCGAAATTTTTCGGCGAGAACATCCTGCTGCGACATGGTGCTCCAGAAGTCGTCATCACCGACAGAAGAACGGCTTTTACAGCAGAGCTCACGCAAGCCATTCTGCAATACAGCCAGACAAGTCACAGGAGGACAACTATCTACCAAACACAGACGAATGATCTTAGGGAGCGCCTGAATAGGACCCTCACCGGCATGCTAGCAATGTACGTCGACATCAAACACAAGACCTGGGATGCCGTCCTGCTGTTCGTAACCTTCGCTTACAACACGGTGGGGCAAGTAACAACACAGATCACGCCGTTCAAGCTGGTTTATGGCAGGAACCCGACGACGACGCTCGATGCCATGCTGCCGCACGTCACTGACGAAGAGAATCTTGATGTTACCACCTATCTCCAGCGCACCGAAGAAACCCGACAGCTCACCCACCTATGGATCAAGAACCATCAGCGCACCGACAGCTAACACTACAACCTCCGACGATGCTACGTCAAATACCAGCCTGGCAACCGTATTTGGGTTTGGACCTCGATATGCCGATGAGGACTCAGTGAGAAACTATTGCGACGCTATTTCGGACTCTACAAGCTCATCCTACGTATTGGAGCACTGGACCATGAGGCCGTGTTGGATGGCATTTCGCATTGACAGCGGCGCCGCGCTCAATCTGAAGTGGTCCATGTGCGTCTTAAGCCCTTTTACACTCGCTGATGAGCTTCGAGATTTGTTAATTCTTTGCTACGGGTGTTTTTGTTTATTACTTTCGTTTGTTTGCAGCATCGGGTCAGTGCTTTTTTTAAGAGGGGGGTATTGACACGTGTACTTGTTTATCTTTTCCGGGTGACCTCTTGTCACCGCCTAACAAATGTTAACGCACAGCGCAGGACATGCCTGCATGTATCGGAAGTTTCTGGAATATTATCAATTGTTCTATCCGCTGTCTGTGACCGAACCTTGTGTAATATGATTGCATGTATGCGGGACACGAATAATGTAGAACTTTGTGGAATACATGTGGGTCCCAGCGATTACGCTGGAACATTCGACGAATGATGTATAAAAGATGATGCGCTTGGCCCGCTGATCAGATTTTCGCCGATTGCCGACTGTGTTCGCTGCTATTGTTGTGCTTTAAGTGTAGCCTGTTTTTGTGGGCATTGGTTCGCCCTATAAAAGTTAGTTTTGTCTTTCATAGTATTGCTCCTGTGTTCTTTAACATCTCTGCCATGTGACAATATGTTGCACGTTGCGGTGCGGAAAAGAAAAAAGTAGGGTGAAAAACTTTGTGGTCACTGGTAGCAGCAAGGAATGTTAAAAATGATAAGCTGCATGGATGATTAGTTAGTATAACGTCTAAGATGTTTGCACAGTCACATGAGACATGTGTTGGTTCAGAAACAATCATGATAAGTGAACTTGTTGCTAGCTCAACTACACAACGGTGCAACCTGCTTTTCAAAAGAGATCTGCTGTCGGCTCTCTTCTTTGTTGGGTGAAAAACGTGTGTATAACAGTGGAAGACTGCATGGCAGACAATGCACTTGTATGGCGGGAATATACGGCCTGTGGTTACCTTGAGTAATGCATTGACTCAGTAGGGTGCCAGCTGACTCAAGCAGTACCCACCCACCCAGAACCACCCAAAAAACAGGGTTTGATACCACACATCCTCGGCATAAGTGAGACCGTTGCACAAGTTCTGCAGTCATGTGATATGCAGGCTGCGCACATTCCCTTCTGGAAACGTAGACACGAGCTCATACATGTGAAAGACCCTTTAGAAACGAACAAGTTCTCAGGCGTGGTGTATGTCATTTTGTGTGGACTGTCATTATGTCTATTTCAGAGAAACTTGCAACTTCAAAACAAGGCTGAAACAGCTGAGAAATTATACCCAGAAACGACATGTTGCATCAAATTTCCTGGCCGAACACTGCGCAACTACATCACATACTGGGAAAAACCTGATGTGATTGCAACGGAACGAAACCATTCTACGCTTCTTTGTCTTGAGTCCCTAATCATCCAAATCACGGTGCGCACTCTTAATCGCAATGAAGACACTCTGCCGTCCATGTATGTCAAGTGCCTGAATCATTTCTTGAGCTGCACATAAAAAGGGCGCCAGCTCTGCTGCTTTTTCATTGTGAACAAGGCTCCCATGGGAGAGCCGAAGCATAAATAGTAAACATTTTAAACCATTTTGGTCGGTGTCCAGACCTCTTCCTTCTAAGTATGCATCATCTCGACCAGATAGACTTCTGTCATGTTCTCGAGTTCAAGTTGTGTTTTTGCACTGCGCTATGAAAATGGATCAGCTAAATTCGGAGCAGCGGTGTGGCATCAAATTCTGTGTCAAAGTTGGTGAATGCGTGAGTTTGACCTATGAAAAGTAGCAACGAGCCTTTGGGGAACATTCCTTATCAGGAGCACAAGTTTTTATGGGACACAAAGCATTTTCGGAGGGCCATGAAACAGTGGAAGACGAACCTCGCTCAGGGAAGCCTTCAACATCGAAAACTGAGGAAAATGTGGAAAAAGTGAGGGCTCTTGTGAGGTCAGACCGATGTCTAACGTTGAGACTGATGAGTAGTGTGTTAAATCTGAATTGTTTTACCCTTCATCAAATTTTGACTCAAAATTTAGGCATGAGAAAGGTATGTGCCAAGTTGGTACCAAGAAACCTCTCCATTGAACAGGACAATCAGAAGAATGTGTTCCTTGACCTTCTCAATCAGATAGGAAATGACCCAGGCTTCTTCAGTTGTGTGATCACTGGTGATGAATCATGGATCTATGAGTACAATCAAGAAACAAAATGTTAGAGTGGCCTACTCGCACTTCTCCTCGACCGAAGAAAGCTCTAATGAGCAAATAAAAAATGAAGTCTACGCTGATTTGCTTTTTAATACGGTGGGGATTGTTCACACAGAATTTGTGGCCAAAGGACAAACTGTCAACCAAGTTTTTTATAAAGAAGTCTTTGAAAGGCTCAGAAAGAGGGTGCTTCGCATCAGACTGGCCATTTCAGTCACTTGGATGCTCCACCTTGACAATGGCCCTCATCACACGGCCATCTCCATCAACCAGTCTTTGACAGAAAAAGGAATTACAGTGGCTCCTCAGCCTCCCTATTCGCCTGATCTTAGACCGTGGGATTTTTTTTGTTCCCCAAGATCAAACCCCACTTGATGAAGGGCACCATTTTGGTAGTGTCAAAAAAATTCATTGGAGCGTAACCAAGGAGCTGAAGGCAATTCCAGTTGAAGCCTTCCAGAACTGTCACAGTGACTGGAAACAACACCTCCACCCATGTACGAGGTCTGTTAGAAAAGTATCCAACCTTATTTTTTCTTTTCGTGAACCTGATGGATATAAAACAAGCGTGCTTGCATCAGCCGACCTTGAACCTTCGTGCGCATGCGCAAATTTTTTTTCGCCTACCGATAGCGTCAGTTGCTGGGATGCAGCGTTTGAGTGAGGTGGTGCGCAGTGCTCTCGTTTGTTTTTTATTTCAATGAAAATGGCGGATTGACTGGAGCAGCGATACCGCATCAAATTTTGCTAGAAACTGTGCAATAGCCAAGTGGAAACCATTTGGAAGATTCAGGCGGCTTTTGGTGACGATGCTAAGAGCAGCGCACAGATTAAGGAGTGGTACAACCGGTTTAAAGACGGCGGCCGCCCATTGGTGGAGAGCGAGCCACGCTCTGGTCGGCCATCGACATGCCGAAATGACCAGGTCATTGCCGAAGTGAACGCTGTGGTGATGTGAGACCGTCGTGTGACTATCCGAAAAATTGAGGAAGAGGTGGGCATCAGCACTTTTTCTGCACATTTCATTATGACCAAAGATTTGGCCATGAAGAAAGTTGTGGCGAAATTCGTGCTGAAGCTGTTCACAGTGGAGCAAAAGCAACTTTGTGTTGAAGTCTTACAGGACATGCTGGATTCCACAAACAGAAATTCCGACTTCATGAACATCATAACCACTGGGGACGAGTCTTGGTGCACGGGTATGACCCGGAAACCAAATCCCAGTCGTCACTGTGGAAGCATTCCACGTCACCAAGACCGAAGAAGGCCCAAGTGTGCAGTAACTTCAAAGTGATGCATACTGCTTTCTTTGACTCCCATGGTGTGGTACACGAGTTTGCACCGCAGGGTCAAACAATCACCAAAGAGTGCTAGAGGGATGTCCTTCGTTGCCTACGTGATGCTGTGCGGCGCAAGAGACCGGAGTTGTGGTCAACAGGAAATTGGCGCATCCATCACGACAATGCTCCTGCACATTCCTCGCACTTGATACAGACTTTTTTGGCAAGAAACCAGACTCCTGTAGTTCAACAGGCTCTTTACTTTCCGGATATGGCCCCCTGCAACTTCCGGCTGTTTCCCAAATTCAAGAGGCCATTGAAGGGAGTGCGATTTCAGACAAGAAAGGACATTGTGGCTGTAACGACAGCTGAGCTAAACTCCATTCTGAAAGAGGCCTTCTCAGAATGGCAGCACCGCTGTGAGAAGTGTGTGAAGTCGCAAGGAGACTATTTTGAGGGTGATTAGGTTTTCAATGCTCCAGTTATGCCAGTCTTTTTTCTTTGGCCAAAGATCGGATACTTTTCTAACAGACCTTGTATAGCTTTTTTGAACTATTTTGAAGCGGATAACATTGATGTCTAAAAATAAAACAAATGTTGTTAAAAAGTCAGTCTCATTACTTTTCTGTAATCACGCACACACACACACACTCCTAGCTCCTGTGGCAGACACTACTTTGGATACTTCTCGCTGCTGTTAACACAATCCATGTTCGTGCTTTTGGAGAGGGCACATCTTGCGCTGATTGATCAGGTAAGGTTGTGTGCAGAATTCTTGCCTGTCATTGCGGAGTGAATGCTCAGTAATAATGAAGGGAGTAATTAAACTAATCTTTTTTTTTCTCAGAGCCCTAATGTTGTTTGCATGTGTGTGTATTTGCCAGATGTAGTTGAGATAGTGTCGACTTTGTGACCTATTGTGTCTCGTGTATTTGATGTCTTTCAATTGTGCTTTTCCATTGCGATAGCAATTAAATGGGCACTCGAGGTGCAATATTGCCGTGCTGTGATGTCCCGTATAAAGTCCAAAGGACTTTTAAGTCTAATAGCACTGTCACTGTGCGCCATATGCTGTGTGTGTGGGTGAAAAGCACGTGAGGAGGGCCGACAGGAAGGAAGGAAGGAAGGAAGGAAGGAAGGAAGGAAGGAAGGAAGGAAGGAAGGAAGGAAGGAAGGAAGGAAGGAAGGAAGGAAGGAAGGAAGGAAGGAAGGAAGGAAGGAAGGAATGAATGAATGAAGGAAGGAAGGAAGGAAGGAAGGAAGGAAGGAAGGAAGGGAGGAAGGGAGGGAGGGAGGAAGGAAGGAAGGAAGGAAGGGGGGGGGGGGACAGCTTTCACTTCGCCAGGAACTGCATACATTGCATAGTGGCGTGGGGTCGCAAGCACCATATCTTGAAACCGTTCTGCAGACAGCTCATGCCTTTGTGCACGCTATTTTCTTGTTGCTGTTTGTGTTGAATGGTCAATAGCATTCGCTCGAATTTCTGATCAGCTTCTGAAAAGATGTCGCACCGAAGTAGCTTCCCAGTTCTTTTTGAAACCAAATGAAGACACATTTCTAAAATACCATGCTCTTCTTAGTGAAGGCAACACAACTGTAAGAAATCTCTCACCATTCCTAGTTTCGAAATGCCTTGCAAATACGATTGGACCTAGTTACAAAGCCTCAAAGATGGTTAGTGGAGACCTCCTCCTTGAACTAAGAAAGATCAACTAGAAAAGCTCGTTGAACTCACCAGCATCGGTGACATTAAAATGACACTCTCTCCACATTGCTCATTCAACACAAGAGGGGAGTTATATCAGAAGAAGACTTCCTGAACGTCAGTGGCGAAAAGTTCCTTTTAGGATTTCAGGAGCAAAATGTAATTAAGGTAGAAGGAATCATGCTACGACGAAATGACCAACAGATCCTGACGAAACATGTGATATTGACATTTGGTACCAGCACTGTACCTAGTTCACTTGGCACAGCATATTTGAAAATCAACATTAGACTGTACATACCAAACCCGAAACAGTGTTTCATGTGCCAGAGATTCACGCATGGTTCACAATCATGCAGAGGCAAAGAAACATGCACAAAATATAGTGCCACTGACCTTCCTTCTGATAACTGCAATGCTCCCGCACTATGTGTCAATTGCAAGGGCGATCATCCAGCTTAATTGCGGAGCTGCCCTTGCTGGAAAATGGAAAAAGAAATAATCACAATCACTGTAAATGAAAAGATTTCATTCTATGAAGTGCGAGGGAAAGGCTAGGGCACTTACCTCAAGTGAGCTATGCCAGTGTGGCGGGGCAGGGGGCAGCACCACACTGGTTTCAGGAGTCTACAGGGTCCACGTCCAGTATTCTTTCTGAATTTCAAACAAGCCAAAGCGAAAGCTCGATATATTCGGAGACAAGCCCGAAAATTGTCATGGCAGAAATACATATCTACAATTAATAGCACGATCACATCCATAAGTATGTGGGAACAGGTCGGGAAGTTTAAGGGCTACTACTAATCGTACACGATACCCTTACTTACACCTTCAGGCACTCAGGCAATGCTACAGGAACAAACGAATATACTTGGGCAGCATTTCTATAATGCCTCTAGCTCGGCAAACTATTCAAAAATTTTTTAAAATACAGACTGTCAGCAGAAAAGGAGAATTTACCAACTACTTGTATGTCAAAGGAAGAATACAAGGTTCCATTCACTTCACAGGAACTTAACAGGGTACTCTGTGCTGGCAAGAAAACTGCAGTAGGTCCTGACCGGATCCTTTATTCTGTGCTTGCACACCTGTTTCAAGCATCCATAGATGCTCTCCTTAAATTTTCCAATAAAGCATTTGAATCTGGAATCATGCCAAAAGATTGGAAAAAGCAATAGTTGTTCCTTTCATAAAAACAGGTAAATCCCCCATATCCCCAAGGAGCTTTCGACCCATTGCCCTGACAAGCTGTTAGGCTAGCTTGTACGAAAATGTCGTAAATGCGAGATTAACATTCACTCTTGATATAGGAAACTTAATTGGTTTTCATCAGTAAGGGTATAAAAAAGCTATTCAATCAATGACCACCTTGTGCGACTTGAACATAAAATACGTGAAGCATTCTTGAATAAACAGCACTGTCTGATGGTGTTCAATCTAGAAAAAGCATATGACATCACTTGGGGATTTGGAATCTTATCTGACCTCGCTGCTTTAGGAATCCGTGGCAAAATGCTAAACTGTTGCAGATTTTATGTCCAACAGAACATTCCAAATCTGTCGAGGCACTGTGCTCTCATGCATATTTATCTAGGAAAATGGCGTGCCATAAGGTTGTATAGCTAGTAAAACACTCTCTATAGTAAAACTGAACTCTATTAACAAAGTCATTAGCCCCTCTGTTATGCACTCCATGTACGTCGCTGACTCCAAATAGCGTGCCGTGCCTCAGATTTACCAACGTGTGAAAGGCAGCTCCAGATCACAATAAACAAGCTAATACAATGGGCTGAGAAAAATTACTTCCGCTTCTCTACTCAAAAAATTGTTACAGTGCTATTCTCATAGAAACGAGGATTGTGCTTAGACCTGGTTTTAAAGTTGAATGATGTGGCGCTGCTGGTAAGACAAGAATATAAATTCTTGGGAGTAATCTTCGACAAAAAAAAAAAACAAAACTTCCTGGCCTATGTAAAGACAACAAAAATTCAAGCAGATAATGCGTTAAATATTCTGAAAGTGTTATCGCATAAGCACTGGGTTTCTGACCGAACATGCCTCTTACGTATTTATCAGTCTCTGGTGCATAGCCTTCTAGACTATGGCTGTGTGGTCTACGAGTGAGCCAGGCAGTCTTATACTTGACGACTTAACCCAAGTATAGACAGCTAGGCTAGTTGGTTGTGATTGGCATTATGAAACATCGTTCCAGCGCACTGTTGAACACGGATGAGAAGAGGACAACATGAACGCCAGACTTCAACTGAATTTTATTCACTGAAAACAGAGCTCTATGTACACAGGGGGGAGGGGAGGGAGGAGAGAGAGGGGTGCTGCTATCGCACCGCACCACCCAAAAATATTTCCTTGGTCCAGGCGACAATCATCAGAGGCATCGAAACCAAAAGAAAAAATGAAAAAAATCTAAGAAATAAAAGCAAGACAATGAAAAAGGTGAGAACCCTTCTTTTTTTCACATCACTCAAGTACAATCTTGCTCATCTCCCGCCCTACCTAGCTGATTAGACACTCATGTTTGCCCTGAGATATCAAGTTCTTTTTTCCCGAGCACAACAGAAGGAGCACTGACACAGTGATCGTTTTCATTAGAGATACAAAATGCTTCGAAAATTTCCTGGTTTTTCTGAGTGCTAAATTTGCGCAACACATGTCTTCGTTCGAAAAACGTCTTGCCTTCTGGCTTGTGTGAGTAACGGCGAATGTGGTCGGCTAAATGACCAGCACTACTTAGTGAAGTAGCATTCCTGCTATGCTCTAGCAGGTGTTCACCCAGACAGCGTCCAGTTTGGCCAATATAGCATTTCCCTCAGACGAGGGGAATTGTATGCACAACACCGTCACATTCAACAAGGGCTTTGGTGTGCTTTATTTTGCAGACTGGCTTCTTCTTGGTTTCATTCACTAGGCGACACATTCATCCCAGCTTTTCTGGTGCTGAAAACACAACATGCACCCCGTACCTAACGCCAACCTTCTTGAGGCGTTGAGAAACCTGGTGCCAATAGGGCACAACGACAGGGCGCTGTAGCGGGCGTGTGTCTTTTTTCAGCCTGTGCCTCCCACCAAATTTTACTTTGTGAATCTGGCTCTTTACCACCGAGACCACACCTCTTACCACCGAGACCACCTCTTTACCTTCACCTTTACCTCTTTACCACCGAGACCACAACTTCTTCGTGGTACCCAGCCTCTTCAGACGCCTTAGCTGGGCGTCGACGCTGTCACGAACTTGATGTTCGCATGACTTCTCTAGAGCAGAGCGGATGCAGTTTTTTGCTATAGCTCTTTTTACGAGCTTGGAGTGGGCCGATTGATAATTAAGGATTTGTTTTTTCAACCGTGGCTTGTACTGCCAGCACACGTGCGCTCCGTAAAAAATAAGACGCACATCGAGGTACTGGATGAGACCATCCTGCAGCAGTTCGTACGTGAACTTCATTCCAAAGACGTTGCTAGCAAAAATATTGAGAATGTTGATCATACTATTACCTCTGTCCTGAGCATCACTCGCATTCATTACCATGAGTTAATCGTTGACACATCTAAAAATTTCAGCACGCCTGTGTTGTAAAGGGACGCTTGAATGCTCTTGCGAATACTGGATAAGAAAATATCGCTAAAAAGTGGTGCTAAGCAAGAGCCGATGCACACTCCTTCTGTTTGGATGAAACAGCTATCATGAAAAGGGATAATGGTGGATGAGAGATAAAAGGATATTAGCTCTAAAAAATTGTTGGTTGATAACCCAGTCGTGTTTTGGAAGTTCCACTGGTCCCGTGTCTTCAATGCGACTTCTAATTACGCGGAAAAGCTCAGGACGAGGCAATGAGTCGAACAAGTCTTCTACATCAATAGAAAAAGCGAACCTCATTTGACACGAGGTTCAGAGCCAGAAAAATATTTGATAACCTCGGTAGAATTTTTAACCAAAAAAGGGTCTTCTAAAGAAATGGTACTAAGGTGCTTCTGCAGATACCTTGACAAGATGCCCTGCCAGGAGCCCTCCTCAGCGACAATAGCCCTGAACGGAACAGATTCCTTCTGGGTCTTTACAGTAAAGAAAACACTCAGACACTACGTCAGCAGCGTTGATGCTCTTTCTTAATTTTTCTAGGTCAAGCTCTTCACATAAAGCAATAGCCTTCTTCTTCACCTTAGCTAACGACACATTCACAGGGACAAAGTTTTTTGTGATAGCCTCTACCTTCTGTAGGAACAGAGCTTTTGGCATCACAACAAATCCGCCCTCTTTGTCCCCAACTAATGGGGCAAGGGCCTTGCTCTTCGAGTAGTTAGCAGTGGATCTGACAGGTGATTTTCGAGCAAGAGGCGCACCTCTATGTTGCAGAGACCCTACGCCTTCAGCTATGCATCGCTCGTGTTCACCTGAACTGGCTGCCGCCGCCACATTTCTGACTATAGACAGCATTCGTACCGGTTCTTCTTTAGGCTCGATACAAAACTTAGGATCATGGCTTAGCACTGCTACAACCCTTTCAGGCAAGTCACACTCACCGATACGGGTAACTTGCTTTGGTGCAACTTGCTGTTGCACTTGCACTTTCTTCAATGCACACAGATTTGTAAGACACATGCTCCACAACAATTCGGAAGTTCTTGTAGCCTCATGGGTCAGCGCTCGGAAAAGTGGGTCACCATTCTGTCCAGGCACTAATGAAGCACAGTAAGTGCGCAGGTAGTTCTGCAGGTGCCTGATCTGTCGCCACAGCTCGGAGCACATAATCTTCATTATCCTTCTTGAATGTTGAGCAGACGGGAAGCATGGCGCATACAGGGCATGAACACCAGGTAGAAGAAGGCGATGGTCTAGAGCAGACATGAGTTCTCATGCACAGCAAGGGGTCACTGCTAAAAGGTTGACAAGGGTCGAGGAAGGGTTTGCACACTTAAGAGGAGGGGAGACAGGGCCTAATGTACTAGAAAAAGTATATCGCTAAGTATGGACAGCAGGGCTAGTTGGTTGTGATTGATATTATGAAACATCGTTCCAGCGCACAATTGAACACGGACGAGAAGAGGATAACACAAATGCTGGACTTCAACTGAATTTTATTCACGGAAATAAGGGCTTTATGTACACAGAGGGGGGGGGAGGGTTATAACCAAAGCCCTTGTTGAATATGACGTTGGTGTTGTGTATAGTATTTCCCTCGCCTGTGGGAAATGCTATATTGGCCAAACCGGGCGCTGTCTGAATGAACGCCTGCTAGAGCATCGCTGGAATGCTACTTCACTAAGTGCCGCTGGTCATTTAGCCAACCGCATTTGCCATTGCTCGCACATGCCAGCACGCAAGACGTTTTTTGAACGAACGTGTGTGTTGTGCAAATTTACTGAACATGATTAGGACGCTTGTCCTGCGATATAAGGAATATTGTCGGGATTGTGACATTCCCCCATGAAGTCCTCCAGGTTGCCAAAGAACCACAACATTCCCCACCCTACGGTATGAGTTCACACAGTTATGTGACTGGACATTAACACATCTAAAGAAAAAGACGCTTTACACCAACACATTATACAAGAGTTCCACACTCTCAGGACAAATATCAAAGTTACATGGCATTCTACACTGATGGCTCAAAAACAACAGAACACATGGGTGGGGAGGTTGTAACCGAAAATTGGTAAACAAGTATTCGATTACCAAAACATGCCTTGTCTTCACTGCAGAAGTTTATGCTATATGGGTTGTGGTTAAAAAGATTATCACTGACAAACACAAAAACACAGTCCTATACACTGATACCCTAAGCATACTGAAATCTTACTGTGAACCCCTGACAATGGACATTTTAAACATGCTGGCACTAAACAAATACGGGGGATCCATAGGTGCCGACTACTGGGGGGCTCTGGGGCCTGAGCCCCCTCCAATGTTTTCTGGGGGGGGGGGAGGTATAGGCCCCCCCTCCCCGCCACCTAATGTGTCATTGCCGGAGTTTTCTCACCCACATCATTTGCAGTTTCTTTGGCGTGCCTCGACCTTTTCACTTAACATTGATATTCACTTAATATTTCACTTAATATTGCGGTGCTACCATGTGGGCTCGGTAGCACCGCAAGGCGCACGATGCTAACTTTCGTGCTCTACTATGTACAGGCATTCCTGGGACACGGTTTGCGCGGTGATGCCTCCTTTCCGGCTCCCTTCGGACACACTGCGTCGGTGACATCGAGGGCATCGTATCAAGTTGGCCTGGCCCCTGTTGCAACCATATCGCTCTTGCGGCTTGACTCGGCAACGCCCAACGTGATCCATCTTGATAAATGTTTCGGCAATCCAGCGACTCCAGCGACCTCCGAGGAACTGCATAAATTGGGACAACGCCTGCTACCACCCTTTAGTGGGCTCGGTGGCACCGCAAGGCGCACGATGCTAACTTTCGTGCTCTACTATGTACAGGCATTCCTGGGACCCTGTTTGTGCGGTGATGCCTCCTTTCCGGCTCCCTTCGGACACACTGCGTCAGTGACATCGACGGCATCGTATCAAGTTGGCCTGGCCCCTGTTGCAACCGTATCGCTCTTGCGGCTTGACTCGGCAACGCCCAACGTGATCCATCTTGATAAATATTTCGGCAATCCAGCGACTCCAGCGACCTCCGAGGAACTGCATAAATTGGGACAACGCCTGCTACCACCCTTTAGTGGGCTCGGTGGCACTGCAAGGCGCACGATGCTAACTTTCGTGCTCTACCATGTACAGGTTGGTGAAAAATATCATCTTACGAAGTGTTTCAGAACCAGCTGTGCATGCCTGGTGGTGTTGCCGAGCCCTGCCTGTTTGTGGTCATGTTGTATGAATGTGTCTTGCATGGTTCACTTATTCCTAATTATGTGTGGCGACATAGAGGAAAACCCAGGTCCTGATTCTGATGTAAAGGGTAATCTTGATCGCGATTCTGATGTTCTGCAACAGATTTTACATACCGTCACAGAAATTAAGGCTTCCCAAACTGAACTTCAAATTGGTATGCAGGGCGTCCAAACACGGCTGTCTCTCATTGAGAACACGCTTGCAACACTCAAAGACTGCAAAGAAAAAGTTGAAAAGTGTGAAACAACTGTTAGTGCGGTTAAAAAGCAAGTCGCACATTTATGCAGTAAAATGGACGACTTGGAGAACAGAAGCCGTCGGAACAATATTGTGATATATGGTATTCCAGAAAGTAGCGATGAAGGCTCCGCATCTTTGAAGAAATATGTTGAGAACGAAATCTTCTACAATTTGCTGAAAGTAAAAGTAAAGACTGTGGAGCGCGTCCATCGCGTTGGCAAAAGATTAGCTAATCGACATCGACCCGTCATATTGCGGTTTTTTGATTTTGCCGAAAAAATGACAGTTTTGTGCAACTGTTCAAAGCTCAAAGGCACAGACTTGTCGGTGTCGGAGGATTTTTCGTTTGCAGTTCGTGAAATGCGCAGGAAGTTATGGGAGTCCTCAAAACCAAACCGAGCATGCGGTGATAAAGTTGTGCTTCTTTTCGATAAGCTGAAAATAAATGACACGCTATACGCATGGGATAAGCACGTGGAAAAAAGGATACCTCTTAAACAAGCGCGTTCTGAGATGGCTGGTCACGAGGGTAATAGTTCAAATGCATGATGCCAAGAAAGAAAACCGTTGTTTTCTTTATTGTGTTTCAACGCTCGAAGCATAGTGAACAAAACAGATAAACTAGAGGAGATTTTATTGGCTTACGAACCTGACGTTTTAGTGATTACAGAGACGTGGCTTCATCCCTCTATCCACGACTCAGAAATAATTCCAGAAAACTATAGCCTAATTCGCAGAGATCGTGATAGCCGTGGAGGCAGAGTGGCCATCGCTATAAAGAATGGTCTAAAGTTCCAAGAGGAACAAGGTATACCTAACCACGAGAGTCTCTGGTGCACAGTCACATTTCAAACCACACCTCTACTAATTGGTGGAGTATACAGACAACCTGGGGCACCTGAAACTTACGGAATTACACAACTACCTCCTCGAGAAAATGCATGATCGGACGAAGCTAGTACTTGTTGGCGACTTCAACTTGGCAGGAATTGACTGGGATAACCTGACCGTCAGCAATAGGGAAGTAAACAGCTGCGAACGACTTTTTGATACCATGTTAAGTTTTTCTTTATCCCAACGCGTAACGCAACCGACACGCGTCCAAGGGCTTGTTTCTAATATTTTAGACCTTGCTTTGATTTCCTGCACAGTAGACACTGAAGTTAAGGTGGAAGATGGAATATCTGACCATAAATTGATTCTAATTCATTTTCCTAATCTTAGCCTGGCAAAAAGTAACACTGAAAATTCACATATAGTTATTAAAATTATTGCAGGGCAAACGATGAAAGCATTATTGATTACCTGGAAATGAACTTAGACGATTTTTACGCTGAACCTTCCGATGATGTCGAGAACTTATGGCTAAAATTTAAAGCGGCAATTTTTCACTGTGAAAAAAACTTATATACCTACGAAACGTAAGAGGACAAGGCGAAGAAATCCTTGGATAACGCGAGAAATTATTCATATGAAACGGAGACTGAAAAGAATCCGGAAGCGTAAATGCGATCCAACAGTAGTAAGTAAATATTACCACGAATTTAAAAGCTTGTTACGGCAAGCAAGAAATAACTTTTTTTCACACACTTTAATAGATTTCGTGACAAAGCAACCGAAAAAATTTTGGCGTTACCTTGCTAAGCCGGACAGTCCAATCCGTAAGATGGAAATCAACACCATCATTACTGAAAATACACACACAATAGTTAACTCATTCAATTCTTTTTTCCAGTCCGTATTCACCCAAGCATGCCCAGTCCAACTACCGCTTGTTCAACGTGACTCGGCTATGCCGGAAATCGAGATAACCAAATGAGGTATCTTAAACCTGCTTCTACAACTAGATGTTAAAAAATCCCCGGGCCCAGATAAAATCCCAAATGCATTTCTTAAGCGTTATGCAGAACAACTTACCCCCTTTTTGCATAAAATATTTACACTTTCACTGAAAAATGGTGCAGTTCCGACAGACTGGCTTCGCGCTAGAATAACCCCAATTCATAAAAGTGGTAACAAACGTATCGACCCATATCACTAACATCTTGTTGTTGCAAATCGATGGAGCATATCCTCAACAAAGCCATCATGGACTACCTAGAGTCTAAGAATATACTGTACCCTAAACAGCACGGCTTCCGTAGAGGGCTGTCCACGGTAACGCAACTCGCGGAAATAACTCATGACTTCGCTGGCCTAATTGATTCTAAACTTCAAGCTGACGCAATACTCATAGACTTTGTGAAAGCATTCGATTGCGTACCTCATCCTAAATTAATAGCCAAGCTTGAATCGATTGGCATTAATAGCAAAGTAATAGGATGGATTTCGGCTTACCTTACAAATCGTACCCAGTATGTAAGTTTAGGCAACGTAGATTCTGACTGCCTAAGCGTTTTGTCTGGTGTACCCCAAAGGTCTGTTTTAGGGCCAACATTGTTTCTTATATACGTTAATGACATCTCTTCTTGTGCAGAACCAGGTGTAACATTGCGACTTTTCGCAGATGATTGTGTGATTTATACTGCAATTCGTAGTACTGACGACCAACTAAAGCTTAATTCTTTACAAAACATCGCCCAATGGTGCAATACATGGGGGATGGAAATAAATATCTCTAAAACAGCGTTCATCAGCCTAACCAAGAAAAAACGACCTTTATCATTTACGTACAATCTTAAAGGCTTGAATATTACACTAGTCGACAAAGTAAAATACTTGGGTGTCACATTCTCGCAAGACTTAAAATGGGATAAGCACATCACCGATACATGCGCCAAGGCATTCAAGCAATTAGGGTTTCTACGCAGAAGACTGAGTAAAGCACCTCAGCCCGTAAAATTAACTGCCTATAAAACTCTGGTCCGACCTCTTTTAGAATACAGAAGCATAGTGTGGGACCCTCATCAAAAGTACCTTCGCGATAAACTTGAAAGATTACAGAATAGGGCTCTTAGGTTTATCTAGTCAAAGTATTCTTGGCACGACAGTGTAACGGACATGCGCAATCAAGCGCATTTGGCAACTCTTTCCTGCCGGTGTCATGTTGCATCTATGAAGTTTATTTATCTCCTCTTTAACGGACACATCAAAATAAGAAAAGATGACTATATTCATCTGCCTGGCCGTCGGTCTAGTAGAACAAACCATGATAAGTGCATCCGGCAATTTAATACGCATTGCAATACGTTTAAGTTTTCCTACTTCCCTCGCACTGTGAACGCTTGGATGCGCTACCAAGCGAAGTTGTAAATAATCCAAATTTAGACCAGTTTTGTTCTCTAGTGGAGCAGCTAATGGACCCTGTATAACTACTTTTCCTGTTGTAAAACCCCAGAAAGTATCTTGTAGTGTTGTATTATTTTCGTGTGTACATTTTTCTCATGTATATCATACGATACATAATGCTAGATTTTCTGTTTTCGTGTACGCGAAGCGTAACCATGTAGGTAATATAATATTGATGCACTTGTTGTTGGAAAGTGTTCTGATCTGCCTCATGTTTTCCTGTTGTGTTTTTGAGAACTTGTATCTTATTACATGCCTTTGATGATGAAAGCCCGCTCCCTGTATGGGTCTGCGGAAGACCTACAGTATTGATAAATAAAAATAAATAAAAAATAAATAATATTTTATTGTGGCTAATAGCTTACTGCATCATTGTTGGCAAGGACGTGCTCAGATTTTAATCCATGCTTTGCTTTATTTCTGCTAATCCTGACAATAGGAGAGCAAGCGCATTAGAAGTATCAGCGGCGGCTGCCTCATCCGTATTTTCTCAATCAGCATTGTTTTAAATTTACGCTGCAACCCCATGTACATGCACAATATTGTAACCAATATTGTAACAATAATAACAACCAATATAACCAATAACAACCAATATTGTAACAGCAGCCGTTTCTATGAAAACTTATTTATTCTGGGCGAACCTGTGCCTGTCAACAAAAACCGACTGTACACTCAACAAAAAAGTCCCTTGAGCTTTGCTTCTTTGAACGTCATTCTCCTCTTTGTCACCTCCTGTCGCATGCCAGTCCGATTCTCACGCACGAGCCGCCGGTTTGTCAGCACTGGCCCAGCGTTGCCTTGCGCAGCTTTTCTTGACGCTTGCGATGTGGTGGCTCTTTTAAATGCAGTTGGGATGTGGCGGTCGTCTTTTGTTCGAAATGCTGGCGGCATTAGCCCCCTCCAAAGAAGCAGCGTCCCGATGCGTAGAAAAAGCCTATAGAGAGGCCAACCGCTTTAAAACGACAGTGGTCAGAGGATGGCCGGTGCTGCACTTGATCGTACGTGCAAATTCTGTTAGTCAGTGCCTTTCATGGCAAGGCTAAATTCATACTACGTGTACGACCTCTGGGTGAGTCCTGCATCGTGTGGAGCAGACTTGGCCTTCAGGAGTTACTTCGTAATTTAAGGGACTTAGCCGGCGAAGTACTCTGTAGGGGCCAAATTAATGGCGCAGTAACTTCTCCGAAAGACCGGGCGTACATATAGGCGTCCATACCCACACTTTGTCTCCGGGGTTGTACTGTACCTCTCTTCGCCCTAGGTTGTACTGGTTTACGTCGACGTATTGCTGTTGTACGATACGGTGCCTTGCCAACTGCTGTGCTTTAAATTGCCCTTACGATGTACTCACTAACGTTAGGGTCGTCTTTGGTGCTGTTGTTTACAGGTAACATTGCGTCTAGTGTTGTTGTTACTGTCCGACCGTAAAAAGTTCAAATGGTGTGAAATGTGTCTTCTCTTGTACGGCAGTATTATACGCAAAGGTCGCATATGGTAGAATACTGTCCCATGTCCGATGCTCGATGTCCACGTACATTGAGATCATGTCAACGAGTGTTCTATTGAGCCGTTCAGTCAGGCCGTTGGTTTGTGGATGGTACGCTGTGGTTTTTCTATGAGCAGTATGTGTTAGTTTCATAACAGACTGCATCAAACGGGCCACAAAAGCTGTTCCTTTGTCTGTTATGAGTACCTTAGGTGCGCCATGTTGTAACACTATGTGTGGGCCAAAAAACTGCGCCACTTCAATGGAGGTTCTTTTTTGCAAGAGAAGATGTCTCAGCATACCGAGTCAGGTAATCGGTTGCTACCACAATCCACCGCTTTCCTGAGGTTGATACGGGAAATGGTCCAAGTAAATCCACTCCTATTTGTTCAAATGGTGCTGCTGGTGGCTGTATCGGTTGCAGGAAACCTGCTGGTTTGAGTGGCGGTTTTTTGCGTCTTTGACAACCTCGACACGATTTGACATAGTGCTGCACTGAATTCATCAACTTCGGCCAGTAATATTTCTGGCGGATTGTCGCCAGAGTCCTACTAATGCCTAAGTGGCAAGCTTCAGGATCATCTTGGCAAGCTTCTAAGATCTCAGCTCGCAGCGATACGGTGGTACGAGAAGTAGAAACGTCTCACCACTGTGCTCGAAGTTTCGTTTGTAGAGGACGTTGTTCCGGGGGACATACAAACACAATCCGTGGACGAAAACTCGAGGCACTTTCACTTGTCGACCCTCCAGGTACTCGATGAGCAGGAGTAATTCCAGATCAGTGCACTGATGATGAGCCATTTCTGTCGTATTCACAGCTCCAAGAAATGGGAAATCTTGCTCGCATTCAGGTGACGTAGCTTCTATTGGTGCGTGTGATAAGCAATCAGCATCATTGTGCTTGAGATCGAACTTGTAGACGACCACGATGTCATACTCCTGTAGACGCAAACTCCATCTGGCGAAGTCTTCCAGAAGGGTCCTTGAGGTTCACCAGCCAGCACAATGAATGATGGTTGCTTATGGCTTGAAACGGTCTGCCATATAAGTATGGCTGGAACTTACTGATGGCCCATATAACCACCAGGCATTCCTTTTCTGTAGCTGAGTAATTTGTCTCGGCTTTGGATAAGGTACAGCTTGCGTACACAATAACTTTTTCTTCTCCATTCTGCCACTGAATAAGTATGGCGCCGAGACCAACGTTGCTCGCTTCGGGGTGGATGTCCGTTTCAGCATTTTCATCAAAATGGACAAGTATAGGAGGACTGTGCAAACACTGTCGTAGCTCAGAGAAGGCGTCTTCTTGTTCTTTCTCCCACACAAAAGGGACATCTTCTTTTTCAGTCGCGTGAGTGGTTCGGCAATTTTAGAAACATTTTCTACGAAACGCCTGTAGTAGGCACACAGTCCCAGGAAATGTCTAATAGCTTTTTTGTCTCTTGGATTCGGAAACATTTGTACTGCAGTTATCTTCTCAGGATCAGGGCGGACGCCTTCAGCACTGACAATTTGTTGGAGAAAGCGGAGCTCGCGAAAGCCGAAGTGGCATTTTTCGGGTTTATGGTCAATCCCGCCGTACGAATAGCATCCAGAACTGCTCTCAGTCGCTGCATGTGCTGCTCGAATGTAGTGGAGAAGACCACCACATCATCAAGGTAGACGAGGCACAACTGCCATTTCAGTTTGGAGAGAACAGTGTCCATCATTCGCTGGAAGGTGGCGGGCGCAGAACACAGACCAAATGGAAACACCGTAAACTCGTATAGACTATCCGGTGTCACAAATGCCATTTTTTCGCGATCTCTCTTGTCCACTACTATCTGCCAGTATCCGCTTTTGAGGTCCAGAGAAGAGAAGAAGTAAGCATTGTGAAGTTAGTCCAAGGTGTCGTCGATGCGTGGGAGTGGATAAACATCTCGCTTCGTGACGAGGTTGAGTTTCCTGTAATCAACACAAAATCATAGGGTGTTATCCTTTTCTTTGACCAGGACTACCGGAGATGCCCACGGGCTATTGGATGGCTGTATTACATCATCTCTCGGTCATACAGTTATTACACTCGGTATTACACAGCTCTCGGTCAATGTCAATGGAGGTAAAGACACTGCCTAAGTGACAGAAGCTGGTGATTCTGCATCGAGGGTTGACACATCCGCAAGTTGTGCATAGTCATGAAGAGACGTTGTGGCTGTTCCCTTTGCCACGTGTTGTGCCTCATTGCCAAAGTTAGTTGAGAGGACATCCGCACATCCGCTACGCAGGTGAACTAGGCCTCTTGCCATGCATATTTGCTTTTCCACTAGCAGCCGATATTTCCGTCTGCTATTCCTTCATAGTCACGAAATACGTCACTCCTTACAACAACAGTCACACTGCACCGTGCCGGCACCGTCACGGGTTCATCCACAATACGGAGAAAGGAAATACGTGGCTGTTTTGTATCAGAAATGGTAACAGCATTTTCTGCAAGTGTATTCTTGCAAGTCGACAATTGCGCCATTCGTTTGCAAAAAGTCCATGCCCAGTATCAGCTTATCGGAACATTCAGGGAGAACAATAAAGCTGCTGACGTATGTAAAGCCTCTAATTCCTATTCTTGCTGTGCACATTCCTACGGGGTCGACGAAGTGTCCCCCTGCTGTATGTATTGGAGGTCCGGTCCAATGGGTCAATACCTTTTTCAATTTTCTGGCGAGTACACTGCTAATAACTGAATAGTCCACACCAGTCAATGCTGTCACTTCGAAGTCGTCGATGATGACGCGCAACTCAGAAGTAACGGCATCGTCACTGCATTATTCGTCGTTTTGTCACTGCTGTCAACTTGTTGGATTGGCGATGGAGGGCATTCGGTGTTCCGGGCGTCAGCGGCCTTGCCGCCACAGGTCGCTGGCTCTAGTTTTCCCGTCGCAGACTTTGTGAGCGACGCCTCGGTCAAATGGAAGAGGGACGCGGACTGGACGACCTATAACGCATAGGCGCTGCTGATCGAGGTTCATGTTGCTGGGGATTCTGAATAGTTTGGTGCTTAGACAAAAATGCTTCAATTTCAGCAGGGTGCTCACCATTTTGTGGGCAAGGCGCATTCACAGAAAAGCCACGCAGTCCTATTCGGCGGTACTGGCATTCCCGGTATTAGCCCCGAGAATTAGGAGTGGCGCCCTCTCGTGAGTGACGTCACGGCCAGGACGCCGCTCGCTCGGCTGCCGCGCGCGCTCGTTCCCTTCGTGTATGCTTGGGGCATGGGTGGCTCGAGCCGTACGTATTGAAGAATACGTCGGCTTCTTTCAGCTGCCATACCTTAACCACAGTTTCTTCTTCAAAAGCGTGTGAGTCGAGAAACTTTGCGGCTTGGATATCGCAAGCTAAGTAGCGTTAAAGGGGTCTACTAGGTTTTGCAATGCATATATGCGCCGTGTCTATCGGTAAATTTTGACTAAAAAAAGAATATCTGCAACTTCAACGCGCGAAGTTGTGTATGATGCTTCGCTAAACATTTAACATTCCTTTAGTATTTAGCGACGAGAGGCATTGCATTTTACGTGGAAGAAAAATTTGGTAATTGGCGTCAACATGTTATCTGATTTTAGAAAGACACTGCCCAGCGAAGCTCTCATCATGATTCCTATTACTCTGGTGTGTTGTTCTATTCAAATATGGCCATTCATTAATGCGCAAAAAAATAGTTAGGCGCGCATTTTTTATGAAAAAGTTTGCTGCTACTTTCATCCCCCTCTGAAACAGGCCTCCAAAAAAACGAATTGCTCATGGCTGCTAACACGACGGCGCGTCAGGTAGAGTATTTACATAGTTAATTCACAAACACCATAGTAGCAATCACCTGAGAGAAAAGTTTGGTTGTTAAGATCGAGAGCCACTCAATTGAAAGTGATGAAATGTTTCATAGTGGCCCTCAGTAGCCTTTATCGACAATATCGCACACCCCTGATCACGTAACGGTAGCAATCGACTGTCCGTATGGTGAGGCACGCTATGTTCGCGAAACCCATCAGTTCACTACAACTTCGAATTAAAACCATAAAGCATTTTTTTTACTGCGCCAACTGGAATGGCTAAAGTATTCTCGAGCTACTACACCGCAGCTTAGATTTCCTGTATACAAAAGGAAAATTCAAGCAACTTCTGTCTCACCATGTCTCGATCCAGCGTTATTCAATTATACAAACGGATAACTATTCGCTACGTCGGTACATAAAAGAGAACCTTGCAGGCAAATTAAGTTTGCTCCAATCCAATCGCAAACATTCATAAAGAAAGCACCACAAGCCTTGCATATACTTTCACTTGATTTCTGACCCTCCACCGGGGGAATTTCGATATCTTCAATATGTCCCATACTACTAATCATTGACGCTTCGACTTCTTTCTGGCTGCAGCGATGCGGTCCAGCAGGCATACTTCACTAAAGAAATTGGGCCGAGCAGCCTGTGTCAGTTCGCCAAACAGATTCGTCATGTATATTCCTCAAGCAGCAAGCACCAGTAAATTTCTCAAGTGAGTTTGATTTGATTTAATAATTTCCATTTACACACACACATGTACAGAGGAGTGGTAAGTGGAGGTGGATGAGGGAAAAAAGTCGCACAGACGCGGCTTGAGGTAAAACCTCACCCCCTTAGGTACAATATGGCTGCATGGGGTAACACATCAAGCTCCGTATAAATTACATTTATATAGTGGCCATAAAACATTGCAGTTATATAATATATGAAAGAACAGTGAAATATTTCCACAATAACAATGCAAAACACACTGCGGCATTGAAATAAATAAATGATATACACTAGGTAACATAGACAAAAAAAGAGGAACATAACATACATTATTAATCATTAACAAACACGCTCTAAAGAGGTGAGTCGAACGTGTAGCACGGAAAAGGGAATATATATTGGTACATTCCTATTTGTACTCTGTAAATAGCTGTAAGCTTTCATTAACTTTACTTCAAGTTCCCGCCGTTTAAAAAAAATGAACACGTGAAGAACCGCCTAATGTTGACAAGCAGTGAGGCGTGTAGAATCTAAGCTCCAGTATTAGTCAAGTCCCCGTGCTACTGCCGAGCGTTTCTGTGAGGAAACGCGAAAATTCGATATTATACCATGAACTACTCGTGGTGAGCAAACCTGTTTTAGCGGAATAAAATCAACGTAACTGCTGTAGAAGTCATATATAGCCAGCTTTGTGACATACTTGTTGCACCGCGGCAGGTATGGTATCATAACTGGATTCCTATAGGCTATGCTCTTGCGATTGTCTATCCGCTTATGAAAAACCTGCAATGGGCTGGTCTGCGTAGCTTCGGCTGGCACTGTAGCGTTGCCTTCGAGAGCTGCATTGTTGTCTAAGAAATTAGCTCTTTGAATAAATGTTCGCAAAGGAAGACGTCGTAAAAATACATTTGAGACGACCACCATAAGTATACGAGCAGAGAGAACGAGGGCGAACAAACGAAAACACCGCAGAAAGCGCCCGGACAACGCCCGAACTGTAGCAGACGACAGGCGCGAGTCCGTGCCCTGACGTCACGCGAGCGGCGCTCGCAACGCTGCTCGTGTTCGTTCTCGGGGCTAATAGGTGACCAGCCTCTCCACAGTGGTAGCAGAGGGGATGCCGGTCTGCAGTGTGCCATACATCGCTTTTACGTGGTCTTCCTGCTGCCATGGGCGGCACATTACGAGGAAGTACCTGGGGTATTGTGGCCGTTCATCCTAGGTCCTGACTTAAACTTGGGCATACGATATCTGCGGCTGATGCTCTGGTTGTGTGCGGGGCCGTACCTGAGGCTGTGGCTCACAAATTACTTGCCGGACTTCTTCACGTATGACATCGGCAAGTGAGGACACCGTAGGAGGGCTTTGGGCCAGCTGCAGTTTCTGCAGCTCTTCCCTTACGACGGACCTCACCATTTCGCGTAGGATGTCCACGTTGTTGGGGAGGGCTTCTGACCCAACGTCAAATGATGCGATGCATACATCTCTGTTGTACTGCTGCGCACGCTGCTGCAGCGTCTTCTCCATCGTCGTCGCCTCTGATCGAAATTCGGCTACAGAGCGGGGCGAATTGCGAACCAGGCCGGCAAAAAGTTCCTGTTTCACACCGCGCATTAGGTGCCGCAATTTCTTGTCCTCAGCCATGTTTGGGTTGGTTCGGCGGAAGACGTGGGTCATGTCCTCAATGTACATGGTCACACTTTCATTGTTCCGCTGGTTCCTCGCCTGAAGAGCGGCTTCTGCCCTCTCTGCGGTCCTTGCTCGGGTACGTAGCAAGCAGCTCTTGTCGGAAGTCGTTCCACGATGATAACGGCGCTTCATGGTTTTGAAACCACGTGCATGCAGATTCCTCCAGCGCGAAGTACACATACCGGAGTTCCTTTGTTTAGTCCCAACCGTTACATCTGGCAACACGCTCGAAGTTTTCGAGCCAGTCCTTGGCATCCTTGAATCTGTCTCCGTGAAAGGATTCTGGTGTCTGGGGTGAATCAACGACGACGTGAGGAGGGGTTACTTGAGTAGCCATCGCACTGGTACCTAGGCTGTCTGCCGCCGCTGCCCTTGGTGAATCGGAGAGAGGACCAAACTCGAGGGCCTCACCTCGTATGCGGCGGCTCATGCGTTGGTGGACAGGCGTTAATTTCGTTGACTCCAAACTTCGGGGATCTGGGCTACCTTCCCTGACGCGAGTGGGGCTTGGAATCATACCCTGCACCTCCACCAGATATGTAACCTACAGTTACGACAGCCGTTTCTACGAAAACTAATTTATTCTGGGCGAACCTGTGCCCGTCAACAAAAACCGACTGTGCACTTAACAAAAACGTCCCTTGAGCTTCGCTTCTTCGAACGTCGTTCTCCTCTTTGTCACCTCCTGTCGCGTGCCAGTCCGATTCTCGCGCACAAGCCGCTGGTTTGTCAGCACTGGCCCAGCGTTGCCTTGCGCTGCTTTTCTTGACGCTTGCGGTGTGGTGGCTCTTTTAAGCGCAGTTGGGATGTGGCGGTTGTCTTTTGTTCGCAATGCTGGCGGCAATATATTTGAATATATACACAGCACAAAGTTTATTATATTTTTAAAGAGAAGGAGGTAGCCAATTAACAGTTATTTCTAAAGGTATGGATAGCTTATGCCTAGAGTATGAATATGTTGCTGTATGTTCACCTTGCTTCAATATGCTTTGCATGCTTTTCAGACCCTGGCAAAAAAATTATATAGACTTTAGTGACCCCTTCGGAAGTCTTTTATCATGGCGTGTTAAATGCACGTCAATTATATGTCTCAGTATCATTTCTCTTTCCAGTAAGCAAAGCTAACGACTCATTAAAAGAAACACTTCTAATAATTTACAACATTTATTACAGATAGAAACATCGTCACTTGTATGCAGAGTTCATAAATATATGCAGCGTGTCCCAATTAACTATCATGCACCAAGATTTTTTAAAAATGTAATGCATTATTTGAAGAAAACACAGTGCATATTATTTCCAGTGCAGTGGAGTAGCTGCCAGTGATTTTTTTGTTACTGAGATTTAATTAGGTAATTGTAGTTATCTAACTCTAGATGCACTTTCACAATTATCGAGGTGTCAATGAGCATTTGTAGGCACAGCCGAGGGACATCTAACTGCAGTATTTTCAGCACCGTACTAATCGCGCAGTAATTTTTTCTGACCGATAAGTAAACCCTGCAAAATATGGCGAATATCACATGACTTCACTCCAACCTGCATCATAAAGCAGCACCCTCGAACAGACTCTTTTTGAGTTACCTAGTACGAAACAGCAGAAATAACAAAACAAAAAATCAGCGCCCAAACATTCTGTACAGATAATTAACCAGTGAAGCGGAAATGTGCGGCCGCAGCATTTATCACTGGGTCCAACGGTTCTTTAAACAACGGCTTGGTGGGCTGCCGGATCCTCGATATGCAATTGCTGCTTGTGCTCAGCTGCACAAGCCTGTTCTTGTGCCTGGGCTGCAGCATTGGGACGGCGTAGACGAGCTTGTTCCCGGTTCTGCTGGCGGCGTTGCTGATCGAAAGCTGCCTGCTCCTCAGGAGTACGTGTGACGCGTGGCCTCTACCCATTTTGGAACTGGAGAGAAACTGCTGCACGCCCCCTCGGCTGTAACGGAAAACGACTTCACTACTGGTGCACGCCTCTTTCGCTTTTTTTTGTGTGTGTGCATTCGCATGGGGTTGCACCTCAGGAGTTTTTGGCGTACAGGGACTGATGGACAGACGAATCGGCGAGCCATATACACCTTTGCTGTAAAACATCGTGATCAAGCTAGTGCCTTATCTGCCGGGCCTCGGCCGAAGTAACACGTCGCGTTTGGCATTAGTTGGAAACAAGCTGTGATAGCTGTTGTCTTAGCATAGATAATTTGCACAAATGGTTCTTTTTTTTTTACCAGAAAACCTATCACCACAAAAGCGAATTAACAACGTCAGTGTAAATGTTAAGACTTGTTTTGTTTCGTCCCAGTTGCCATGTCTTGCTTTAATAAGCAGAAGGCAAAATTATCCTTGCCTTCGGAGCTACAAATGACAACAAGAGGAAGGCTGTAAGTATATATCAGTCATGGAAGTGTGGTGGTAGACCAAACGTGTCGACTATCATCAGAAATGATGAAAACCTGAGACAAACCGGCAGCTTCAAAAAACAGTGGTGTAGGACTCCATCTTTGAGCCCTAGCCTATGCATGGATGTTCTAGCATTTATGGCCTCAAACCCTCATGCTAGTGTGCGAGACATGGCTGCCCAGGTACCAATTTCCAAGTCATCAGTTTGGAGGATTCTAAACGACAGCCTTTCACCCATACCATGTTAACGAGTACCAATGCTTGGATGATAAGGACCTTTAGAATCATCTAGATTCCTTGAATTTCATCCTCACAAAAGCTGATGAGTCACCGGACTTCTTGAGCAACTTCATGTGCACAGATGAAGCCAATTTTCACAGAAACGCCCTAGTAAATTTGCATAATGCATACTAATTAAGGGAAAAGAGACATCCGCCCAAAGGTAGCAATTGCTACAAAGGAAACCCATACGAGTTATGCGAAGAAAAGCCTCATAGTTGAAGAAAAATTCGTCCTGGTCCGGGACTCGAACCCGGGACCACCGCCTTTGGGGGGCAGCCACTATACCATCTGAGCTAATCGGTTGGCTAGCAGATGGCAGGGCGAAGCCGAATTTGTCAACAACTCGAAGCAAAGGCAAGAGTTTGACGTAATAGTTCTGCGGAAACTCGCAAGGTGGAAACCCATACTCAGTACTGCGTAGCTGCAGAGGGAGATCTATTCGAACATGTCCTATAGGCAGCAGCTAGTGTTCAACGGCGCTTACAAATTCATAGATAATAAGGGAACATAGAAATCTGATGTATTTCTTTTTTTTGTGCAGGTGTCCCGATTGCCAATTCGGCTCATTTAAAAGTGGTTATTTACTTTCTCGAACACATCAGTTTTGCCTCGGGCTTACATGTGGGTCGCTTCCCAATCTCCTTATTTTGCTTTAGTTTTGTGACATGAACTTGTCTTTTGCAGCATGTATACACTCTCATGAAAACTAAAACCAACACTTTAATGTTTCTTTAGTCCGAAGCAAATTTCCGGCACAAAATATACATGCGTAGGCACTCTGTCGATGCGGTATGAGTAACCGGTACGAGTACAGCCAGGATTTTGAAACATGCTATGCTTATTAGATTGCTTTTCGGGTTTCTTGCGTACTCAGATTGGTGCTTCGGCTGTGTTATCAAGGGGCTTTTGTTATCAATGGGATCAGTCGGCCTTGAGAGACTGATAATAAGTGTGACGTAGAGAGGAAGGGATATCCGCAAAGCCGCAAAACCTGCTGTTGGTGCTCCTTCCGTATCGAGGTTAAGTGCTCTCTCTTTGGGTTTGCGACGGGCACTGCAGTTGCTTTAAGTCAGCTTATTTGAGGGCACTGCTTTATGATGCGGGTGAGAGCGCAGTCATGTGCTATTTTTCGTATTTCGTGAGGTTTGTTTGCCAGTTGGAAAAAATTGCACGCAATTAGTATCTAGCTTAAAACACAGCAGTTAGATGTCATTTGGGGGTGCCTGGGAGTGCTTACAAATGCCGCATTGACACTTCAATAATATAGTACTTCTCGAATTAGATAATTAATTGGAATTGTCAAATTAAATTTCAGGAACAAAAGAATTACTGGCGGCTACTCTGCTGTACTGGAAACAATATGCACTAAGTTTTCTTTGAGTAATGCAACTGCTCTTTCTTTAAGTCTTGGTGCATGATAGTTGGGGCACCATTTATAATTCTCTCAGTAACCGAAATGAGGCCAAGCTGGATTCACTCAATCACAATCAACAGCAGCCATGCACAGGTGACTGTATACTCAAACTCACAGAAAAAAAAAAGACACAGAGAGGCTGCAGTTTTGCCAGAAAGGCAAAGCAGTATTAGTGATAGCAAAGTATACAATTACACGAAGGAAAATTACACCACTGAGAGACGCCAGATTCTTGGTGGTGGGAGAGGACTCGGGCTGTGAAATTCCTACTATAAGGTCTTGTCCTACTATAAGGTCTTGTAAATTCTCATGTAAGACCATCACTTCAGTGAACAATTCTTCAAGGTCACACGAAGTTTCTTAAAGTGCAAGAAACATATATGTCCCGTATAAGTGATTTTAGAGGGAGCAGCCTTAAGGGGAATGACACAGATGGGTTCTGAAGCAACAACACAAGCCAAAGTGGCACCTTTAGGAAGAAGAATTTTCTCGGCTGTTGTGTTCCTTGCGGCGAGAAGTGCGGACCCATTGTCAAATCTAAATAGGCCTGATGCAATGGCTATCCCCCCCCCCCCCCTCCTTTGTGACCCGCCGTGGTTGCTCAGTGGCTATGTTGTTGGGCTGCTGAGCACGAGGTAGTGGGATTGAACCCCGGCCGCAGCCGCCGCATTTCGATGGGGGCGAAATGCGAAAACACCTGTGTACTTAGATTTAGGTGCACGTTAAAGAACCCCAGGTGGTCGAAATTTCCGGAGTCCTCCACTACGGCGTGCCTTATAATCAGAAAGTGGTTTTGGCACGTTAAACCCCATAATTTAATTTTTTTTATCCCCTTTGTTAAACAACATTCAGAAGGTAACACTAACGCATCTCCGTGGTTGATGATGTCGGATGTGACAATCAGAATTTGCCGACAGCCTAGAGGTGGCTTGGTATCTTCTGCAGCGAGCAGATGAAGTGGCTTGTACTTTTCATTGCAAGCAAATAATCAATGTCGGTCATATGCACGACACATTGCCCACAACATATAGCAGCAAAATCAGACGCAAGGAAATCTCGTCCTGGAATGAGCTGGTGGAAGCATGACAACAGCACAGCAAACTGTATGTGGTGCCTAATGCCGTCGATCATTACACGCACAGTACAAGATGCGGAAGGGCGGATAGAGCCCCCTTGAGCTGCAACCAGCAGTGGTCCATCATAAGGCGTTGTAACTTTAGTGAGACGCTTACACAAATCAGAATGCATAACAGATAAAGTCCACCAAAGCTTCAACTTGCACACCCTCAGTAAACACAGACATCATATTACAAGGGCTTTTTGCTAAATGCAGTTTTTCTTTGAAAAACTGTATTACTTAGTTTTCCGGGCAACGGTCAGAGGTGAACGTGGCAGGCTGGAGCAGTGACGAGGAGCGGCAGAAGGGCGAAGGTGAGCGGTGTCTGGTGCTGGGGGCTTGGAGAAGAGGCTCCGCCAGAATATGCATGGCGTTCACACATGTTGTACCGCGACACTCATCTTTTGGTGCCTATGGCAAAAACGTGCTATGTGGCCACAATAATCACAGTAATAGCATATAGGATGAGATGATCGCCAAGGCGAGTAGTAAGGGGCGCTCGATATGCTGGAAGATAGTGTGGTCACATGGGGCGATGAAGGCTCAAGTGGTATTGAGGGGACATTGGCCGGAGGAGCGACATCAACTTGCGTGTATGTGGGTAGAGGCAACGTTGAACAGACACCGTTTGGAGGCACAGTAGCAACCTGGGTGCATATGTTGGTAGGGGGTGAGGAGCAGGAGGGTCAACATGCGCAGATCAAGTCATAGACGTGAGCTCCTCCTTGATGACGTTGCGCAACGCTGCACCAGAAGGCTGAGGAGGAAGAACCATTGGAGATGGAAAGCCAAGTGATTGAAGTTTCTCGTGGATAATCACCCGAATCATTACACGCAGGTCAGGTTCCGCCGTAGAACAGTGTTCACAGTTTGGCTTCAGGCGTATGGACTCGAGCTGGTCGAGGTGCGGGCACATCAAGACAATGTCAGTGACGGTATTCGGGTTCTTCAAGGTGAGTGCGTTGAAGGCCACAGTCCCAATACCTTTAAGAATATCGTGTACTCTGTCCGACTCGGCTACAGTATCATTGGCACGGTGACAGAGTGCAAGCACATCCTCAATGTACGATTTGTAGGACTCACAAAGTGTTGTTTGTGAGCATCAAGAGTTTTCTTCGCAAAGGCGGAGCGAACCGCCAGCATTCCAAATACTTGTCGGAGTTGCCGCTTGAAGGTGGTCCAATCGGAGAAATCAATCTCGCAGTTGAAAAACCAGGCCTTTGCCCCGGACATGGCGGAGCTTCAGGAGGTCATCACACCGATTAGCAGAGCTTATGCGCTCGTAATCGTTCAACCATTCTTCACCTTCTTCACTGCAAAGACGAGCAAACAGATGGAGATCACGCTAATGGCCACTGATAGTCAGAAAAGGCTCGGCTTGCGGTGTCGAGATGGTTGCAGTAGAAGTGCCAGGCTGCTCGTCCTGCGACATGCTGGCGGACAGTCGGCACGAGCGGCGACCTGAACAAAGCTCCAGGGTGTAGGCCACGTATTGTGGCATTCTCACACCCGTCCCCTTGGGACAAAGGAATGACAACACAGTAGTGCAAACAATCACAAGGGCATTTATTGCACCTTTCGTAGATCAATGCCTGTTAGCCGAGTTGCTATCCACAAAACATGCCGATGGGCGCGCGACAAATCCGACTCACCGCGACCGGATAACGAGCGAATATGTTCGCCCCATGCTGGATCCCTATGCCTGGTCGTTCGCGTGTACGGTCACGCGAACAGTGGCGCGTTCGAAAGCGGCCACGCGAGACGGTCTCGCAGAAGCATGGATCGGCGCGCGCGCGGCACCACCGCGCTGCTTGCCCCTGCGCCTTGTATTCCCGCACCCAAGCAACCCCGCCGTGAGGCGGTGCTAGCAGCGCAACACTCGTGCCATCTCTCGCACTGTGCTTCAACCACTCCGACCGCCACGGGCGCCAGGCCACGCGGTGAAGCCGCATTGTAGGAGACGGGAGCTATGCGGGAAAACAAGATATCAGGGGACGACGCATGACAGTCACGCATCCCCACACTATGCAGAGGATGAGGGACCAACAAGCACCTCCCCCACTTGTGACGTCACAGTAACGGCCGGCTTTTATTGGGCTTGAGAGACGCGGCGAAGGACCCTCTACACAGTCCACTATGGTGATGTGCCTACCCGCACGAAGAATAAAAAGGGCACACACATGATGATGATAGTTCTGATGGTTAGGATCGTCGCACTGCAAGGCGTGTGATGCAAGGAAGATGGAGGAGACAGTGCATGATTAGGAAATGCATGACCATTATATCAGACAGCACGTGAACACAAAGAATATCTTCTACTAGAACCACGCCTGCAAGGTTGTTCGTAAACAGGAAAAAAAGGTAGTCTCACGAGGTTGCGGTTGAAGTCCGGGGTGTGGTGAGACTCGTAGAGTTTTTGAGGTAGAACACTCGCTGGTAGAGTGATGGCTGGTGTAAGTAGACACAGCAGTACGAGGCAGGAAAAGGTGGACGGCCCACAGCTCCGTAGATGGAAACAGGCCATACCGAGGTCTCTTGCAAGACTACGGCCCAAGGCGCTCTTTTCGATGACGGACGCCCGGTCTCCTAAACCTCGGGATGCGGGTTATGAGATTTCAGCTGATCGATCTGAGACCTCGTGCAAAGCGACGACCCGAGGCGCTCTTCGTCTCAATGACGGACGCCCGTTCTCCTGAACCTCGGGCGTAGGTGCGGGTTCGAAGTTGCAGTAGGCCGCTTCAAGGTCTCGTGCCGTGCAGCGACCCGAGGCGTTCTCTGTCCCAAAGACGGATGCCTGGTCTTTTGAACTTCACGTGTAGATGCAGGTTCTGTAGACCCTGCGGCCCTAGTCGTACCAGCATTCCAACGATCTGCCCTGCGCGAGCCCTTTTTTTCATTCGCTGTCTTTCTTTTCCTTGTGTTGAGCACAGCCGCACTGTCGTCTGCTCCTGCGTTCCTTACTTTGTGAGTGCTTCTTCACAATAATATGCAGATGATGAAGAAATGCACAGTAAATACCCACAATATACATTTATATATATCGGGTTTGGAAAGCTGCTTGGGCCCCCTCCCCCCCCCCCTCTCGCCCCCCTCCTGGAAAAATTATAACCTTCCGCCTATGGGTAACTCAATTTGTTTCTGCTGGATCCCAAGCCATGTTAGGATACCAGGTAATGAAGCAGCTGATAGATGTGCATCGATGGCAGCGTACAAGGGCATAACAAGCACAGCACTTCATCTGTGCAGTGGGCAGGGGACCAGCGTTGGCTGCGTTGCACATAATCGGCACGTTTTTGCAGTGCAGGCGGTACTATCGCTAGCCCTAGCTTGGCTTTTGTCAGCTCCAGAATTCTGGACTGGCCTTGCCTCACCGTTGTCGAGCTTCGAACACAACCATGGCTTCTACACCAACATATCATTCCTGAATTCAACTTCCATCACACAGCTCCCGCCAGGCTACCCAGCGCCATCGTCATCACTTCGCCCTGCGAATTTAAACAGCTGGCACTCCGACACGCTCTTCAGTGGGCACGGGACCAGCGTTGGCAGCGTTGCACTTGATCGGCATGTTTTTGCAATGCAGGTGCGTACACGGTTCCCGCTATACACTAAAAAAACTTATTAACTCTGCCTGATTGTCTTCCCGTACCCACGAGTATTGTGCGAGTCATTACACCAGTGCTACGCAATGCCTATTTTATTATTATGTGCTGATGACATTGAATCTAACCCTGGACCTAATACACATACTGTCGCTTTAACTGAACTGGATGATTTACCTGATGATCCCGCAGACCAAATGATGATCATGCTTAAGCTACTTAAGGACGCACGCTCTCGTTCACTACAGTCTTCTAAGTGTCAAACCGAACTTGTATTGGATGTCAAAGCCATTAAAAACAGACAGAAAAGTATACAAACTGAGCTAGCAAGTATCAAGAAAAAGCTTGACGATTTAGAAGAAAAACCAAAATTCCTTGACCATTTCGACACTAACCTAACACGCATGTAAGACAATGTAGACAGCCTCACTGCTCAGAACAGCTCCTTATTATTGTGCCTGGGTGATCTGAAAGACAGTCTCGTCATGATAATTGAATATTTCATGGCCTACCTGACTCGAAAGAAACCTGGTAATAGACAAAAAAAAAAAAACTAACCTCAGCACTTAATTTCGCTCTTTGAGCTTTTCCCAGCAATTTAATTCAGTGAGCACACTCGCTCGGCACTTAGCAAACAAATGTCGCCTGATAATTGCTAAATTTACTAACTACAAAGCCAAAGAATCAGTACTTTCATCATGCACGCAGTTAAGACCTAGCAACATCGCAGTTAATGAGGACTTCTCACTCGCAACTCGACTTGCCCGTAAAAAAACTAATTGAGTTTGCTAAATCACAACCAGACTCACCACAGTTTAAACTCAGGTACAAGAAACTGCTACTGAACAATAAATGCTACATGTACCATTCTCACTCGAATAATATTCGGGAGATTCCAGGACGCAGCGTCGGCCTCAACCATGTTTCGGCTGCCTCGCAACATGTTCCTACTTAGGGATGCGTGAGGGGCGGTGGGCATGCGCAAGACAATCAAGTCACCATCCTTTATACTAACATCAGAAGTGTTCTGAAAAACCATGACTCATTATCGTCCGCAATTGGCACATGTTCAGCCAATATAATAGCTTTAACTGAAATCTGGCTCTCGAATGACATTCATAACTCAGAAATGTTTGATAATAGCAAACAATTCACGATATACCGCTGTGACTGAACACAGCACCGTGGTGGCAGTGTACTTCTTGCCATTTCGAAACGCATCCCATCGCCACCCATTCACATCAGCATCTGCCTTGAATCAGTGTGGGCTACAGCAACTCTGAACCATCAAGAGGTAATTTTGTGCATTTGCTATCGTCCACCTTCCTCGTCAGCCGCATTTACCAATGAATTTCATGATGTAATTAGTTCCATTACGACAAAGTTTCCTTCTACACCTCTTTTCTTATTTTGTGACTTCAATTTTTGTAAAATAGTTTGGAACAGCGATATACCTAACTTAATGAGAGCAGCATTCCGGGCAAGTTGGTAATCCATAACTTAAATAATATTGCGCGACAAAAAAAAAAAAAAGACACGGACGTGAGAGAAGACGCTTGGTGGTGTCGTCTGGTGGAAGACGCTTGCGCTTGGTGTGTCGTCTTCTCCCACTTCCGTGTCGTTTTTTTGTCGCGCAATATCATTTAAGTAATGCATACATAACTTTTTAGCTTCTTCTGTTTCAAAAAATTTCTTGGGTATTTGTACTGCATTTTCGTTAACTCAATTAGTCACACAAACCACAAGATTAACATCCAATTCCGCAAACATTCTCGATTTGATCCTAACCAATTGTCCCGATTATGCCTCTGCCATCCATTACTTACCGGGTATCAGTGACCACTTATTGCTAAATATTCCCTTTAATGCTCCGTTTCTGAAACTACCGAAGAGTAAAAAAATAGAGACTCAACATCATCATCATCAGCCTGGTTACGCCCACTGCAGGGCAAAGGCCTCTCCCATATTTCTCCAACAACCCTGGTCATGTACTAATTGTGGCCATGCCGTCCCTGCAAACTTCTTAATCTCATCCGCCCACCTAACTTTCTGCCGTCCCCTGCTACGCTTCCCTTCCCTTGGAATCCAGTCCGTAACCCTTAATGACCATCGGTTATCTTCCCTCCTCATTACATGTCCTGCCCATGCCCATTTCTTTTTCTTGATTTCAACTAAGATGTCATTAACTCGCGTTTGTTCCCTCACTCAATCTGCTCTTTTCTTATCCCTTAACGTTACACCTATCATTCTTCTTTCCATAGCTCGTCGCATCGTCCTCAATTTGAGTAGAACCCTTTTCGTAAGCCTCCAGGTTTCTGCCCCGTAGGTGAGTACTGGTAAGACACAGCTATTATACACTTTTCTCTTGAGGGATAATGGCAACCTAGAGACTATAAGAGAGCTAACTTTGAAGCACAAATTAGTGAGCTCAGTCTATTTCTTAACATATTCTTGAGTGATTTTGAAAATCGTAGTGTTCAGTCAAACTGGAATTTGTTTTCGGCAGAGGCGAATTGCTTAATCAATAAACACATCCCAACATGTACTATAACATGCAACTCGCATGCGCCTTGGTACAATAATAATTTAAAGCGACTATTGAACAAAGAAAAAAAGACAATTTTATCTTTCCGCGAAGCAGTCACCCACTGACTCACGTTGGAAAGCCTGCACATAGCATCTAACACCTATGTAGCCGCACTCAAATACGTTAAAGCATCATTCTTATCAACCACATTACCATCTATTTTGATGACTAACATAAAAAAGTTTTGGCGCGTCATACATCCACCTTCCGTTGATTCTATCACTGTTAACAATTGCTCTGGTAACCCTGTTCCGAAAAACCTATGCGTAACTCTCCTGAATTATAACTTTGTTGAAAATTTCTCGTGCACAGCTGAAATTCAACTACCTGTCTTGAATGACTTTGACTTTTTAACTATGCTTCCAGTGACTGTTGAAGTTCCCGGAGTTATTCAACTAATAGATTCATTGAAGATATATTTGTCACCTGACTTTGATAACATCAGTGCTAAATTTCAGAAAAACACCTGCTGTTATAGTTCCATTATTCTAACCAAAATATTCCAACAATCACTCAACACATCTACTGTTCCGTCAGAATGGAAAATGGGAAAAATAATTCCTTTGCATAAATCTGGCAGCGAAACGTCGCCTACAAATTATCGCCCAATATCATTAACCAGTACCTGTTGCAAACTGCTAGAACATATTATTTTTACTAAACTTGCAGACTTTCTTGAATCTAATTCATTTTTTTCGTCATCGCAACATGGTTTTTGAAAATCATTCTCATGTGAATCACAATTATTAACATTTACTCACAAACTTCACCAAATACTTGACCGTTCTTCTCTTGCTGATTGCATCTTTTTAGATTTTTCGAAAGCCTTTGACAAAGTGTGTCATAAACTTTTACCTTATAAACTAAGCAAACTGAACCTCGATCGTAACATTCTAAAATGGATTGAGTCATTTCTCGCTTACCGTTCTCAGTTCGTAACAGCGAATGGTCATGGCTCACCTAATAGGGACGTTCAGTCTGGTGTTCCACAAGGCTCCATCCTGGGAGCTCTATTATTCCTTATCTGTATTAATGTGTAGCGGCAGCAGCATCGGCGTTGCATGAGAGACGACGTAGACGCTCACGTCTACACGAGGCACGCTCCGGCATGGAGCGTGCCCGCCACTCGTGCGGTCCGAAAGAGATTATTAAAAGAATGCTACGCTAAGAGATCGAGTGTCGGTTCTTCCTCTTCTGCGAGAGCCCGAGACTTTACCGGTCTACGTGGTCGCTCGTCGCCACAAATGACTTACCTTCAGCAATAACTTCTGATGTAGATTTACTTGCAGACGACTATGTAATCTATAGAGAAATAACTAACGAACACAATATCACCCTGCTTCAGGCCGATTTTAATAATGCCAGCAAATGGTGCTGATTGTGGCGAATGGAACTCAACATTAACAAGTGCAAATTTGTGAGAGTATCCCGATCTAACGATAACCTGCCTGTGTACTACTTGAATAATGTTGCTTTAGAATCGACAATTTAATATAAGTACTTACGCCTGCATATAACATCTAAATTAACATGAAATCATCATGTCGGATATGTAATTAACCAAGCCAACCGCTTGCTGTGATGCTTATGCCATAACTTTTCTCGTGCTCCGTCTCCTTTAAAATTACTACATTATAAAACCGTGCTACGGCCAAAATTAGAATACGCTGCAGCTATATGGGACCCTTTCCACGAAAACCTACCATACATTCCCTTGAATTAATCCGAAACAGCGCCACTCATTTTATTCTTTGGAACTAAAATCGTGCTGCGAGCGTATCTTCAATGAAATCGAATCTGGGTCTTCAACCGCTAGCAACATGTCGAAAAATTTCCTGCCTTTTATTTTTTAATAAGCTGTATCACCACCCTACACGTAATACAGAATTCATGTTGTGACCATATAACTTATCTCACCGTACTGATCATCAGCATAAAGTTCGAATTGGTGCATGTAACACGACATATTTTTTACACTCATTTTTGCCACGTACGTTGAAAGATTGGAATGAACTTCCTTCTGACATTGTTTCCATTAATAACAATGATAACTTTCGAAAAGCACGAGCTAACATTGTATAATAGCAAACATTTGTACGAACTACTGTTGGCATTTTCTTTTTTTCTTGTCTAATGTTACTTTTATATGTCACGTTCTATTACTGTATTTATCATACTTTCAGCTAACATTGTATAATTAGCAAATATTGCGTATAAGCTCGTAATTTATTTTCTTCTTATTTGTTGTATAACCTACTCCCCCCTCTAATGCTGAAAGGCCCTGAGAGTATGTAAATAAATAAATAAATAAGGATGGTATCCGCGCGATTAGGAAAGCCTTAACGTGAAAATGGCAACACGAATGGGACCATTGTGCAGACAACAAGCTACATCTTACTAAACCCGTACTTGGTGAGTGGAAGCCACGTAACCACCAGGAGCGGTTCTTCGAAGTAGTTTTATGCCAACTATGCATTGGGCACACACACCAAATGCACAATTATTTACTTAAGAGAGAAGATGCACCAGCATGCAAGAAATGCCATGAACCACTAACAGTTATGCATATATTATTGACATGTACACATGTTGATGTACACAGACAAAACATTTTGCACAACTCGTATCAGCTACACGTACCTTTACACCCTGCTTTAATTTTAGATGATCCGATAGTCCCATTATCTAATGTGCATAAATGTTTAGATGACACTGGCTTTTTACATAAAAATATAGAATAACACAGCCTTTTTCTTCCTAAATTGGATTTTAAAAAATTCGTGTTTGGCGCAGCATAGCCTCAGCTGCTTTTGCACCACTAAACCACATTTAACTAACTAAATTTCTGTCATCTACATTTCCTGATGAAGGCCGGACCCTAGCTGAAATTTTTTTTGGGCGTGCCATCGTTCAAGCACTTGACATCACTGGATGCAAGGGACATGTGACGTCGTATATGTATAAATATTGTTATGAAAGATGTTTATTTAAAGAGTGAAAGGAGGTCCAGGATGAAGTCACAGGGAAGGACCAGCTGACATTCAGTACTGCCGAGATCACGCACGCATGCCCTACTTCTTTCTCTGTCTCAGTTACACAGCACTGCGTCCTCGGAGGCAGACGAAGCTCCCCGAGCGGGCCAAAGGGTCCTGTGGTGGTACTTCTCGAGTCTGGCCACATGAACAACTTGCGTCGCTGACAAGTAAACCTGGCGGGGGTATGCCACGCATCGTAGCGAGTGTTGCTGTGGCCTTTGAGGCCAATGTTCTAAGATGTGCCAGTCAACGTGCTTCTTCAGCATGACACAGATTTTGGGTGATTGAAGGATCTTCGTGACGTGATAAAGGTAGAAAAGCGTCCAGATGACTCTGGGGAGTGCGTGGGCAAAAAGAACTGTGCGTATCCAGTAACTTCATGCATGGCAGCATTGTACGCATATGTTACAAAAGGTGAGACAGCGTCCTAGTTTTTGTGGTCAATCGCGACATTCATTGATGGCATGTTGGTCCACTCCATGAGGCCATTGGTTTGCGGGTAGTAAGGAGTGGAATGATGATATACAGAACCACAAAGCCGTAAAAGTTCTTCAATGACGTTGGCGGTGAACTGCCGCCCACGGTCACTGATGACAACCCGTGGAGTGTCGTGACATGGTATGACGTGATGCAACAAAAAGGAAGAGACATCTGCAGCAGTGGCAGCCATTTCAATGTAGTGAGTAAGATAATCGACACATACTATAATCCAGTGGTAGCCGGTTGAAGTCTTTGGAAGCGGGCCACGCAAGCTTATGCCAACTTTTTCAAAGAGGAATGACGGTGGCCTAACTGGTTGAAAATAGCCTGCTTGAGCCCTGATTGTTTGCTTGTGGAGCTGGCAAACAGTACAGCTGGCACATACTGTTTGATTGTTTTCCAGAGCTTGGGCCAGAAAAATTTTTGGCAAAGTCGGTGTAGTGTGTGTGCGAAGCCAAGGTGCTCAGACGAGATATCATCACGCCTGGAACGAAGGACACCAGGCCACTGGTTTTCTGACAACTAGAAGCAATGGAGAACCGTCAGCTGAGTCTTCTTTTTTTTTTTTGTACAGCGAACCATTACGAAAAGTGAATGGTGTTGTTATTGCTGACTCATGTGCAGCTTCTCGTAGGGATTTCAAGGTAGGGTCGCAACATTGCTCGTTCTCGAAGGTACTCAGGTCTGGAAAATTAGAAGAGATGTCAAATAGATAGTCATTGAAGTCATCATCGTGAGGCTTAGTGTGGGGCAAGGGGAGACGGGATAGGCAATCACCATCCGTGTGAAAGCGTCCACCCTTGTAATGGATAGAAAAGCTGTACTCTTGAAGGTGCAATGCCCAGCGAGCCAACCGGCCAGATGGGTCGCGCAGCCTAAGCAATCAACAGAGTGAACGATGGTCAGTCACTATCGTGAATGTGTGGCCGTGCAGATACGGACGGACTTTCTTAATGGCAAAGGCGACTGCTAGACACTCGAGTTCAGTAATGGTGTAGTTTCTCTCCGCTTTTGTAAGTGTCAACTAGCATAGGCAATGACATTCTGGCGACCACTGCAGATATGAACAAGCACAGCACCAACAGCCACACCGCTGGCGTCAGTATGCAGCTCAGTTGACACCTCCAGATCAAAATGCCGCTGAACTGGTCCAGAAGTCAACAAAAATGTCAACTGTTAAAACTGCAGTCCACAAGTATGGGGCGTCATTGTGAAGGAGCCATGTGAGGGGAGAGGCAATCTGTGCAAATTTCTTATAAAGCGCCGGAAATATGAGCAAAGGCCCCCCAAAAGTTTGCAGGTCTTTCACCATCTGCGGCAGCTGGAAGTCGCGAACTGCTGCTATGCTTTCAGGATCTGGTCGTATGCTGTTTTTGTCGACCAGAAAGCCCAGTGCGAGGGCTTGACGCTCACTGAAATTACATTTTTTGGAGTTTAAAATAAGGCCAGCTTGTTGGATACAGTCAAGACTGGTTACATTGACTGGATACAGTCAAGGTGCTAATTGTGCTCGTGAAATGTCTGGCTGTATATAATGACATTGTCTACATAGCACATGCAAAGCATAAATAGCACTCCTTTCCGTAATAATTCTTCGACCTACTCGGTGATGCCCTTTCTCTCTGGAGGTGAAACACAGTAAGGCTTCTGACAAGTTGGCGTCGCTTGCCCTGTGTGGATGCGGTGTTGCATACGAGACGCCAGTGGTGTATGGGACACTCGTTCGTCTTGTGCAAGATCTAACACTGTGGAATAGCAAGCGAGCACTCCTTGCATGAGACACTGCTCACCAGAAGACAGTGACTTGTTACTCATGCACTTAAAGTCAGCAGAACTATTATGGCTGCAATCGGGGTTGCGTTTCTTTGTGGCAGTTGTCATTTTGACTATTCCGGTCAAAATGTCAGGTCTCGCAGAACTAGCAGGCTTGTTGTAGGAGGGAGGAGCCCGCAGAACAAACCGTTCTGGTGCATCTTGCTGGCATCCTCAACTTGTCGGTTGTGGTTGCAAGTTGCTCCTTTTCGGACGATCTGCATAGGCCCTGCGAGGCTCTCGGTAACTCTGACTTGCCGAGGTGGCCGGTGGCACATTTGAGCGATCGTCCAATGCACACTGATGGCACACATTAGCATTGTCAATAACTTTAAGGCATTCGAGCTCTTCTTTCATGACTTGCCTTATCACAGAGGAGGTGTCGTCATGGGCTGGAATGGACACACTTGCAATATTGGAGACATTGTCCAGGCACCTGAACGTTGGTCCAATCTTTCTCATTTTCAGTGCTTCAAACGCCTGGCAGTGTTTCTTCAAATCAGATGGAGTCCTAAGATCTTCCTTCATTATAAGAAAATTGTAAACATTTTCAGTGATTCCTTTAAGCAGATGTCCTACTTTGTGTTCGTCTGTCATGGTGGCTCTGATGATTCCGCATAGTTTCAAAAAAGCCTCTATGCACGATGTGCAAGTTTTCCCAGGTAACTGAGCTCGTCAAGAAAGTGTCTGCTCAGCCTTCTTTTTCTTAGAGATTGGGTCCTCGAAGCACTTCATGAATTCTTCTACAAAATTATCCCAGCTTGTCAGCACGTTCTCGTGGTTTTCAAACGAGAGAAGCGCGGTTCTAGCGAGAAAGAAAACCACGTTATGGAGCTGCTTCGTCATGGTCCACTGGTTGTGGCAACTTACTCTTTTGTAGTGTTTCAGCCAGTCGTTGACATCTTCGTTTCCTTCCCCGAAAACGTGGGTGGCTCTCACAGTGGTGTCCAGTAGCCAGCCTGCCCTGCATGATTCCTGTCTGGTTCGCCGCCAGTTGGGTTGTCATTGTCTTCTCCGGACTCGGCCATGTCCGCCATTTGTGGTTGTATACTGGCCAAGCGTCTACTTCTTTGGATAGTCGGTAGAGCTGGGTCGTCCAGGATCATCCAGGATCATCCAGGATTTACCCTGCACTTCCACCAAAGATGTTACGAAAGATGTTTATTTACAGAGTGAAACGAGGTCCAGGAAGAAGCCACAGGGAAGGACCAGCCAGCATTGAGTATAGCCCAGATTAGGCGTGCGCACTCTACTTCTTTCTCGGCCTCATTCGCTCAGTGCTGCGACAATATATATACACATAAGCTCTCCCCTCTCTACGTCCACCATGTGACAAGCTTCTTGCACTTCAAACATATATTTTTTTTTCACTTTGACACTCCTGATGCTAATGCATTGAACACACACTGACTAGACTTGCTGGGCATCCAGGCAGAAATGCACTAAAGTTTAAATACACTGAATGCAGTAAAATTTAATTCTTTTACATACTTGTGTAATGGCCGCATTCCTATGTATGGGCCTCAGTTTGCTTGGTTTTTCAGCACCACAGGAACACCGAAATGGTACAGGACTCAAAGTTCACATGGCACCAGACTAGGGCCCTAACCCTAGTCAGGTGCCATGACTCAGGCCAAGGCACTCAACCCTAAGCATACCTTGCAAATACGAGTTACGTGCAGTGTTTGCAGCGGATCATGGAGAACCTTGCCCAAAGCCTCTTGTGCATCATATGTGCCTCCAAGATACGCACTCAGGTCGCACATGCTGCCATTCCTGGCCTGCCTTCATTTTGCCTTTGAGGTTGCCAGCATAGGTTGAAATGTTTCAAGAGCTGTATTTGGTAGCATCTCTGCCTGCAAAAGTGTGCATCACTTGTGCAGTTGAACTGGCTGATGTGCTGGGGACACCTGCAAGCCGTGCATCTTCACGTCCTGTACTGGGCCGCACACCAGGCCAGCTCCTGTCGCTCACGTCAGACTTGTCCTTTGTGAGTTCACTTTGAACTTATCTAAATTTTTGTTGTGGTAAGTGTATTCACCATCTTTTGCAAAAGTATAAATAATATGGCTATGTTCACCGGAGCAGGTGTGCATCTGTGCATATTGGCCTGCCACTTGCATACTAGACTTTGCATTGATCTCCCATCTCCAACGTACAGGAACTAACTCACTTCAGCTGGGATAGTGGACTTTGAACTTTTGCAACATGTTAAAACCATTATGTGACAACATTATGGGGATTTGGCAGCTGCTGAAAGAACTTATACTGATAACGGCCAGATTGTTGCATCGGCGCCAGAGTGTTCTGGCGCCGATTTCTTTTGTTGCAGCTTCTGCACGCTGTACTCGACGATCTGATCCCCTGAACATTGTGCCCTTCAGGTCGAATCTTGATTCTTTTAAGTTTTCCTTCTTTCCGCGGACGGTAGATTTATGGAATAAACTTGATGGGTCTCTGCGCAGACTCGGTACTGAGGATTTTGAAAAAGAATTGTGTAATTATGTATTCTGGTAATGTTTTCTAGTATTCTGGTGAATTTTGTTAAAAGTACTTGAAATTGTATTTTTATTATTCTGTACTCACTCCTGCTATGTCTCAGAAGCTGAGACAGCAGTATTTGTAAATAAAAAAAAAACAAGCAGAGGCAGTTGGGGTGGAAGCTTAGTGGTATGTGAAACAGGCAATCCAAAATAGAAGTGCCGGGCGCATTGCATGCTGTTTTTTGCCATGGTTTTTTAGTGATAACAGTGCTTAAGTGACCTTTTGAGCCTTAATCACTAAACGGCTGCAATGCACTGAGTGATAGTCTGGTTAAACGATCAAGCCGTGGCACTGAATATTGCATCATTGACACATTCAGAACATGAAAGCTGTAGCCCCTCATGCCACCAAGTGCTTATATTATTTACTGTATTTACTCGTTTAAGGCCCACACTTCTAATATTTTACCAAGTGTGGTCCTTGCACAAGGCAAGTGTATGGTTACTCACTAAAGTACAGAAATAAGATCACACTATGCAAATAAATGCAACTTCTGGTGGCCAGCAATGACCACATTTCCATTTTGACACTGACTAATACCATTTTGTAGTGGCTGGATACAATTAATCAGCATGCAAGTGTGCACATAAAGCTTAGTGAAAATTTTTTTTCTGAATTTTCATCTAGCAAAGTGGGGGTGCAGGCCTTATACGAATAAATACAGTATTTTATTATTGATGTACCCTCAAGGCAAAAATATTCCATTACAGAAGAGAGTGGTTTAACAATAAAATACAGTGAATTTTAAAACTTGCAACATGAGCAATAACAGCAAACTTACAACAGCAGATAAAGCATAAAAGAACAGAATAACACAAAATAATGCTAGTTCATTAGTCTATCAAATTGCAAATAGTTGAGTGAAACAATCAAACGTCATTATTTGTGGCAATGGTAGAGAAAAGCTATTCCAATAATAGCATCTGTGAAGGGTGAATGAATCGAAAAAGGTTTTGTTTTTACATTTTATGATGCCTACTTCAATTCTGTGATCGAGTTGTAAGGATATGTATGAAGGCAAACAAGCAGGTTATTACGTAATGTATCACGCTGAATAATTTTATAAGACAGACAGTTGTGCAACTTTACATCTTGCTGAGAGTGATTTAGGCTTAAGTTATATTTTATACTCATTACGCTAGCTGTACATTGATAAAGAAGGTAAATCAAGCCGATATGTTCCTGGCAATTTCTAATTGGTTTGAGAATTTCAAGACTACTACTCTGAGACTGACATTGCACATTCAATCCGTGAACAAACAACCATAATGTAGGAGAAGAGCTTGGCATAGGTAGAGGCTTATAGAAGTTACTTTTTAGATAATCTAGCATGCAATTAGGTTTGTATGTGATATAATCTACTATATTGGTGGTCCAGTTAAGGTTCGCACTGATGTATATGCCCAGATATAACAAAACAGATTCTTGTATACTGTACTGCGATTTAGTTGGTATAGTGGTAATTGAGTGGTAGTGCGTGACATGTGCATGAATACATGCTTGCATAGCATCATATGCCATGTTGATGTAATCATGTTTGTGTCAGTCTCACTTGTTACTTTCTCGTAAGAGAACGCAATCATCTGCAAAGAGATGACGAATTAAAGTTAGGTAAACTGTTTATAAAGATTAAGAGAGTGGAGGCCCAGGAACGATGCCTTGGGGAGTGCCAAGAGTACAGGTTGCAGAGCTAAATTACCTTAACATGGCTGAAATAAACTATTGACATGCAAGAAAGTGTTAGTCACTATAGTATTGTCGTGAGTGAAGAATTAAACTGCTGCACAATGGCGAGTCACAAAACTCTTTATTCGGTGAACTTGTGACCACGATAACAAGCTGTACTAAAGCAGAACAATAGTAACGAACACATGCATTGGTTGTCGAAATCTGATCTACGGATCAGATGCATCAGCTATTTATACATGACTCTGAGTACTTTCAAGCATAATCGTTGGCGCTCGCATGCGTTCTTGAATTTACACCACTATTCTCGTCGTGCATGCAGCCTGAATACATGAGGTTCGACGACAGCATAGATAATGAGTACAACCAGTGATAACACTCGAGAAGCTTCTGTGAAAGAAAGGTGCATCTTGTGCTGAGCGATAACATTGTAACAGAGATTGGTCATGGAAAAAAGATCACGGAAAACATAAAAACGAAGTATATATTGACACGTGTACATGTTTGTTTATCTTTCTCGGGTGATCATGTTTCACCACTTAAAAAATGTTATCACGCAGCGCAGGACGCGCCTGCATGTATAGGAAGTTTCTGGAATGTTACCGATGGTTCCATCCGCTGTCTGTCACCGAAACTTGTGTAATCTGATTGCATGTATGCGGGACGTGAATAGTGTAGAACTTTGTGGAAGACACGTGGGTCCCAGTGATGAGTCTGGAACATTTGACGATTGATGCATAAAAGCTGACGCGCTTGACCCGTTGATCAGATTTTTCGTCGATCGCTGACCGTGTTCGCCGCTATCGTTGTGCTATAAGTGTAGCCTGTTTTTGTGGGCACAGGTTCGCCCAATAAAAGTTAGTTTTGTCTTTCACAGTATTGCTACTGTGTTCTTCAACGTCACCACCACGTGACAATATCTGTCTGTTAGCATCTATAAAGCTTTATCAAATGAATTGGCAATAGTATCTAAAATTGTGCAATCGACTATTGCAACAGTGATAAAAAATGGTGTGAAATTCTGTGCGAACAAAAGAAGTTGTGTTTCACAGGAATATGACTTCTAAAACAATGCTGCAAGGGGTGAGAAAAAGGTAAGTTCGAAGTAATTCACAATGTTTGAAGAGTATGTGTTCTAATATCTTGTATGGAATGCTGGTGATAGATATGGACTGATACTTCAGTGGTGAATATTTATTACCTTCCGTATTTTTCATTCAGGTGGTAAGTCATCCTCATCAAATTTTTTTTCAAATAATTTTAAAGCCATTGAAAAATGTTTTATTACTGTTCAGGAACATTGAATTGATGCAGTCATCACCAGGCATAGAAGATGACTTAAGGTTCTTGATAACTTTACCGACACTGTCTGAGCCAGTCAGCATCAGATACATTGGCATATAGTTAACATTACAAGTTTCAAGCAGATCAGTCAGCAATTGTGAATTAACTTGAAAACACATGGTCAAATACATTTGCAGAATTGCTGTCATATAATAATCCATCATCAGAATTTGTTAACATAAACTTAGATATATCCACGGCATTAGCAAGATTCTAAAATTTCTTTGGGATTGTTTAAAAGTGTGTTTGGTAGTGTATTAGTAACAAAGCAACAAAGAGATTATAACATATGTAAACGATCTGTTATAACAATTAAATCTGGCTACTTGGTGTGTGTGCTGAAAAGAAAAAAACAAAATCTCCGAAGAAAGAAAAAAAAAAATGTGAGCCCCTGCTGCCACACCTTCTTCGCATCTGTCACGCATACGTTAACGCCTGGTACGCTTGCTTGAACGGGCGGAAGGAACACATTAACACAAGGTGCAGCACACACAACATTCATTTAATATGGACTTTTAACAACAGTAACACACGGTAACGTTCGACACTTATTGCACACGGAATGCGTCCTCCCTTGCCAAGCTTTACGCTCGCACTACTGTGTTTACTAATGTCTGTGCGGCGATCGTCTATTCGCTGTAGTAGAGGCGCTTACAGTACCAGTTCTGTTCGAGGCGGGTATCGGCGTCCTCCGGTCTGTGGTCCGTCGTTGCAGTCTGGTCGTCTTCAGTCGTAGCTGGCGTCCGGCGTCACCGATGCCCCGGTCAACGTGACGAAGGCACGGTCGCTGGGGAGCTGTCACACTCCGGCAGAGCAGGGCTCGTGCTGGCTGGCGCTCCCAATGCGCGCCGGCCCAGCTTAGTTCTCTAGACGGGACAGTGACTGGCTGCAGCCAGCCTCCGCGCGTCTACGTTCAGCGGCGTAAACGTTGACGTGTCCTGGCAGGTAGGTCCGGGCCAGTGGTAGTTCCGGGGATGTCGGACATCTGCTCGCCGAGCCTGGTACTCGGGCGGGACGTCGATGTGTCGCTTAGGAACTGGGGCAGGACCCAGAGAGGCGATCTCCAGCCGTCTTCTCCTGTAACGCTGCGCCCTGGCCACCACGTCCTTCCCTGCGCGCGCCCCTTCTCCAAGATGCGGGTCCACTCGCTCGCTCCACTCCTTCTTCCTCGTCTTCTTTCCTTGTTTATGCTTGTCACTCCTGACAGCATCACTTCACCTGCCTCGTGCACCTCTCTCTCTCTTCCACTCTCTGGCCAATGTCGGAGGGTTGGATGGGAGGCTGGAGAGGGCGACAGGGTACAGCTGATGCTTCATTGGTAGAGCCTCAGCAACTTGAGGCTGCGCGGCGACGGATGCGTAAGTAAGTGGTGCGGCGCCAGGGTACAGCTGATGCTTCATTGGTAGAGCCTCAGCAACTTGGTCTTCAATAACCCATCGGAGCGTAGGGGCGAGCTGTGTAGGAGGCTGTAGCGGCAGCGGCTGCTGTTGGGGTAGCTCAGCGAAGGGCAGTAGAGGAAGCTGACGTGCAATTTCCTCCCGCATGAAAGCTTGGATTTGTGTGAGCAGGGGAGAGCAATCAGGGAAGACTGTCATGGAAGAGAGGGCCTCATCAGCCACTGAGGGGCGCCTGGTCAAATCGTGCTGCCTCCTCAACTCGTCGTAGCTTTAGCACAAGTTTATGAGCTCTGCTATGGTGCGCGGACTCTTGGCGATCAACATTTGGAAAATGTCATCGGCGATGGCCTTCAAAATGTGCTTCAATTTGTCATTTTCGGGCATAGAAGCATCTACATGTTTGCATAGGTCGAGAACCTCTTCGATATAACAGGTGAATGTTTCACCGAGTTGTTGCGCTCACTCTCGTAACCGCTGCTCGGTGCACAACTTGTGGACAGCGGGGCGACCGAAAACTTCATCGAAACTGGCCTTGAATGCGGACCACAACTGAAAGTCGGCTTCGTGATTTTTAAACCACAGGTGAGCCACTCCCGCAAGGTAGATGATGACGGCATTTAACTTGGCGGTATTGTCCCATCGATTGTACAAGCTCACCCGTTCGTAGGTGGACAACCAGTCATTGGCGTCCTGCTCATCCGTACCGCTGCAAATCGCTGGTTGGCGTTGCAGGACAGCGCCAGAGCAGGCAACTGAGGGTGGCGGTGACGTCGGCTGGGGAGAGTCGGGCATGACGGGAGGCAGAGTCTGAGATCGGAGTTCCAGGGTGTAGATGTTCTTGAATACCCAGCACCTTCCACCAATCGTAATGGGGTGGGTTGAACAGTTCAGTTGGTAGCGTCTGTTCATAATCGAATACGCAGGTCACGCAGAGCAGGAACAGCTGGTTGCCCGAACGGCTCGCGCTCATGCAGAGCACTGGCGATTAGGCTGGCCCACTGGTTGCACTGCAGGCACAGAATAGACTACCTGGCTGGCCTTGTCCTTGTGCTCTTCTCCTTCATTACAAAACATTAAATGAGACCAAGGACAAAGTCTTCTCTGTAGACCTGATTACAATGCTTTCACTCAAACTCAAACAAATTCTGGCATGTCATCTCCACGAAACAACAAACTAACCAAATAAATCTTGTTGACTCGGATGATGAATTAATAAGCCCAAATAATTCTGCAGCAGTCCTAAATGAATTCCTTACGTCGGTATTTCATGTCCTTAATTCCTGCTCTATGGAACCTTTACCTAGCTTTATGGCAAAAACAATGCCTAAAGTGCAAATAAACCCGGATGGCATATCTAATCTAATTCGCTGTCTTAAAATAGCATCCTCGGCTGGCTGTGACAGCATAAACACCAAATTACTTAAAAGTACTATAACTCTCTCTACTAAATTTTTTACCTTATATTTAACCAAGCTTTAAACACAGGAAACGTGCCCGACGATTGGAAAAAAGTGAAGGTAGTTCCCATTTTTAAAGCAGGAAGGCGCGATAACCCTGCTAATTACCATCCGATCTTCCTAGCCAGTGTCCCCTATGAGCTCCTTGAGCACATTATGGCATCTAACCTAATGGACTACCTGGAATTAGTTTTTTTTACCCTTTACAACATGGTTTTCGTAATCTCTGTTTTGCGAAACTCAACCAGCCGAATTTATGCACGACCTACTACTACACATGGACGATCACCTTCAAATTGATGCAATAGTCCTAGATTTTTCAAAGACCTTTGATCGTGTGTCTCACAATCATCTCCTTGCAAAATTGTCCTCCCTTGGTATCCGCCTCAAGATCATCAAAGGGATAGAAAGTTTCTTACAGGACGCGTTCAGTTTACCTATGCTAATAATTTTCAGTCAACCCTTATCAGTGTAACTTCCGGTGTGCCCCAAGGTGCAGGTTTATCTCCACTATTGTATTTGATTTACATAAATGACCTTCCCACTAAGATATCAACGAAGCTGTGGCTTTTTGCAGACGATTGCATTCTTTATAACCCCCTTCATACATCTAACAACACAATCGGCCTACAACATGACCTTGACACTATCACTTCTTGGTGCGAAAATTTACATATGCCTCCAAACCTCACTAAATGCAAAGTAATATCCTTCACGCGCAAACACACCACCATACACCACACTTATGGCATTAACTCTGTTCCTGTTGACCACACGTGTGCTTACAAATATCTAGGAGTTCATATGACACCATCACTTTCATGGGTGAAACATATTGACACGTGTACTTGTTTGTCTTTATTGGGCGACACGTTTGACCGCCTAACGAATGTTATCGTAAAGCGCAGGACGCGCTTGCATGTATCGGAAGTTTCTGGAATGTTATTGATGCTTCCATCCGCTTTCTGTGACCGAACCTTGTGTAATCTGATCGCTTGTGTGCGCGACGCTAATGTAGAACTTTATAGAAGGCACGCTGGTCCCAGCGATTACTCTGGAACATTCGACTACTGATGTATAAAAGCGGACGCACTTGACCCGCTGATCAGATTTTTGACGATCACCAACCGTGTTCGCCGCTATCGTTGTGCTATAAGCGTAGCCTGTTCTTGTGGGGACAGGTTCGCCCAATAAAAGTTAGCTTTGTCTTTCACAGTATTGCTACTGTGTTCTTCAGTGTCACGACCAGGTGACAATACTCAAACAATTTGCTGTGAAGCTTCACGCACACTTGGGTATTTGCAACGTAACTTAATATTTTATCGTCCGAAGTAAAAAAAAAAAAAAAAAACTAGCATATTTGACATATGTGCGACCCAAACTTGAGTACGCATCATCCATCTGGCATCCCTGGCAAGCTTATCTCGCTGATGACTTAGAAGCCATACGAAACTGCGCTGCTCGCTTCATTACGTTACAATGTTCAAGACATATCAGCATAACCACTTAACCACTCTAAAACAAACTTTGTCTCTTTGTTTGCTTGCTTCACGGCGTGTAACTTCTCATCTTTGCCTTCTTCACACTTTCTTTTACTTCACCCAATCAGGACACGCCCTCTTCAAACGCCCGTTCAGAACATCATCCTGGTTATCTCATACACACCCATTGGCGGCGATAAAGTGCCAGACGACGGCAACGAGCAGCTCATTCTTCCCCTATGCCATAACACTTTGGAATGCAGTCCCAGATAATATTGTTTCGAGCAGCGACCGCAAAACATTTAGCAAAAACTAAACGATTTTGATTATGCCAACATAACTACCTAAATACCACACTTGTCTTATTAATATTTATATATTGCCTCATTGGTAATGTATATATTTACCTTTTACATGTTTTTTTTTAAATTTCTTTTGTACCTATTACATTCAATGCTTATGTTACTTTCTTATGAAGCTGTGCAACTTTGATGTACGTCCCCCCTTATGTAATGCCTTCGGGTCCTTAAGATTGAATAAATGAAATGAGAAATGTATGTCCCAAGAACGAGCCCCCAAAGTCAACGAAAAGCCTTGGCCAAGGCCTCTGCAGAAATGGCCAGGGTGAGTGCTGAATGCGTTGAGGTGAACACCGGTAAGTTTGGCATGTATCACAACCCTTTGCACTCTTAGCGATGTCACCATCGATATCTGCCCACCAGACATGGCTTCTGGTAATCGATTTGCTTTTCTCAATGCCAGGATGCCCAGCATGAAGAAGAGTAAGGACTTTGCCTTGCGTAGATTTTGGGATAACAACTCTGGAACCCCACAGCAAGCAACCTTCATGGAGGCCGAGTTCACTTCACCTTGCTGTGAATGGATTGCTGGTTCGACTGGAAGCCCTTCTCCTCACAAGAAAGCAAGAACTGTGTGACTCAGGAGTGGATCATTTTTTGCAGCCTGTGCTACAGCAGCTTGTTCAAGTATGAAGATTTCAGCAAGTGCTGGCTGATCAACGCTGTTTGTTGCCAGTGGTTGTGATAATATCTAGTACGCGGGAGTGCGAAGCATAAACATATGAAAACAGTGCGCCATGCGGTGGCGAAAAGGACAGCGACTTTTTGCAAACACCTGTGAGAGAGCCATCATCATTATTGACACTGATTTGGGAGCGTCGACAGTGGCACCTCAAAAAGCGTGGCGCGAGAGAGTGTGGCCTGTGGCGTGAGCAGTGCGCGAGGTTCGGCATTCGAGGGCAAAGAGCTTCCTCACTGGGCGTCCAGCTCATAGGAGCTATCGCCGCCTGTGTCACTACGCCACACCCGAGTCAACGCTGTTGCCGGCTGTAAGGCTACCTTGCCCCGCTCTTCCGCTGGGCAACTGGTCCAGGAGGGCTGGTGGTCCTGAACCGGGGTGATCGAGCGTTCGGGTGAGCAGCCACAGCCACAGCCACGTGACATCGTGACTGCGGCCGTGGAATCCCGAGCGCAAACCCCACCGGAGGAAAACCGGGCATGCCGAGGCTCCAGTATATCAACTGTTGCGCAGGGCGCGAGGCGGTCGGACCCTGCTGTCCGACCCTGCTGTTTGACCCTGCTGTCCGACCCTGCTGTCCGACCCTGCTGTCCGACCCTGCTGTCCGACCCGACTGTCCGACCCGGCCGTCCAACACGGCTGTCCAACCCTGCTGGCCGACACTGCTGTCCGACCCCGTGGGCCGACATCGGTTCCATGAGGTCTCCGACACGGCGACATGCGCTTCTGCCTGAACTGTAGGCCGATTATAATTGACCGATACATGTATATATATAGCTGCACGTCGTCTGAGGTATTTTGGGGAACAGTCGCGTGTGTGTGCCGTTTTCTATATGTTATGTGAGTCAATACAAGTCTGATGTGTGTTTGTGCTTCTGAGCGCTGCTTCTGTCTCTTTCTGGAGTGATCCTGCGCCCATTAACATCACAGTGGTAACGTGCTGAGGGCATCAGAATGACCTAAGTCGAGACCAGGCTTGTAGACGAGCTTGTACCTGTAAGCCGAAAGTTTGTGCTCATCTGACTAATCATGGTTAAGCTGGCACAGGGACGGGCTTATCAGCACACTACAGTCCCAGTTGTGGCTTATGATCCATGTCAGCAGTGAAAGGAATGCCCCACAGGTACTGGTGAAACATTTGAACGCCGAATACAAAGGCTACTGCCTCTTTGTCAATTTGTCTGTAGTTTTGTTCTGCATGAGAAAAACTTCTGGATGCAAAAGCACTCGGCAGTTCGTGACCATCAGGTTTTCAATGTGCCAGAAGTCCGCCAATCCCATACGGAGATGCATCAGAACTGAGACGCGTGGTTTCTCTGGATCGAAATATACTAGGACAGGAGTGGATGTTACCAACTGCTTCACTGTAGCGAGTGCATTTTCTTGCTCTTTTGCGCACACCCATTGTTTCTCGTCCATGAAAAGTGAATGCAAAGGGCAGAGGCATCCAGAAATGTTTGGTAGAAAATGTCTGTAGAAATTCCCAAGGCCCAAAAAGCTTTGGAGATTCATGACATCACAACGTGCGGGTGCATCAAGGATTGCAGATACCCTATTCAAGCTTGGAGATAGCCCATTTTTGCTTATGATGTGCCCTAGGTACTCCACCTATGGCACAAAAAAGTAACACTTGTCGAACTTCAACTTGAGTCCAACATCACGAAGTCGAGAGAAGAGCACTGAGGTTGTGAAGATTCTCTGAATCATCCAGGCCAGTGACAAGAATGTCATCAAAATATACTGAAACTTGTGGCAGTCCTCGAAGAAGGTTCTCCATTTCTCTTTGGAACAAGGCTGGCGCTGATGAAACGATAAAAGGAAGGCGTGTATACTGAAATAGCCCCATATGTGTGGAAATAGTAACATACTTCCTAGAGTCTTCATCAAGAACTATTTGCTGGTAGGCATCCCTCAAATCCAGTTTGGTTAACTTTTCACCCCCTGCCAACATGGGCCAAAGGCCCTCAATTTTCGAAATTGGCTACTTTTCTAATGTGGCCACAGGAGTAACGGTAATCTTCAAGTCTCCACAAATTCTGGTGCGGCCATCCTTCTTAGTCACTGGAACAACAGGCGCAGCCCAAGCTGAAGAGGCAACTGGCTCGAGAATGCCCTTCCTCCGTAGGCGCTGAGGCTCTTGAGACACCCCATCCTTCAGGGCAGAGGGCGGGGGACATGGCTTGAAAAACTTGGGTACCGCATCTTGCGGTACATAAATTGTGGCTTTTTGGGCTCTTGAAAGTTCCAAGGCTCTGTGCAAATACCTCAGAAAATGCTTGAATAATGTCCTTAACATCAGAAACAGCACGAACATCTGCTTCCTGGACAGGAGTGTCAATGCCCAGTTCTCAAATCCAATTGCGACCTAGCAGTGTTGGTGAACCTTCCCCAGTCAGGAACATAGGTAGGACAGCTTTTCTGTCGCGGAACTCTACTGCGACGTCTGCTTTGTCTTGAATGTGTGCGAGCTCCCCCAAAGAGCTCTATAGGAGCACATCCGATGGCATGACAGTCACCGATGTTAGTAGCTCCTAAAGGCGTTTTTTGTAACAAGGGAAACACTCGCACCAGTGTCCAGCTTCAAACGGAGCAATTTGCCGCAAACACTGACGTTCATGGTGAAGGGCAGTGAAGGCGCGACAGTGTTGACTGGCCACATGTCAAACATATTGGCAGGCGCATTGTCAACCGTGTCAAGTTGGTGCATTCCACTTGAAGTTTTACGAACTGGTGGCGCGGAACCGTGTAGTTTTGTAGACTTGCCCTTCCACGATGAAGCATGTTTTCTCTTCAAGTTGCACACTCAAGCAATGTGTCCCTGCTTTAGGCAGTAGTTGCACGTAGTGCGGAGATGTTTGTACTCAGTCACGAGGTGTTCCTTCACGCAACCCTAGCATGGGACACGCCCATTTGATGCCACAACTTTATGCATGGGTAGTGAACTTCTGCTTGAACTGGCTATCTCACCAGCATCTTTCTTCACAGCTTACATGGCAAGTGCAGTTTTCATGGCGTCTTCATATCTAAGGTCTGCTTTCTCGAACGGCCTCATCTGCTTGGCTGTGTCGTTGATGCCGCACATGATACGGTCCATCAGCGCATTGTCAAGCTCCGTTCCAAAGTTGCAATATTTTGAGAAGCTTTTAAGTGACGCCACAAAGTTACTGACGAACTTGCCCTCTATGCAAACGTGTGTTGAACCTAAAATGCTGAACAACGGCAGATGGTTTGGGGCAGTATTGGTGACCCAGAATGGAAAGAATTTCTAGCAAGGTTTTGTCATACATCTGGGCAGGTGTAACAAGATCCCACAAGAGAGCACGCATCTTCTGCCCACAGTAACCAAAGAGGACTGACTTCTTTTTCTTACATAGCAGGGCTACACATCTCCATCTCCTCTGTCCAATGCTACGAGGTTGCGGAACATTGGCGTGACGAGGTTCTGTTGCGTCAAATTCACTAGACGAACTATAAGCTCATGTGCGTAGAAGTGGGCGTGGAAGAACGACACACTTGAAAAAACTTGAGTGAGAAACTTGAATCCTTTTTCTCTCATCTCCACTTGTTACGAGTGTAGCCGAACAGTTCCGAGAGGCGGACTGACTTTGCAGGCGCTGTCAATGTTTATGTCCATGGAGGAAGGAATAATATACAAGGGAGCATTACGTCACGTAGCCAGCCTTGGCAAGCAAACGCTCCGTGTAGTCGCAGTGGTGGCCCAACTTATGACCTCCTGCATCGAGGCAATGGAACCAGAATTGAGATTTGCTGAGACGTTTGGTCCCCAGTAGCAGTGCCAGTAGTTCTTATTCAGTATGCGCTTGTTCAGGTGGCCTGCCGTGGTTCTGCCTGCAGAGCAGGAACACTAAAACCAACCATGCACTTTGATGTGCGATCACGTGTTGGGCCACCACTGGCCCAGCAGATTTCAGCTTCAATCAAGCTGCAGTATGCTCCCTCCTCTTCTTTCCTTCCTCCATGGTTACGCCCAATGAACAGAAACTGACGACATTTCGGCTGCTGTCAGGATTGGGGGCTCAATCCCATCGCTCGTGGTCTTTTGCCAAGATTGGAGTACGACATGAATTCGAAAGTAGCTGGCCCATGCCGTCGTCCAACTTATTTACGCTGAGGACGTCGATGAAGTGAAGAACTGCTTCACATCGACAACGAGGAAAATGGGTTTATTTACAGAAATTAAATCAGTCTAACATGACTGCTTGAGAAAAAGAGTATCAGCCCAACATGACTGCATGAGAGAAGTGTGTCAGTCTAACATGACTGCTCAAGAGAAGTGTGTCCAGCATTCGCACAACAACAGTTTTTATACACTCGGTCCGCCGGCCATACGAGGCGGCGACTGTTCGTTCACTCATCACCAACTTGCTGCCGCTCCGCAGAACAGTTTACGTACACAAAGGCACACACATTCCGATGCCCAAACGACGGCGTTGGAGGGGTGCCGTTCCGGGAAGTATCGGTGCCAATTGTGGGTAGCTCGTTGTCTTGCGTCACGCCGAGGCATGAGAAGCACCAAAATACGGCTTTCCCACGGCAGCTTGTCCATGCGTGTCTGATCAGGTCCGCGTTGGGGAACTCCGGAACCATTGTTCGCACACCGAACTCGTTCCGTCACAATGTCGATGGCGCTAGAGGAAGGAGGCGGTTTTCAGCACAAAGGCCGCTTGTTCGAACGCCTCCTAGCTGCAGTGACGGTGAGGGGGAGATGCGCGTCGTGTCGCCCTGTCATAACTGGGTGGCAATCTTGCCTTGCAGCTCGCCATTCTTAACACTGCATGATTGTACACTGCGGATGATGATTTTCTGTGTTGTTTTTTCCACCTTTACACGGTGGCGCAGGTAGCACCGTCTAAAATGCCATCTAATAGCCGTATAAAATGAAACGATAACATTACAATGTTCTGCCACTGTGGCCTCGTTGATAGTGTCATTTTTGGTGCAGTTTTGTAGACTTCATACAAATGTGGCACGGAGCTCCCTCAAGGAGGCAGAGCTTCATACATTGTTCGATGACACATTGTTTAGAGTAGTTGATAGTGGTGCTTTAGAGATAGCTTGTAATATGCCTACTCAAGCGCTGTCTAGGAGGAGGAAGAACGAAGTGGGGAAAGAGGGGGAGCTTAGCAATAATGACATAATGTAGTGCGAAGGCACATTTACAAAGAAGAGAGACAGAACACGCCACAGGCACTACTAACAACTTTATTTGAAAGACCAAGAAGAGTATATATACTGTTCCCAGCACGCAGGCGCACCTGCCACTACTGAGGGCAGGTGCGCCTTCCCTCAGTAGGGATTTTGGTGGGCCCTTAGAGGGCCATTACTTCCTGGTGGTGGTGGACACCTTTTCGATGTGGGTGGATGTTCTGCCTGCCACCACTCCATCAGCAGACGCGACCATTGCAGCGCTATGACAGGTCTTCACCGCCCAGAGGTTGCCGGACATCATCATGTCCGACAATGCCCCTGCTTTCGCCAGCACAGATTACTTGGCCTGACTGATGAAGAATGGAATCCACCAGGTGATGGTTCCGCCGCACCACCCTGCTTGAAACTGTGCAACCGACGGGTGGTTCAAACCGTCAAGGACAAGCTCAAGAAGAGCCAGATTTCTGGACGCAGATTGCCCAGATACTGTTTCAGTACCGGACCACACCCCACGATGTCACTGGCCATGCCCCCTGCGAGCTCCTGCTGGGTTGGATGGTCAAGACACCCATCTTGCATCCGGACCTGCGATCCACAGTGCTCCTGAAGCAGCTGAAGCAGAAGCCGGATGCTGACCAAGGGTGCCCGTCGCAGGCCTTTGCCAGAGTCGGGAGCTCCCGTTTTCACCAGGAACTTCTGTCCTGGCCCACCCTGGTCTGCTGGACAGGTGGTGTCTCCTGCCAGCACCTCATCGCTGCTCGTCCGCATGCCAGAGAGGGCCACGTGGCACAGACACGCCGACCATGTCAGGCCTCGCCTCGGGACCTAGCCAGCACCCTCGACTGCCACTTCCGAGTTCCAGCCTGCAGAAGGACTAGCAGCAGCACCAGTGGCTTTCATTGGAGCACTGCCCACCTCAAAGGTGACAAGCGTTGCAAGTGGTGTGGTGCCCGTTAGGCCGGTGTCAAGCCTCTGATCACTCACAAGGGCGACCACTGCGGATCCTCTGGATGGAGTGAGGCTGGCTCAGGCAGCACCGGGCGTTGTCACAACGCGGCCCGGCAACACTGGTGCCCAGATGGAGTACTCGACGGCGGAGGCCACCGGACTGTTACTCGCCCGGGTAGCAGGCGCTGTCGACCTGGCTAGGGTAGAGGCAGAGCCTCGTACTTTGAACTTATACGTTTTTTTGTTGTCGACAAATAAATTGGGGGAAGGGGGTGTAACAAGCATGTGACGCCCCCTCGGGCATAATCTTCGTTGGCCCGCCAGGCTCGGTGCCCTGCGATGCTCGATAGGCAACATTGGGCCTTACACCCAATAAACACCGACAAGCACAGCTGCTCAGCGGTGAGTCAGCTTTCATCATCACGTTGCAGAGCGTCCATCTAAAGGAGGGTGCCTCGAGCCCTCCCTTGTTCACAAACCCGGGCGAATCGTGACAAGGTTATTAGCATACTCCCTCATTCAGTCATTGACGCAGCGGCCTGTTTGTCCAATATAGGACTTTCCACAGGGGAGGGGGATTATCTTTATTGCAACAAGGCAACATATAGAAACCAAGCATAGCTTCCCCGCAATGCACCGAGCATATCATCAAGGATGAATCTTCAATTTATAAAGGTGATTGTTCCTCAGGAGCGGTCTAAGGAATGCAATTTATTTTTGGCTTATTTTTATTTTTTTGCCTACTTTTTGCTTCTATCCACTTTAGTACCTTGGGGTGTAAATTTAACTAAGACAATTTTAGCAGCAAATGTTTATGAGGAACTGTGTCAAATGCTTTTGCAAAATCTAGGAATATGGCATCAGTCTGAAGGTCAATGTCAAGGTTAACATGCAGGTTGTGAAGGAACATTGCAAACTGTGTTTTGCAAGAATAGCCCTTTCGAAATCCGTGCTGACAAGGGTGAAAGAAAAAAAAAGACAGATTGTGTCTAAAAAGTTGATGATGTGCAAGTATATGCCACGTTCCATGATATTTCAGGGGACACTAGTTAATGATATAGGATATATATATATATCTCTGTTGCCTGATTTGATGACTAGAATGACCTTTCTCACTTTCCAGTCGGATGGTCAGATGCCTGTGGAGAGTGACTGCAAAAACAACAAAGTTAGGTATGCAGCAGATACGTGGTTAATATCTTTTAAGAGTTTGGAATTAATATCATCTACACATGCTCACGATGAAAGCTTGATGTTATCAATGATCGAGGTGATTTCGTCTGCCGAGAATATAATTGGCGGCATACGCACAGTTGAAAATGTCTTCTCATCCACATTTCGCAAACTATGTCTTTTACGGAATAAACTTTCGAAAGCCCCCGCTCAAGTTAAACCATTGGCTTACAATTCATTAATCAGAACTAAGTTCAAGTGGCGAGCTAAGCTAAGCTCAAGCTAAGAGTGGCGCAGCGGTGGCGTAGACGTAGAACACCCGCCTCGCGTGCAAGAGGTCCGTGGTTCGAATCCCGGTGCCGGCAATTTTCCTCCGGATTAAAAAAAAAAGAATCCGCGTGTTGATAAAATTGCACAAACAGGCCTGGAGTGTGGCCTGATCCCGGTGACCAGAACCGGTAACGCACTCCCTCACCAGAGCAGGATTGGCCACCCTGGTGCAGTACTTGGCCACAACCTCCTATATGAATGCAACAATCAAACCCCGGCCCTCAGTCCCCAGCAGCTGCGCAGCAACTGACCACGGCAGCGGTCAGACCTGCGACGCAGCAGAGGGTGCTAAGAATCACTGGCTCCGGACAGGCCGCCATTGGAATATGAACCTGGCAACGTTTAACGCTAGAACGTTATCTAGTGAGGCGAGTCTAGCAGTGCTATTGGAAGAATTAGAGGGCAGTAAATGGGATGTAATAGGGCTCAGTGAAGTTAGGAGGCCAAAAGAAGCATATACAGTGCTAAAAAGCGGGCACGTCCTGTGCTACCGGGGCTTAGCGGAGAGAAGAGAACTAGGAGTCGGATTCCTGATTAATAAGAGTATAGCTGGTAACATACAGGAATTCTATAGCATTAACGAGAGGGTTGCAGGTCTTGTTATGAAACTTAATAAGAGGTACAAAATAAAGGTTGTACAGGTCTACGCCCCCACATTCAGTCATGATGACCAAGAAGTCAAAAGCTTCTATGAAGACGTGGAATCGGCAATGGGTAGAGTGAAAACTAAATACACCATACTAATGGGCGACTTCAATGCCAAGGTAGGCAAGAAGCAGGCTGGAGACAAGGCAGTCGGGGAATATGGCATAGGCACTAGGAATAGCAGGGGAGAGTTATTAGTAAAGTTTGCGGAACAGAATAATATGAGGATAATGAATACCTACTTCTGCAAGCGGGATAGCCGAAAGTGGACGTGGAGGAGCTCGAACGGCGAGGCTAGAAATGAAATAGACCTCATACTCTGCGCTAACCCTGGCATCATACAAGATGTAGACGTGCTCGGCAAGGTGCGCTCCAGTGACCACAGGATGGTAAGAACTCGAATTAGCCTAGACCTGAGGAGGGAACGGAAGAAACTGGTACATAAGAAGCCGATAAATGAGTTAGCGGTAAGAGGGAAAATAGAGGAATTCCAGATCAAGCTACAGAACAGGTATTCGGCTTTAACTCAGGAAGAGGACCTTAGTGTTGAAGCAATGAACGACAATCTCATGGGCATGATTAAGGAGTGCGCAATAGAAGTCGGTGGTAAGGCCGTTAGACAGGAAACCAGTAAGCTATCGCAGGAGACAAAAGATCTGATCAAGAAACGCCAATGTATTAAAGCCTCTAACCCTACAGCTAGAATAGAACTGGCAGAACTTTCGAAGTTAATCAACAAGCGTAAGACAGCTGACATAAGGAAGTATAACATGGATAGAATTGAACATGCTCTCAGGAACGGAGGAAGCCTAAAAACAGTGAAGAAGAAACTAGGAATTGGCAAGATTCAGATGTATGCGTTAAGAGACAATGCCGGCAATATCATTACTAATATGGATGAGATAGTTCAAGTGGCTGAGGAGTTCTATAGAGATTTATACAGTACCAGTGGCACCCACGATGGTAATGGAAGAGAAAATAGTTTAGAGGAATTCGAGATCCCAAAGGTAACGCCAGAAGAAGTAAAGAAAGCCTTGGGAGATATGCAAAGGGGGAAGGCAGCTGGGGAGGATCAGGTAACAGCAGATCTGTTGAAGGATGGTGGGCAGATTGTTCTAGAGAAACTGGCCACCCTGTATACGCAATGCCTGATAACCTCGAGCGTACCGGAATCTTGGAAGAATGCTAACATAATCCTAATCCATAAGAAAGGCGACGCCAAAGACTTGAAAAATTATAGACCGATCAGCTTACTGTCCGTTGCCTACAAAGTATTTACTAAGGTAATCGCAAGTAGAATCAGGAACACCTTAGACTTCTGTCAACCAAAGGACCAGGCAGGATTCCGTAAAGGCTACTCAACAATAGATCATATTCACACTATCAATCAGGTGATAGAGAAATGTGCGGAATATAACCAACCCTTATATATAGCTTTCATTGATTACGAGAAAGCGTTTGATTCTGTCGAAACCTCAGCAGTCATGGAGGCATTGCGGAATCAGGGTGTAGACGAGCCGTATGTAAAAATACTGGAAGATATCTATACCGGCTCCACAGCCACCGTAGCCCTCCATAAAGAAAGCAACAAAATGCCAATAAAGAAAGGCGTCAGACAGGGAGATACGATCTCTCCAATGCTATTCATAGCGTGTTTACAGGAGGTATTCAGAGACCTTTATTGGGGAGAATTGGAGATAAAAGTTAATGGAGAATACCTTAGTAACTTGAGATTTGCTGATGATATTGCCTTGCTTAGTAACTCAGGGGACCAATTGCAATGCATGCTCACTGACCTGGAGAGGCAAAGCAGAAGAGTGGGTCTACAAATTAATCTGCAGAAAACTAAAGTAATGTTTAACAGTCTCGGAAGAGAACAGCAATTTACAATAGGCAGCGAGGCACTGGAAGTAGTAAGGGAATACATCTACTTAGGGCAGGTAGTGACGGCGGATCCGGATCATGAGACGGAAATAATCAGAAAAATAAGAATGCGCTGGGGTGCGTTTGGCAGGCATTCTCAGATCATGAACAGCAGGTTGCCATTATCCCTCAAGAGAAAAGTGTATAATAGCTGTGTCTTACCAGTACTCACCTACGGGGCAGAAACCTGGAGGCTTACGAAAAGGGTTCTACTCAAATTGAGGACGACGCAACGAGCTTTGGAAAGAAGAATGATAGGTGTAACGTTAAGGGATAAGGAAAGAGCAGATTGGGTGAGGGAACAAACGCGAGTTAATGACATCTTAGTTGAAATCAAGAAAAAGAAATGGGCATGGGCAGGACGTGATGAGGAGGGAGGATAACCGATGGTCATTAAGGGTTACGGACTGGATCCCAAGGGAAGCGTAGCAGGGGGCGGCAGAAAGTTAGGTGGGCAGATGAGATTAAGAAGTTTGCAGGGACGCCATGGCCACAATTAGTACATGACCGGGGTTGTTGGAGAAGTATGGGAGAGGCCTTTGCCCTGCAGTGGGCGTAACCAGGCTGATGATGATGATGATGATGGTGATGATGATGATGAAGCTCAAGTATGCATGCGTGGTGTGGGACCCACATATGTCATCATCATCATCATCATCATCATCAGCCTATTTATTGTCCATTGCAGGGTGGAGGCCTGCAATGGTTGAGGCCGCCAATTGCCCCTGTTCTGCGCCAACTGGTTCCAAGTAGCGCCCGCAAATTTCCTAATTTCGTCAGCCCACCTAGTCTTCTGCTGTCCTTGACTGTGCTTCCCTTTTTCTGGTACCCATTCTGTAACCCTAATGGCCCAACGGTTATCTAACCTTCTCCTAAAGTCAATTTTTTCTCCTATAGTCAATTAAAATATCAGCTATACCCGTTTGCTCTCATCTAGTCCACTCTCTTTCTGTCTCAGAACGTTATGCCTAGCATTCTTCGTTCCATCACACTTTGTGCGGTCCTTAACTTGTTCTCAAGCTTCTTTGTCAGTTTCCAAGTCTCTGCCCCATATGTAAGCACTTGTAAAATGCACTGATTAGACACCTTCTTTTTCAATGATAATGGTAAGCTTCAAGTTGGAAGCTGACAATGTCTGCCATATGCAATCCTACCCATTTTGAATCTTCAACCCTACTCTTGCACTCTCTCTGTTAAGGTCCTCAATCATTTGTTGTAACTCGTCTGCAGTATTGCTGAATAGAACAATGTCACCGGCAAACCGAAGGTTGCCGTGATATTTGCCGTCGATCCTTACCCCTAAGCCTTCCTTGTTTAGTAGCTTGAATACTTCTACCATGCACGCAGTGAATAGCATTGGAGAGACTGTGTCTCCTTGTCTGACCCCTTTCTTCATAGCACAAGAAGCCAACAAATGAAGATACAAAGGACAACACAGGGGAAATTATTCATTGAAATAAATAAAAACAAAAATAATGGAATTGAAAGTGGATGAAAAAACAACTTACCGCAGGTGGGGGAATGATCCCACGTCTTTTGCATTATGCGTGCGATGCTCTGCCAATTGAGCTACTGCGGCGCCATTTCTCCATCCACTTTCCGGGGTATTTATGTGTTGCTACTGTAAGTACTATTAACGTACTTCATAGTAGTAGCCATCATCATCTTCCCTGTTCTTCTACTTCTTCGCGCATGAGCTGGGGCGTTGCCTTTTTTGGAATAAAAAGCGCTGGACAGCTTGGTCGCTCTCGGTCTTATAAAGTCGTGGAGGTATGTAGGCCCCGACGTCCTCATGTTCTCGTTCTCCCTGGAGCTACATTCCAGTCGCCGCCTGCGCCCGGCTACCCCTATAACAATAGACACTTCCAACCCTGGCTCTTCCAGTGCCTCTAACCGTACCAAACAGAGAACTCCACTTGCGGCGCCCTCCTGGACTGTGACAAGCCCTCAACGCAATCCCCCTGTCTTTGCGGGACTCCACGGTGATGACGTCGACGATTGCATCGACCAATACGACCACATGAGTTCTTGTAGTAAGTGGAACGATACCCAGAAATTGAGGCACGTCGCATTCTACTTGACCCGTCTTGCAAAGACGTGGTATTTCAGCCACGAATCCAATATGGTGGATTGGTCCACGTTTACCTCCAAACTGCGGCAAATCTTCACTTCCTCGTCTGGCCATGCAGAAGTCATCAAACAGAAGCAGCGCACGCGCCTCCAACTTCCCAAGAGTCTTACACCTCATACCTGGAGGATGTCTTGGCTTTGTGCCGCTGTGCAAACCCTAGCATGACGGAAGCCGAACGCGTTCGACACATATTAATAGGCTTTGTGTCCGTCGTGTTCAACGCCTTAATAGTGCAAAATCCGGCTTCTGTCCAAGACATCACTTCCACATGTCAGCGCCTGGACGAGCTGCAGTCTCTTCGTCTTCAACATGACAGCAGCGATCCTCAGGTTCCCATTCTTCAGATCTATGTGCTCTTATCTGCAGCATCATCCGTGAACACCTTCAAATACAAGACGTTCACCTGCTGCATGTCCCCCAACCCCCACCTTTGACTTGCGCGAGGTCGTAAAGCAAGAGTTGACAGTGATGACTACACCCACGACGCATCTTGCTCTGGTAATGTGTCCCACACCTACCTACACGGATGTTGCTTCGCCACCCACCCCCTGCGTGACCTCCTTGCCTACTGATGTTACCTATGACCATTAGGCTTTGATGGAAACCAGAGCAATAGCTGCACCATCTTACCCTCAGTGGCATCCACCTCATCTGTTTTTATTTTCTTTTACTGTGGTATATGCAGCCATATATCTCACTTCTACCGCCGTCGTCAGCAGGATGAAAGATTTATTTATTTATTTATTTATTTATTTATTTATTTATTTATTTATTTATTTATTTATTTATTTATTTATTTATTTATTATACCCTCAGGGTCAACAGACATTACAGAGGGAAGTGGTTAAAATACAAAAAACTACAAAATTTTAACTACAAGAAGAAGCAGCACAATGTTTCTAATTATCCAATAATAGTTATGAAGAGGCAGAATACATGTTACAAAAATATACTATACATACAAAGAAGTGCCCAGCACAGTACACACAGACTAACACCACGACTCTCTCATCGAGGTTGCATGAGGCTCTGCGGAGCTCCGCCCTCGACGACCAAACCTGGGTGACCCAGCACGCCCGTGAGGTGGCGGCAAGGCAAGCCCTCGACGTCCCTTCATGGGAGGCTTAGGCCCGGCCATCACAAAGTGCTAGTTGTACAATAAAACTTTATTCCTCCACCTCCTACAAAGAAGCAGTCCACTGTTTCTAATTATACAGTAATGGCTATAAAGAGGCAGAATACAACTAGATGTTACAGAGCATTGGTTAATGATGTCACAAATTTTTCATGATCTGAAATTGTTACTACCAATTTGGGAAGGCAATTCCAATCATTTGATGTGCGTGGTATGTAGGACTGTAGGAATTATTCTGTTTTTCACAATGGATTGCCAACTTTATGAGCATGATCCAGACGGCGCGAAACGTAATGGGGAGGAAGTATTAGTAAATCGCGCACGTAGGGATGATGATACAGTTTGTGAAAAAGGCTTAAGCGAAGCATCGCACGTGGAGAAGCAAGCGTAGGTAGTTTAACGTTAGCTTTCGTTATCGCGATGGTCGCATTTCAATTGTAATTAGAGAGTATAAAACGGACCGAATCATTTTGTACCATTTCAAGCGAATGTACCAAATTATTATAATGCGGATCCCAAACTGAATCGGCATATTCTAACTTAGGGTGAAAGAGTGTTTTATATAGCATTTGTTTGAGAGATGAAGGCGATTTTACAAAGTTACAACGAAGATATCCGAGCATGCGATTAGCGTTGCAGACAACATGAGAGATGTGAGTATTCCATGTTAGATTGCTACTGATGTGAACTCCAAGGTACTTATATAAAGATACGCTGTTGAGTAGTGCATCATTTAAGTGACAAAATGGGTAAACTAGTCATCTTTCTAGAGACTCGCATGAATTTGAATTTTTAGTGTTTAGTTCCATAAGCCATCTATTACACCACTCAAAGACTGCGGTAATGTCTGTTTGAAGAAGAGCGGAGTCGTTTGGACCTGGTATTTCTCGGATAATTATGCAATCATTGGCAAACAAATGAACGGATGAGGAAATGCAAGGTGGTAAATCGTTAATATAAATGAGGAAAAGAAGAGGACCAAGGACTGAGCCCTGCGGTACACCAGAATCGACTGTGCAGTCTTCAGAATTCGCTCCGTTAGGTGAAACAAACCGAGAACGATTAGCAAGAAAACTTTCAATCCAGATTAAAAGGCAGGGATCGAGCTTAAGTAGTCGTAATTTATAAATTAGCAGTTTGTGACACACTTTGTCGAAGGCTTTAGAAAAGTCAAGAAAAATGCAGTCAGCCAAGGACCTATTGTAAAGAATGGTAATTAGTTTGTGTACAAAAAGTGTTAGTTGAGTTTCACATGAGTATGATTTGCGAAATCCATGCTTTGATGGCGCAAAAAATGAATGCAACTCCAAAAACGTAGCTAGGGGAGAAGCCAAGATATGCTCTAGTATCTTATATGGTACACTTGTGAGTGATCAAGATGAGGCTGTGCTTGGCACGAGAGAGGCCACACTCGCTGACCAGACACCTACTATCTTGGATTGTACCCGTTCCCTCAGCAGCGTTCTCCGTCTCCTCCAGCTGCACCCAATCTGCCTCATAGTTCACATTCGGCCAGACGTCTTTCTCCTTCACCTTACCGGCGCTTTACATCACCGCTTCGCCCCACATCCCATCTTGCCGACCAGCACTCGGAAAACTAACTGTTGCACTTTTTGGAGGGGAAACTGCTTCCTATTGGTCTTCAAAAATCCTACCTGTTCGCCCAGCCAACATGCTTTATGTAACTGTGGGAGATGTTCCCGCGTCAGCTCTCATCGATACCAGTGCAGCCGTTTCTGTTCTTCATAGTGATCTGTGTTCACAGCTCCGGAAAGTAAAAACGCCTTATCTTGGACCTATTTTGCGTAGTTCTAATAATGCATTAATTCACCCCAACGGACAGTGTACTGCTCATGTTCTCATTGACGGCATTTGCCACCACATCAAGTTTATCATCCTTCCAAAGTGTATCCATGAACTTATACTGGGTTGGTACTTCCTACATTCTGCTTCAGCCATCATTTCATCATGAGGGGATGTTGTCCATATCATGGATACAGCACTTGCACCTGTTACAGGCTCTTCACCTTCATGCGTGAACTTGGCCATCGCTATAGTCTACCTCCTGCGTCTTGATCATGAAGACGTTGTAGCTATAACATCCTCAGATCACCGACGGAGACGCTCTAGTCACCCCTTCTTCCTGCTGTACTTGTCACGGAATTCTCATTGCCGCCGTCTCGTCCGGTTTTCACGTGGCCGCACCCTTCTGTCTGCTTGCAACCCAACCCCATATACTGTGAGGCTGCCCGAAATGATGACTGTGGCAGCCCTCGGCGACACTCAACCCATCTCTATAGTCACGCTTTGCCCTTCATCCCTAGCACCAACCTCAGGCTTGGATGATTCTTTCCTTCCGCCAGCCGTTCTTGGTTCTGACCTAAGAGCCGCGCAGTCCGAAGCCTTACTGGTGGTCATGGCGAAGCACAAAGCTTGTTTTGATAGCTGTTTCTCTTTGTTCAGCCAAACTTCTGTGGCTACACATCGCATCATAACTGAAGGCTCCGCCATAATACGATGACGCCCCTATCGTGTATCGCCGTCCGAACGAAAGGTCATTCAACAACAGGTTGCTGACATGCTTGCGCACAAGATAACACGGTCTTCTTCTAGCCCCTGGGCTTCTGCCATCGTTCTGGTAAAGAAAAAAGATGGCTCTGTTCGCTTTTGCATCGATTATCGAGCGCTCAATAAGATCACACGCAAGGACGTATATCCAACACCTCGCATTGACGATGCTTTGGACACACAACAAGGGGCGGAGTATTTCTCCAGCCTTGATCTTCGATCAGGATACTGGCAAATTCCGATGAATGAGACTGACAAAGAAAATGCCGCATTCGCTACATCAGATGGACCTTATTAATTTAATGTGATGCCTTTTGGCCTTTGTAATGCTCCCGCCACATTTGAGCATATGATAATAACGCACTTTGTGGACTAAAATCAAAGCAAGACAATGTATTGGGCCACGTCGTCTCAAAAGATGGCATCCAGCCAGACACCGAAAAGATTAGGGTTCTCCACTTTCCTCACCCCCAGCAACCGAAAGATCTGCGTAGTTTCCTTGGTTTGGCGTCATATTTTTGTCGATATATATGCACCTTCGCTGCAATAGCGGCTCGTCTACTCAAGCTACTGCTTACCGGGGCCTCTTTCACATGGACTAACGACTGCGAGTCGGCTTTGCAAGCTCTCAAGCAGCGTCTTACTTCCAGACCAGTGCTTCGCCACTTCGATGATTGAGCCCCCACCATACTCCATACTGACGCAAGCGCACAAGGTATTGGTGCAGTACTTCTGCAACCTAATGCAGCCTCTAAAGAGCAACTCATAGCATATACTAGCAGAACATTTTCTCCAACTGAGCGTAACTACACCATTACAGAAGAAGAGTGCCTGGCTATCATTTGGTTGATTCAGAAATTTCGCCCATACCTTTACAGCTCCCACTTCACCATTGTAACCAACCATTATGCTCTGTGTTGGCTGTCAATGAAAAACATGTCGGGACGCTTAGGACGCTGGATATTCTGCTTGCAGCAATATGACTTTACAATACCGTACAAGTCTGCAAAACGTCATCGTGATGCAGACACATTGTCTTGCTGACCTTTCTCGCTCTGTCCCGATAACGCGCTGTCGTCTTCCCCACCACGTCATTCCGATGCTATACCTGCTTCACACCAGCTCTTGATAACGCCCCTGGACCAAATTTCGCTTTCATCATGCTCTGATTTCGTCTTGCTTCAGCCTACTGTCGAGCTCTCATGGATCGCCTTAGTTCGTTCGCCGAATCACCCAACAGCCGCTTGGGACACCAACTTCGACAATTATGCCTTCAAGATGGCGTGCTACATCGCCACGGTTTCCACCCAACAGGTCACTGGTGAATCCCAGTTCTGCCTCGCTGTCTTCGCCTGCGGGTATTAGAGGCACTTCACGACGATGTATCGGCAGGCCACTTAAGCTTCCACAAGACTTACGATCGCATCAAGACCCGCTGCTTCTGGCCTGGCCTATCCACAACGGTGGCCAAATACATTGCCTCTTGTGCATCATGTCAGCACCGCAAACGCTCGACATCCCCTCCTGCCAATTTACTACAACCTCTCCCTTGCCCGGTCACATCTTTTGAATTTGTTGGCATTGATTTATTTAGTCCCTTGCCTTTGCCACCCACCGGTCACCGTTGGATTGTCACTTCAGTCGACCAATTAACAAGATATGCTGAGACTGCCCCTCTGCGATCGGGTATTGCTTCTGAGGTCGCGGACTTTTTGTTGTGCTCCATAGTCTTGCGCCACGGCGCTCCTCATGTTCTTCTGAGTGACCGAGGCAAGGCGTTTATTTCCCAAGTTCTCGAGGAGGTTCTTCGGGCCGCTGATTCCGTCCACAAAGCTACTTCTACCTATCATCTGCAAACCAATGTCCTTACTGAGCGCTTCCACCGTACGCTGTCTGACATGATTTCCATGTACATCCGTCCTGACCACACAAACTGGGATAAAATTCCTTTTGTGACATTCGCATATAATACTGCTACTCAACTGACTACCGGCTACAGCTCTTTCTTCCTTGTGTATGAATGATCTCCTTCCACCATATTCGACAGAGAATTATTTTTAGCACCTTCTTCGCCTAATGCGTCCCTTCCAGAAGATTTTGCTGCCCAAGTTGCACATAGTCGTCAAATCGCCTGGCAAAGCACAGAAGCTACCCAAGCTGAGTGCAAACGTCGCTGCGACAACAATAGCCGTGACCTCCGTTTTCACCCTGGAGACCAAGTCCTTATGCAAAAAAGAGGCGAGCAGACAGGACACAAGAGTAGAGAAGTGGACAACACAAACGCCGACTATCAACTGAAGGGAGCACTGAGGCGAAAAAAGAAAGAAGACACAAAACTCATCTGTGCAAGCTCAGTAATGGTGTCACCATGTGTCAGTTGGGTACATGTGCCGGTCTACGCGAGAGATAACTGTTAAAGCACTTAATCTCTTCCTTATGTAAAGTAATCGAAGGATGACTCACGCACGCACTTTCACCATTATAGATATGCCATGCCTCTACCATAAGACGCGTATCTTCGTTCTTATGCCTGTACAACATTGCGCATTCATCTAACTCTGGCGTGCAGTTACAATCTTGGCAATGTAGGGAAAGATTAGAAGGCGATCCACCAGTTAGCGATCTTTTATGTTCCATTAGCCTCTGATTGATACACCGTCCCGTTTGCCCTATGTAAAACTGGCCACAGTTAAGAGGAATTATTTAAACCACATCCATATAACAGTCAGTAAAACTGTTTTTCTTATTGTCCTTCACTGTTCTTTTTTTTTGCATTTTACCTGCTTCTTTTTTTTCATAGGGAAAACGGGACGGTGTATCAATCAGAGGCTAATGGAACATAAAAGATCGTTAACCGGTGGATCGCCTTCTAATCTTTCTCTACATTGCCAAGATTGTAACTGCACACCAGAGTTAGATGAATGCACGACATTGCACAAGCATAACAATGAAGATCCGCGTCTTATGGTAGAGGCATGGCATATCTATAATGGTGACCCGCCGTGGTTGCTCAGTGGCTATGGTGTTCGGCTGCTGAGCATAAGGTCGCGGGATCGAATCCCGGCCATGGTGGCCGCATTTCGATAGGGTCGAAATGCGAAAACACCCATGTACTTAGAGTTAGGTGCACGTTAAAGACCCTCAGGTGGTCGAAATTTCTGTAGTGCTGCGCTACGGCGTGCCTCATAATCAAGGTTGTTTTGGCACGTAAAAACCCATAATTTAATTTTTTTTAAATCTATAATGGTGGAAGTGCGTGCGTGAGTCAGCCTTCGATTACATTACATAAGGAAGAGATTAAGTGCTTTAACAGTTGTCTCTCACGTAGACCGGCACATGTACCTGACTGACACCTGGTGATACCATTCCTGAGCTTGCACAGATGACTTTTGTGTCTTCTTTCTTTTTTCGCCTCACTGCTCCCTTCAGTTGATAGTCGGCGTTCTTGTTGTTCACTTCTCTACTCTTGTGTCCTGTCTGCATGTCTCTTTTTTGCATAATGAATCTTTACCAACTAGCTCAGCTTTCTATCGTTCTAAGACCAAGTCCTACTTTGGACTCCAGTCGGCACTCCAGGGCTCTGTGAGAAGTTCCTTCAGCGCTACATTTGCCCATACACCGTTGTGCAGCAAACATCTGCAGTGGACTATCTCGTCTGTCCTGTACACTCCATCACTGACCGCTGCCCCCGGAATGCCGAAATTGTTCACATCTAGTGGATGAAGCCGTTCACTTCCCGCTTAGATAATCTCTAATCTGCGGCCAGGCTGGCCACTTCCATGACAGGGGAAGTTAGTGTAAGCACTATTAACGTACTTCATCATTTTCATTTGTACATAGCCATCATCATCTTCCCTGTTCTTCTACTTTTCGGGCATGAGTTGGGGCATTGCCCTTTTTCTAATAAAAAGCGCTGCACAGCTTGGTCAGTCTTGGTCTTATACTACTATAACTAACCCTGGGAGTGCTGGGAGTGTTAGCCAGCGCCACTACTCACAAACCTAGACGGCGGATGTGGAACATCCTTTCTGCTGCAAGCGTCACGAATATGTTATCTTTTTGGGTGAACGCAACAGGTCAATAAACCCCCACATACTACCTGAAGGCATGAATGTTGCCAGATTCGATTTGTTGCCAGTACTAATTTATACAAAGAAATTATAAATAATGGTATTGAAAGTCGATAAAGAAGCAACCTGCCGCAGGCGGGGAACAATCCCATATCTTTCGCATTATGCGTGGAATGCTCTACCGATTGAGCTACCGATGTTCCATGCTGCCACCTAGGTTTACGAGTTATGGCGCTGGCTAACACTCCCAGGGTTAGTTCTTGTAGCAACACATAAATACTCTGGAAAGTAAATGGGGAAATGGCACTAGGGTAGCTTAATTTGTAGAGTATCGCAAGCTTAATGTGAAAGACGTAGGATCGTTCCCCACCTGCGGCAAGTTGTTTTTTATCTAATTTCAATTTAACTGATTTATAATTTCATCCAATTTCAATTTAATTGATCTATAATTTCTTTATTTCAATTATTAAGTACAAGTAATTTTTGCTGTATTGTCCTTGGTGTCTTTGTTTGTTAGCTTATTGTGATGTGATTAATAAAAATCGGGCCCCTCTTTTAACCCCCTTTCTTCTTGTCCCTTTCTTTATAGATATCTTCCTACTTTTCTTGTGTAGAATTAAGGTAGCTGTGAAATCTCTGTAGAGAACGTCCAAAACATTTGCGTAGGCGGTCTTCACTCCTTGTTTGCGTAAAGCCTCTAAGACTGCTGGTACCTCTACTGAATCTACTGCCTTTTCGTAATTTATGAAAGTCATATAGAGAGGGTGATCATACTCTGCGGATTTCTCGCTTACCTGATTAATGACGTGCATGTGATCCATTGTAGAGTATCCCTTCCTGAAGCCAGCCTGTTCCCTTGGTTGGCTAAACTCCAGTGCCGCCCTTATTTTATTGCAAATTATCTTGGTGGATATCTTATATAATACTGGGAGCAAGCTAATCCACCTATGATTTTGAATTCTTTAACATCTCCCTTTTTGTGGATTAGTGTAATGTGTGTTCTTCCAGTTTTCTGGGACCCTTGCAGTCAATAGACACTTCGTATACAGAAGCAGGGCTAGGGTATGGGCTAGTTGGTATTCCATTGTAAACATCACTTGCAGCGCATACATAGACAGGGTACAAAAGAACGACAAAGGCAAGCGATTATCTTCGTCGTTCTTTTGGTCCCTGTCTATGCATGCGTTGTTAGTGATAAGAGAGCTGCCAGTTTTCCAAGCATTCTCTCGCCCATCTTTGATTAAATCGACTGATATTCCATCTTCTACTGCCGCTCTTCCTTGTTTCATGTCTTGCAAGGCCCTTCTGACCTCATCACCAGTTATAGGAGGAGTTTCTGTTTCCTGTTCATTTCTGCTTCAAATGGAGGCATTCTAACTTCTCTGGGTACTGTTTAGGTCAGTGCAGAATTCTTTTGCTGCTGTTACTATACATTCGAGATTGCTGATGATATCACCCTGTTTATCTTTCAGTGCATTCATCTTGGTTTGTCCTGCGCCAAGTTTCCTTCTCACTGATTCCATGCTGCAACCATTTTTTACAGCTTCTTCAGTTTTTCTCACATTATAATTTTGAATATCCCTTATTTTGACAGTTCCGTGAATTCTATCTTATCTCTTGAGTTGCACACTTTCATTCTTTTTCGTTTCTTTATTAGGTCCTGTGTTACTTGGGGGAGCTTGCCTACTGTTTGCCTTGGTGCCTTGCCTCCCACTTCAATTGCTGCCTCTGAAGCCAGTCTAGTTATGGTTTCGTTCATTACCTCTATGTCATCTTCAGCTCTCTGTTCCAAGGCTGCATATTTGTTTGCAAGTACCACCCTGAATTTGTCTGCTTTTACCCTTACTGCCTCTAGGTTCACCTGTTTTTTCTTGACCACATTTACTATTTCTCGCTTCAAATTGAGGTGAATCCTAGCCCTCACTAACCTATGATCACTGGACTTTACCCTACCTACCAATTCTACATTCTGCACTATGCTGGGATCGTCAGAAAGTATGAAGTCAATTTCATTTCTTGTTTCGCCATTAGAGCTTTTCCACATCCACTTTCTGTTGCTATGCTTCTTGGAAAAGGTGTTCATTATACGAAGCTTATTTCTTTCAGCGAATTCTACCAGCATCTCTCCTCTAGCGTTCCTAGATTCGGCACCATAGTTGCCATTTGCTCGTTCCCCAGCCTGCCTTTCCCCCCATTTGCATTGAAGTCGCCCATGACCACAACCTGTATACTGAGTTTGCATTTTTGTCATCGCTAATTCAACATCTTCATAAAACTGATCTACTTCATCATCATCATCCTGACTGGACGTTGGAGTGTAGGCTTGTACTGCCTTTATTCTATACCTCTTATAAAGTTTGACTACGACTACTGCTACCCTCCCATTAATGCTGTAGAATTCGTCAATGTTGCTCGCTATGTCCATATGGATTAGGAATCCTACCCCGTATTGCTTCTTATCTGGGAGACCTCTATAGCAGAGGACATGGCCCTTAGTCAGTGCTGTATAAGCTTCACCCGTTCAAATCTCACTGAGGCCAATGATATCCCAAACAATGTCTCATAGTTGCTCAAAGAGTCCTGCTAAGCTAGCCTCATTCGACAGAGTTCTGGCATTAAAGGTTGACAGGATCAGCTTTTATTGGCGGCCTGTCCAGGCCCAGAGATTCTTAGCACCTTCTGCTGCGTTACAGGTCTGACCGTCGCCTTGGTCAGCTGCTCTGCAGGTGCTGGGGACTGAGGGCCACGGTTTATTTGTTGGAGTCATTTGGGAGAGGGGTGGCCGTGTACTGCACCAGGGAGGCCAATTCCTGTTCTGGTGAGGGAGTGTCTTTGTTGAAGCTTAGTGTGCCTTCCTAATTTGGTTGTACCTGGATTATTATAGACCCACTCGCTCTCGGCATCTTTTGCCGGTGTTGTGCGTCACTCCAAGCCTGCAGATGTAGTGCACTGGAGGAAGGTGAAATTCAAGCTCACTATCGGGGGAAAAAAAGGATTTGAACTTTTGACTATGTGTCACAGACCGGCGCCAACCATGTTATATATATATTTCTTTAGAGTGTGTTTTTCGGGCATCCCGTTCCGAGTCTACGGGAAGAGGCCGCGAGAGAGGGCGGAGAGGACTGCCCAGGGTCGAGGGGCATCTGGAGACGGTCGCCTTTGTGAGCGGCGCAAGCGGCTGCTCTTCGGCGGCGGCTTCGTTGTCCCCTTCGACGGAGTGGGGGCTTGGCCGCGGTGTAAGATTACAAGAGTGGAGCAGGCAGAGCGCACGGTGAAGAAAGTTGTGCGCCCTGTTTCCACTGTTCGGTTGCTTCCGCTGGTCGGGATCGCGGAGACGGCCGGGCCATAAATCGACTGTGCGCATGCTGTCTTCGGTGGCGCCGAGAGAAAAAACGCCTGTAAATAACTGCTGGGCACAGCACTTCTTGTCACCAGCGCCTTCCCGCCGCCAGCTCGTTAGCAGTTCGGTGGGAAGGGGGACAGTCGGTTGGAAGCAGGCAGTGAAGAAGGTTGTGTGAGTCTTTGCGGCGTGCGGGGCCGAATTCCTGACGGCGAGGCGCGCGTTTCATCGCACCGGGCCCGCCGCCTTCGAGCCATCGCCGCAACGACTGCCACACGAGCCGTCCCCGTTCTTCGCTGCGCTACGATATGGTCTGTCCGCCGGCTTGTCCTCTTCTTCTTCTTTGTTAACTCTCAATGACTCGCGTGCCTCTAAACTCCTTTGTTTACTGTTGTTGTAACCCTGCCTGATTGTGTGTTCTGGTCGTGTTTCCAATTGTGTGTGCTTCTCGCCAATTCTGTTCGTACCTAGTTTGAGTTCTTTGTTACCTTATTGTCCGTGATCAGTTTTGTGTATGATTAAATGCTTGTTATTCCCCTTCAACGAGTTGCTTCGTGATTGCCGACGCACCAATACACGGGCGTCTTGCTCGGGCTGACCAACCCTGAATAAATAAATGTTGTACAAGGACCTCTCGCTTGTAGGCCGGGGCGAAGCGTAAAGCGGACCCCCTGTGCTCCGTCGGCTTGCGCCTGGCAGCCGGGATCGGCGAGCGAAGTGTAAGGTTTTTGTGACACTATGGCAACCGAGCATCTGACATAGCTCAGACAGATAATCCCCTAGGCAGCGAGGCTACCTTATCGCCGAAGAGCACAGCCCTCAGGGCCTTACATGCCCAAGAGATCTGTTGATTTATTCAGCCTCTGCGGGTTTTGCTGATCGTTATAGGTTGCATGGTATATTGCCATTTCTCAGTGGTCCTATAACATCGTGATTCGTGAATCTCACAGGCACAAGCAGCCTTGAGCGCGCCTAGGTATACAATATGTTTTCAGTGAATTTGAACTACGCTAAAAACTTGTGTGAAAGAAATAAGAAGGAAAAACTTTTCAGCGCTTACCGAGAAGCCCTGAGCCACGTATTGTCCGCTTATTGTCATGTCTGCCTGCCTCTTGCTGTCCGAAAACTTGTGCTCCCGGGTAAATACTTTGAGTGGTGAGATGGGCCACCCGTACAATACGGCTGTGAGCCTCGCGCAGAACAGATGACCTTGACAGTTCCTAGGTGTCTTCGGCCTTTCTACAGCTTTGGACACCACTTATAGCACAGCTAATGAGAAGGAAGAAATGGGGGAACTGGCCCTTTAGTTTCCTGGGGACGCTGCGGGCCTATATGCTAGGAAGTAAGGAATGCTATGCCTCATTTAAGCTACTGTACTGCCATCTTCGATCAGTCAGACTGATATAGCAAGGCAGACGCACGGAGTCAATGAAGGAATGCTCTTTATTCCAGAGCGCACGCGTGCTTATATAGCTTTTGTCGAGATGCTACCAGCATTTCCGAGACGCTAGCAGTGCTTCGGAGATGCTGTTGGTGCAATGACACTACACTCCCCCCCCCCCCCCCCCTTTTGTTTATTTATAACCCCAACACTCGGGCTGCCGATGCTCTCTTGTCCATGTCTGGTTGACTGAGGTCGGGGGATTGGGATGGAGTTGCTTCAGGTGTATGGCAAGCAGGTCCCTTTTCTTGATGCAGGCGAGTCAGATTCCGTTGGAGGGAGTGTCTGCCGAGTTCTTGGGAATGGCACAGGAAGAGGAGTCATGGGCTGCTCAGGAGCGGGAAATGTTGTCTCTACCAGGTGGTCTGCGTGAACGAACTGCTCTTTGTTTTGTATGTTCACAACATAAGTTGCAGCACTGATTCGTCTGACGATAATAGTAGTAATCCATGCCGGTTCACCTGGTCTAGTTCCCATCACCCGCACCGTGTCATCTCCTTTGAACTTGCACCAGTGGGCAGCAGGCTGCTGGACATGCCGTCGCTTGTCTTTCTCTAGATGGTTCGGAAGCTAGGGGTGCAGCATGGTTAACCATGTCCTTGGACTCCATGACAGGAACGATTCGGCCAGGGTTTTTCCGGCTTCTGCATATGGGGTGTTTCTTTAGTAGAAAAGAAACTGGTCAACCCGATGTTGAATAGATTTGGAAACTCCCTCTCTTTTCGTCATCCTTCAACTGTTTTTCCAGGTTCCTTTTCACAGTCTGAACAAGGTGTTCAGCAGCTCCATTAGGCGCTGGATGATAAGGTGTTGCTGTCTTGTGGCGGATTTCGTTTGATGAGAGGGAAACTGCGAACTCTGACGATACGAACTGTGGGCCGTTGTCGCTGACAACCTCTTCCAGCAGGCCAAAAGATTTGTCTTGCTTTACTTTGAGTCCGTGGAGATCAAACATTGTCAGCCCAGCCTCAACCCGATTCTGGCATTCCTCGATAGATGCTCCGGCTACGAGGATGCCTTCCAGGTAGCACATGAGTCCTTCCAGTCCTTTCAGCATCTTGTCCATAACAGACTTGTGCTCAGGCTTTGGGACGACTACAAGTGGTGTAGCCAGTCGCTCTGCATGACTGGCTGCAAGATCCTTCCGTCCTTGAGTGCAAGCAATTCCTGTTAAACGGAATTTTTCAGTGCATAGACAACAGGACGAGTCTTGCAGAAGACCGGATGAGTCTCTTCTTTCAAAACTATTTTTGCTTCATAGCCCTTTATCAAACCAACTTGCGGACGGAACACATTGGGTACTTCTGCAGCAGGACTTTTTTTTTTTTTTTTTGCTCTGCTTCCACATTGAAATTGGTATTCCAGTTCAATTTGAGCTACGCAAGCCAGTTGCACCCTACTAGGTACGGTTGAGTTTCAGGAACGACAATCACTGGCGAATTTTTCTTTTGCCCTTCATTCTCAACACTTACATGTGTCTGTCCTGTCGTCTTGAGTGGCGTGCCACCGTAACTTTTCAGTTCGAGAAGGCACTTTGTCAGAGCTGGCTTCCGAGGCATTTGAGCATAGATCTGCTCGTTGATAATACATACGGCTGCACCAGTATCTATATGCATGCTCACAGGTTGGCCCGTGATTTTCACTTCCGCCAGATAAGGCCTTTAAATTTGCTTGTTTAACCAACTTGAAAAAGGTGCAAGTGGTCCGGCTCGGTCTGTACCTCGAGTGCATTAACTGCTTTGCCATTTTTCTTCATACAAAGCTTCGCTAGATGGCCTACTTTCTTGCACCAGTGGCATTGTGCCTTACGATATTTGCAATCACTTGCGTAGTGCTTGTCTCCGCATATGTAGCAATTTCTGCTTACACAGAAACCTTGTGGTGTGCTTCGTCATCATCATCAGCCTGGCTACGCCCACTGCAGGGCAAAGGCCTCTCCCATACTTCTCCAACAACCCTGGTCATGTGCTAATTGTGGCCATGTTGTCCCTGTGATGGGCTTACCCTAGGTTTTTCTTGCGGACAGCCTTTTTTGCTGACAGCGTGGATAGTTTTGTCCATTTGTTGATATCCATTGGACAGTCAGGAGCTCTTCTACTCTCTTTTAGCAAGTTCCGCTGCTTACGCCAAGTTGCGAGTGGTTTCGAAGTTGAGTTCTTTCCTCTCTAGCAACGTTGTTTGTGTGGCCGGTTTTGGAGCTCCACAGCAACTTCGTCACGCAGCATGCCGTCCAGAAAAGTCCCGAATGTGCACTTGGCAGCCATGTGTCTTAGTTAAATGGTAAATGCTGAGACAGACTCCATTTCGAGCTGGTGCTGGCGATTGAACTTGAGCCTTTCAGGTATTACTTGGATACCCGGTGCGTAGTGCTCCTTCAAGATGTTGACCACATTGTTCAACTCCTCTTGTATAGCAGGCAACAGCAGGCCCTTGAGGGTCTTGAACGGGCATTTTCCAAGGGGGCAGTGATGAATGCAGTTTCCTTCAAGTTGCCATCTTCAATTTGTGACTCTCCAGTAATGGCCAAAACACTCTGCATACGAGTTGAAGTCTTCGTCACCACCTTCGACGTAGGAATCGAATTCCGAAAACTTCAACATGTTCAGTCACTCTGCCCACTCCGCTTTGCTCGTTGCCAATGGTAGCCAGACAGGCGCTGCTCACAAATGCGGTCCCATCCTCGTCGCCAGATGATATAGCAAGGCCGACACCACTGGAGCCAACGAAGGAATGCTCTTTATTCCACAGCGTGCATGCTTATGTAGCTTTTCCTGAGATGCTGGCAATGCTTCTGAGACGCTGTTGGGCAGTGGTGTGTACATTTTGTGGCCTTGCAGAAAAAAGCTGGGCGAAAAAGTAGTGACCACATGGAGGAAGGAAAACACGGAGGAGACCCTGACATCACTTTTTGTAAAGCCTCCATGATGTTAGAAGTTGGCTTTACTTTGTCATCTTGTTGTGGTAGATTCTCCTCTCTTGTTTACATTTCTCGCTTCCAGCATGCAACCCCACCAAGCCACATGAACATGCATTTTGTAGCGATCTGACCAATGAATCAGCTTGTAATGTACCATTGTGATATTGTTACCAAAGTCACGTCGTCTGAATATTGCATTCTAGCATTGAAAGGAGTTCATTATGCACTTCACATATTATATAGTGAGGCCAGGTCCAACCACTTTTGCCGGCTTTTGTGAAAATAAATTTGCACATTCTCACTGCACTACAAGAATGTACAGGCGATGACCGGCAGCATACTTTACGTGCATCACAACACATTGACCTATGGCTAGCCCATCTGCAGTTTACGGATGCTGCAGTTTACAAATATTATTAAAGGCAAAATCAGACATCCACCCCTTCGTAGCAATTGCTACAAAGGAAACCCATATGGGTTCTTCGAATAAAAAGCCTCGCAGTTGCGGAAACATTTGTCCTCTTCCGGGACTCTAACCTGCGACCACCACCTTTCAGCGGCAGCCGCTCTACCATCTGACCTTTACCCATGAGACATGGATTCCATAGCACCGGTTGCTTGTAAGCCATTGCTACCCCAAGTAAGTTTAAGGTAGCTGGGACCTTGTGTCATTGTAGGCAGTTATCAGAAAAGTAGCAGTGCTGGCAGTATTGTGCAAGGATAGTGAATGAGACTGGTTGCTGCTTGTTACAGGCTGCTGCCAGCAGCAGATGTAGATCAGGGCACGGTATCATCCCATGCCACGAACCAATTGCAGTTTTTTGACAATGTGTGGTGGCAACACATAATAGCATGAACCATCTTTGTGGTAGTATTAATTATCTGTATTGTCTTTAATTTTCAATTCATGCCCCAATGCGTTTCTTGTTTTTGGTGGCAGAAGAAAGTTTCTCACTGCTGAGTCCATCACTTTGCACAGACAGGGGCATGCCTGCAGAGCCTAGCGGTGCAGTCAGCACCGCGACGCCAGTCGTGCCGACGACGTCTGCCACGAGGTTCCTCCTGTGGCTCTGCTGGTAGCAGTCGTGATGTTGTCCGGCACCTGTCTATGAAGCGGTCCCCAACCAGCCCCCTGGGTGAGTGCCTGCTCAGCCATATTAGCACAGCACATTGGCTAGCCCATGTTCCACATCATCATCGCCATCGTCATCATCAGCAACAGCCGATTTTACATCCACTGCAGGACGAATGGTCGCATGTTCCACATGTGAGCATTTGTTTATTTAATTTGCTTGTTTTTTATTTGGGCAATTACAATATTTGCCCATAAGGTGAAGCAAAAGGAGGACATAATCCTCCTGATTAAGGCCTTAGGCCTTGCTAGAGCAGGAGAACTTGCAGTTTCAATGTTCAAGAAAATCTAAATGTCGTAACTAATGTAATATTACTTTATAAATATAGGCAGTTTTCATAAAACAGGAACATACAAAGAAAGTACTAGAAGTAATACAGCACTTTGCTTGAGCATCAGCAGTTTTTCACTCACTCTCTTCCAGGACTTGCATGGAAACATGAAAAGAGTACAAGATTTTATATAACATTAGCTTCTTACACTGTTGTTACTTATGAATCAAGAATCAACAATTGTTTTATTTGTTCCAGAATGAGAAATACAGGTCATGTACTACACAGGAGAAGGTCCCAGAATTAAAGGTTGCACTGGGACCCTCAACAAAAATTGCAAAGAACCAATACATCAGCAACAGCATAATACACTTTATAGCACTTTATACGATTCGTACAAAGCGCGTTTTCTCCACAGCCATCGCCGGGCTCCCGCACTACTTTCTAGAGAACGTGCCAGGAAAGTGGCAAAAAGCGCAGTGCTTCAAATTTCTAAGCGAGTCGAAATTATGCAGACACTTCCCGGCGCCACGTACTGCAGAGAACGGGCTTCGTAAGGCTCGCAATCAAGTTTTTCGACGGTCGCCGGCGTCCCCCCCCTCCCCCCCCCCTGTTGATTCCCAGCCGAGAAAGCTCCAGCGAGGCGGCAGAAAGCGTTGCGAGCGAGACTATAAACTCGCGGACAACTTTCTATGGGGGCGGAGCTTCTGCCCATGTGTTACCGCGCCAACTAGTTCGTCAGCGCTTGACAGTGCTTTCGGTTGCTCGGAGAAGACGCTGAATCGACGCTGCTTCCACGAGCAGCGGTTCCCTTTTGTCCAGACGGGGAAGGGATAAGCCGCAAAATAAGTAACCTTTTACGTTCAGTGGTGTGTTTTGTTTTATTTAACTGTTTCTAATAAGATGTGTGTTTTCTCTTCCCCAGCTTAAACTAACGTGGATGAAAACGCGGGACTCTTCAGAAGGGCTCACTTGCGCGCGCTTTGCCTCCGTAGCTTTCCCTGCAGAGCCACAGAAAGTTGTCGCTACGCTTCCGCTTTCCAGTACGAGTCTTAAACGAACTTTTCCTGCGCAATGCTTCGATGGAAGCGTCCATTTCTACCTTGAGGGGTGGCACGCGCGGGACGCAGGCGGCAAAGCAGAGGGCGATTATTGGCCTCGAGCTCCACCACTGGAAAAGCTGGCGCCACCATTGGCGTGACGTGCTAGGAGGGATCACGTGGACTTAGCGGCCGCGTCGGCTGCTTCGGGCGCGCCGAAGCGAGCAGAAAACGAGTTTAAATTCCCTCGTACGCTGCGGTCCTCATTTAGTGGTGAAATTTTCCCGCTTCGAGTGTCTCCTTCACAACGCTTCAAAGCACTACAATAGGTAGTGGCTGCCTTTGAAGGAGCGCAACATGGTCTGCTACTGCTCGGTGCCGCAGGGCCGGACGCACGTAACGGAGGCCGGTGTCAGCCTTATTCACATGTAGCCGCAGGACAAGACGCTGCGTGAAGCTTGGCTCGCGAAACATAAAACCGGCAAACAGTCATCGGCTACAACTCGGGTATGCAGCAAGCACAGACGCGAGGAAGATTTCTGCTACGGCGCCCGGTCTGCGATGTTCTGAAAACGCGCACTGAGACGCTCGCCCGAGTCCGCTGCCCGACTAATGTCATGATGGTTTGGTCTATGAACTTGTCGATGCTATAGATACTGGCAAGTTCAGTGGAGTGGAAAGGCAGCGGTTAGAAGCACATTTTAAAAAAGCATGGCATATGGTCATGTTTGTGTTATGAATTAATGCACTGGATTACAAAAAAGGAGCAGCGGGAAATTGCACGCTGAGAACACCGATAAACATACAGTGCGACGCAACTCGAGAAAAAATATTGAAAGCTCAAAGAATTTAGAAGAAAGAACGATTGAACCGTCACGACGGCACATTACAGTCCCCGTAGGCGTCGAAGTCTCTACAATGAAATTATTTTTGAACAGCTCTGATAGCGCCCACGCAACAATGGTTGCTTGTATACTTTCAAATGCTCATATTCTGCGGCCTAAAGCTCATGACACGGTGAGAAAACGCGCGTGCGGAGAAATCGAAACAGTGCGCGGACAAGCATGCAGACGAGCAGTCGGTCGCTGCGAATCTGCGCGATCGCTGCATTGAGGCTTCGTTCTATTACGCTCCATTTAGTTATACAAACACTATAAGAACCTATTTCACGTAGTTTGCTCTCGGCGTTTACCTACCTTTCACGCAAGAAGCCGGTTCGGGAGACTCCATATCGCGGCAACCGCGTGCAGTGGCGTTCACTGTACGTATTCGGCAAAGAGATAGCGTCTGTACACGATTGTGTGCTTTCAGTTTGCCCAAGATTATTATTTAGACACTAAGAAACTTCTCTCGTTTCGAAAGTACTTACAAAAATGTCCGGGAGAGCTCGCGCGTGGTGTTTTCAGTGACCGCTGACAGCAAAACCTATGAGGAGCGTGCCACGTGATCCCTCATACTACGCCAGCGAGGCGCTTCCGATAGATGGCGACTCCGTAACTCCTCGCCGCCAATAGCTTCGCGCCCTGCCATAACGCTGCCGCGAGCTGCCGACGCTGGCAGAGATACAAAGTATGGAATCGTGTCACATTTTTTAAGTTTTAGTGACCCCGTTCTGACCCGACTTGGTTTAGTTACAGCAGTGGTGCAGCAGGCAAGCTTTGTTCGGTGTCAAGTATGAGCGCGTCCAAGTGTACTTTCGTCCAGGACTGGACGAATCCGAAACATTGTGAGTTTGCCACCTGGGTTAGGCCCGTTGAAAATAACGCGAACGCGGCGTACTGTACGCTATGCAGAAAGCAGCTTTCGCTGAGCAACATGGGAAGAAGAGCGCTGACAAGTCACGCTGTAAGTAAGAAGCACCGACTTGCTGCAAACGGAGCCAGGCCTGGAGTGTGGCCTGATCCCGGTGACCAGAACGGGTAACGCACTCCCTCACCAGAGCAGGATTGGCCACCCTGGTGTAGTACTTGGCCACAACCTCCTATATGAACACAACAATCAAACCCCCGCCCTCAGTCCACACCAGCTGCGAAGCAACTGACCACGGCGGCGGTCAGACCTGCGACGCAGCAGAGGGTGCTAAGAATCACTGGCTCCGGACAGGCCGCCATTGGAATATGAACCTGACAACATTTAACGCTAGAACGTTATCTAGTGAGGCGAGTCTAGCAGTGCTATTGGAAGAATTAGAGGGCAGTAAATGGGATATCATAGGGCTTAGTGAAGTTAGGAGGCCAAAAGAAGCATATACAGTGCTAAAAAGCGGGCACGTCCTGTGCTACCGGGGCTTAGCGGAGAGAAGAGAACTAGGAGTCGGATTCCTGAATAATGAGAATATAGCTGGTAACATACAGGAATTCTATAGCATTAACGAGAGGGTGGCAGGTCTGGTTGTGAAACTTAATAAGAGGTACAAAATGAAGATTGTACAGGTCTGCGCCCCTACATCCAGTCATGATAACCAGGAAGTCGACAGCTTCTATGAAGACGTGGAATCGACGCTGGGTAGAGTGAAAACTAAATACACTGTACTAATGGGCGACTTTAATGCCAAGGTAGGCAAGAAGCAGGCTGGAGACAAGGCAGTGGGGGAATATGGCATAGGCACTAGGAATAGCAGGGGAGAGTTATTAGTAAAGTTTGCGGAACAGAATAATATGAGGATAATGAATACCTACTTCTGCAAGCGGGATAGCCGAAAGTGGACGTGGAGGAGCTCGAACGGCGAGGCTAGAAATGAAATAGACCTCATACTCTGCGCTAACCCTGGCATCATACAAGATGTAGACGTGCTCGGCAAGGTGCGCTCCAGTGACCACAGGATGGTAAGAACTCGAATTAGCCTAGACCTGAGGAGGGAACGGAAGAAACTGGTACATAAGAAGCCGATAAATGAGTTAGCGGTAAGAGGGAAAATAGAGGAATTCCAGATCAAGCTACAGAACAGGTATTCGGCTTTAACTCAGGAAGAGGACCTTAGTGTTGAAGCAATGAACGACAATCTCATGGGCATGATTAAGGAGTGCGCAATAGAAGTCGGTGGTAAGGCCGTTAGACAGGAAACCAGTAAGCTATCGCAGGAGACGAAAGATCTGATCAAGAAATGCCAATGTATTAAAGCCTCTAACCCTACAGCTAGAATAGAACTGGCAGAACTTTCTAAGTTAATCAACTAGCGTAAGACAGCGGACATCAGGAACTATAATATGGATAGAATTGAACAGGCTCTCAGGAACGGAGAAAGCCTAAAAACAGTGAAGAAGAAACTAGGAATAGGCAAAAATCAGATGTGTACGTTAAGAGACAAAGCCGGCAATATCGTTACTAATATGGATGAGATAGTTCAAGTGGCTGAGGAGTTCTATAGAGATTTATACAGTACCACTGGCATCCATGACGATAGTGGAAGAGAGAATAGTCTAGAGGAATTCGAAATCCCACAAGTAATGCCAGAAGAAGTAAAGAAAGCCTTAAGAGCTATGCAAAGGGGGAAGGCAGCTGGGGAGGATCAGGTAACGGCAGATTTGTTGAAGGATGGTGGTCAGATTGTTCTAGAGAAACTGGCCACCCTGTATACGCAATGCCTCATAACCTCGAGCGTACCGGAATCTTGGAAGAACGCTAACATAATCCTAATCCATAAGAAAGGCGACGCCAAAGACTTGAAAAATTATAGACCGATCAGCTTACTGTCCGTTGCCTACAAAGTATTTACTAAGGTAATCGCAAGTAGAATCAGGAACACCTTAGACTTCTGTCAACCAAAGGACCAGGCAGGATTCCGTAAAGGCTACTCAACAATAGACCATATTCACACTATCAATCAAGTGATAGAGAAATGTGCAGAATATAACCAACCCTTATATATAGCTTTCATTGATTACAAGAAAGCGTTTGATTCAGTCGAAACCTCACCAGTCATGGAGGCATTACGGAATCGGGGTGTATTTTACATATGAGCCATATGTAAAAATACTGAAAGATATCTATAGCGGCTCCACAGCCACCGTAGTCCTCCATAAAGCAAGCAACAAAATCCCAATAAAGAAAGGCGTCAGGCAGGGAGATACGATCTCTCCAATGCTATTCACAGCGTGTTTACAGGAGGTATTCAGAGACCTGGATTGGGAAGAATTGGGGATAAAATTTAATGGAGAATACCTTAGTAACTTGCGATTTGCTGATGATATCGCCTTGCTTAGTAACTCAGGGGACCAACTGCAATGCATGCTCACTGACCTGGAGAGGCAAAGCAGAAAAGTGGGTCTAAAAATTAATCTGCAGAAAACTAAAGTAATGTTTAACAGTCTCGGAAGAGAACAGCAATTTACTATAAGTAGTGAGGCACTGGAAGTGGTAAGGGAATACATCTACTTAGGACAGGTAGTGACTGCGGATCCGGATCATGAGACTGAAATAATCAGAAGAATAAGAATGGGCTGGGGTGCATTTGGTAGGCATTCTCAGATCATGAACAGCAGGTTGCCATTATCCCTCAAAAGAAAAGTATATAATAACTGTGTCTTACCAGTACTCACCTACGGGGCAGAAACCTGGAGGCTTATGAAAAGGGTTCTGCTCAAATTGAGGACGACGCAACGAGCTATGGAAAGAAGAATGATAGGTGTAGCGTTAAGGGATAAGAAAAGAGCAGATTGGGTGAGGGAACAAATGCGAGTTAATGACATCTTAGTTGAAATCAAGAAAAAGAAATGGACATGGGCAGGACATGTAATGAGGAGGGAAGATAACCGATGGTCATTAAGGGTTACGGAATGGATTCCAAGGGAAAGGAAACGTAGCAGGGGGCGGCAGAAAGTTAGGTGGGCGGATGAGATTAAGAAGTTTGCAGGGACGGCATGGCCACAATTAGTACATGACCGGGGTTGTTGGAGAAGTATGGGAGAGGCCTTTGCCCTGCAGTGGGCGTAACCAGGCTGATGATGATGATGATGATTCGTTTTTGTGTGGACTATCGTCGCCTCACCAAGATTACACGAAAAGATGTCTATCCTCTACCGCGCATAGATGGTGCCCTGGGTTGTCTTCATGGTGCCGAGTTCTTTTCTTCTTTAGACTTGCGATCGGGCTATTGGCAAGTGCCAGTGGATGAATCCGACCGCTCGTAGACAGCTCTCATTACGCCTGATGGCCTGTGTGAGTTTACAGTAATGCCATTCGGCCTCTGCAATGCACCCGTGACATTCGAAAGGATGATGGACAATATTCTACGAGGCCTCAAATGGAAGACGTGCTTGTGTTATTTTATTATTTATTTTTTTATTTATTAGAGGCCTTTGCCCTGCAGTGGGCGTAACCAGGCTGATGATGATGATGACAAGAAAGTGTCGTTCACTTCTCTTGTGTCAGTGTCTGCATGCTGTACACCTTCGCTTGCACGTAAAAAGACTTACAAAGAAAGACAGGAAATTTTGCTCCATAACACTAAGTTCAGAAGGCCAAAATAAGATTTCATCAAGTTCAGAAGGCCAAAATAAGATTTCATCAAGAAAACGCTGACAGTGCATGATGATGAGCAAAATTAGAACAAGGTGAAAGCAGGAGGCAACGTTTCGACAAGTGGACCTGTCTTCTTCAAGACGACATATGCTCTTCCTTTTTTTTCTTCTTTCTTAGTTTTTTTTCTCTTTTTTCGGTTTTTATTTTTATTTATTTATTTATACCATTTCAGTATCTTATTTATTGTGATTTTCTTTCACGAGCACAGGTTTCTTCTGCTCCTTCTATTATCTCTTTCAGAGACACGGTAGCTCAGGACTACCAGCGAAACAGGTAATAGAGGGCTGCTGTGCACACCGTTGACATGCTGGCTGACACATGGGCGTTGGCACATGATTGACAGATGGCTGTGTCCCTGGTCGTGTGCACAGCACTTCCTTATTTTCAATTCGATACCCTCGCCGCTAACACACCTTCGCTTGCTGCCACTACACCCGCCTTACACCCTCTTCCCTTTAGAAGAACCCCACCTATATATACCGTGGCGAGCAAAGCATATGTCACCTTGAAGAAGACAAGTCCACTTGTCGAAACGTTGGCTGTTGCTTTCACCTTGTTCTCGTTTTGCTTGTCGTCTTGAATTTCCATCTCCCACCTTCCCCGTGTTTTCCCTGACAGTACATGGGTGATACAATAAAAGAAAGGGAAAACACAGGAAAGGCAGGAGATGTAAATTGAAGACGATGAGCAAAATGAAAACAAGGTAAAAGTAGGAGCCAACATTTCTCTAAGTGGACTTGAGTTTTTCAAGGCAACATATGCTTTCCTCGGCACAGTATATATAGGTACATTGAGAAGACACTCCAGATCCGAAACCGGCAATTCGATCGCCACACGAACTCTACAAACTACGCCGGGGTTCAATCACTGGCTACCGACGATCTACGCGAGACTATCAGAGCGGTCGTACGGGAGGAGCTGCAGAAGTTCTGCCCAAGGACGCAGTCCTAAGTGGATCCAATCGCTGAAATCGTCAAAGAAGAGGTTCAGTGATCGCTTGGAGTCCCTGAGGTGCAATCATGATCTCCGCAACCTCAGCCAGAAGCTATGACATACGCCGCTGTAGCCCGTTGTCACGTAGCCCCTCCGGGTCCACGGCAGGGCCCAGTGACGACACAGTTCCGTCGTCTGCCACCACCCCCGCCGCCATCACGCGAACCTATCACCTATCATGAAGTCAATAACACTGTCGGAAGATAAAGCGATGCCGCCGGAGAGCCCTCGTAGTCGCCACGCCTTGAGTGTGCTCGAAGATCAAGTGAGCATCCCGCCTCGCTCCAGCATTGTTATTTCGGTCGGCACCGAAACGCCCGCTGACATAGAAGGCGTCATTGAAGGAGACCAATGTCTACTGCTAACCGTGAAATTTGCGTCGCGAGAGGGATCGCTCGACTGCATGGAGGGAAAACCGAAGTGTTGCTGACAAACTTCAGCCGGGAGTTCAAGCACATCAACAAGGGCACGACGATCGCGTACATCGAGGAAATTCTGGAAACCAGTAAGGCGTTTGTCCTCTCGGATTCCGCCGCATCTACCAGGGCAACCATGGTTCCCGAACCAGACTACGACATTAATCCAAGTCTCCCCGTGATTAAGCAACAGCAGCTGAGAAGTCTGCTCCGACGATACAAAGGCTGCTTTTCGACGTCATCGAGGTTTCGACAAACACCAGTCGCCAACCATCGCATAATCACCGAGGAGTGTGCTCAACCACTCCGCCAGAGCACTTACCGAGTTTGGCCGCGAGAACGTAAAGCTATAAGAGAACAAGTCGACGAAATGCTGCACGACGACATCATCCAGCCGTCGAAAAGCCTGTGGGCATCCCCTGTTGTCCTGGTTAAGGAAAGGGACGGAACCCTACGTTTCTGCGTCAATTATCGTCGTCTGAACAAGATCACGAAGAAGGATGTATACCCCCTCCCACGGATAGACGACGCATTGGATCGGCTCTGCAATGCTAAATACTTCTCATCGATGGACCTCAAGTCGGGCTTCTGGCAAATAGAAGTCGACGAGAGAGATCGCGAAAAGACTGCCTTCATCACGCCAGACGGCCTCTACGAGTTCAAGGTCATGCCATTCGGACTGTGCTCGGCGCCTTCAACATTTCAGCGCGTCATGGACACGGTGTTAGCCGGACTGAAGTGGCAGACGTGCCTTGTTTACCTGGATGACGTCGTTGTCTTCGCCGGAAATTTCGACGATCACCTTAGGCAGCTGGCAACAGTACTAGAGGCCATCAGGTCATCAGGACTTACTCTGAAGCCGGAAAAGTGCCGCTTCGCTTACGAGGAGCTTCTATTTTTAGGCCACGTCATCAGCAAATCTGGAGTCCGCCCCGACCCGCAGAAGACAGCTGCCATAGCAAAGTTCCCACAGCCCATCGACAAGAAGGCAGTGCGTAGATTTCTTGGCATGTGTGCCTACTACAGGCGATTTGTCAAGAACTTTTCACGCATCGCTGAGCCGCTGACGCAGCCAACTAAATGTGACGTCGAGTTCAAGTTGAAAACGCTGCAGGCCGACGCATTTCAAGAACTCAAACGACGCATGCAGTCGCCGCCCGTACTTGCGCAGTTCGACGAGCATCCTGATACCGAAATACACACTGACGCCAGTAGCCTAGGCCTCAGTGCCGTCCTAGTACAGAGGAAAGATGGAAATGAACACGCAATAGCTTACGCTAGCCGATCATTGTCAAAAGTGGAAGGCAATTATTCTACAACCGAAAAGGAATGCCTCGCCATCGTTTGGGCTACAGCGAAATTTCACCCTTACCTCTATGGCAGGCCATTCAAAGTGGTCAGCGACCGTCACGCGTTGTGTTGGCTACCTAACTTAAGGGACCCTTCAGGACGGCTGGCACGGTAGAGCCTCAGAATACAAGAATACGACATCACCGTAACATACAGGTCCGGACGAAAACACTCAGATGCTGATTGCCTATCACGCGCCCCCATTGACTCGCCGCCGCAAGATGACGAGGATGACGGCGCCTTTCTTGGCATAATAAGCACGGAAGAATTCGCCGAACAACAATGAGGGGACCCGGAGCTAAAAGCCCTAGTCGAGTATTTGGAAGGGCACACCGACGTTGTCCCTAGGGCATTTAAGCATGGATTACCTTCGTTCACGCTTCAAAACAACCTACTCGTGAAGAAGAACTTCTCACCAGTCCACGCCAACTACCTTCTTGTTGTTCCATCGGCGCTGCATCCAGAAGTACTGCACGCCCTACATGACGATCCGACCGCTGGGCACCTCGGTTTTTTTTTTTTTCAGATGCTATCGAGGATACAATAAAGGTATTACTGGCCGAACCTAACCGCCGATGTCGCCTGTTACGTCAAGACATGCCGAGACTGTCAGCGACGCAAGACACCACCGACAAGGCCAGCGGGATTACTACAGCCGATCAAGCCTCCTTACCGACCTTTTCAGCAGATCAGGATGGACTTCTAAGGCCCGTTTCCGACATCAACATCCGGAAATAAGTGGATCATCGTGGCGACGGACTATCTCACCCGCTTCGCTGAAACTAAAGCTCTACCGAAAGGCAGCGCAGCCGAAGTGGCGAAATTTTTCGGCAAGAACATTCTGCGGCGACATGGCGCTCCAGAAGTCGTCATCACCGACAGAGGAACGGCTTTTACAGCAGAGCTCACGCAAGCCATTCTGCAATACAGCCAGACAAGTCACAGGAGGACAACTGCCTACCATCCGCAGACGAACGGTCTCATGGAGCGCCTGAACAAGACCCTCGCCAACATGCTAGCAATGTACGTCGACGTCGAGCACAAGACGTGGGATGCGGGCCTGCCGTACGTAACATTCGCTTACAACACGGCAGTGCAAGAAACAACACCGATCACGCCATTTAAGCTGGTTTATGGCAGGAATCCGACGACGACGCTAGACGCCATGCTGCCGCACGTCACTGACAAGGAAAATCTTGACGTCGCTACCTATCTCCAGCGCGCCGAAGAAGCCCGACAGCTCGCCCGCCTGCGGATCAAGAACCAGCAGAGGACTGACAGCCGACACTACAACTTCCGACGACGCTTCGTCAAGTACCAGTCCGGCGACCCTGTTTGGGTATGGACCCCGATACGCCGACGAGGACTCAGTGAGAATTTACTGCGACGCTATTTCGGACCCTACACGGTCATCCGACCTATTGGCGCTCTGGACTATGAGGTCGTGCCAGACGGCATTTCGCATTCCCAGCGGCGCCGCGCACCATCTGAAGTGGTCCACGTGGTGCGCCTTAAACCCTTTTACGGACGCTGACGAACTTCCTTGATTTTGTTGTTTTCTTGGCTACGAGTATTTTCTTTATTACTTTCGTCTGTTTGCAGCATCGGGTCGATGCTTTTTAAGAGGGGGGTATTGACACGTGTACTTGCTTTATTGGGGGACACGTTTCGCCGCCTAACAAATGTTAACGCACAGCGCGGGACGCGCCTGCATGCATCCGAAGTTTCTGGAAAGTTATCGATGCTTCTATCTGCTGTCTGTTGTCACCGAACCTTATGTTATCTGATTTCATCGCGTGACGCGAATGGTGTAGAACTTTGTGGAAGACACGCTGGTCCAAGCGATTAGTCTGGAACATTCGACGACTGCTGTATAAAAGCCGACACGCTCGACCCGCTGATCAGATTTCCAACGATTGTCGACCGTGTTCGCCGTTATCGTTGTGCTATAAGTGTAGCCTGTTCTTGTGGGCACAGAGTCGCCCAATAAAAGCTAGTTTTGTATTCCACCATATTGCTGCTTTTTTCACCGTCACTACCACGTGACAATTGTTTCTTTCTGCTAGCGTTTCTTTGCGGTCGTTTAGGTGGTGGATATGATTGTTCTCTTCGCTGCCAATTCTTATTATTCGTTTCACTTCTCCGACAAAAATTCTTCGCTTGCAGTGTTGCGGGTGATGATTGGTGTAGTCTAAATATTGCTGGCTATCCGTAGGCTTCCGTTAAAGTGTCGTTCTCAGTCTTCCATTTTTCTATGCAGACCGTCATGTCGAGGAAGCTGATTTGACTAGGAGTAGTTGAAATGGCTAATTATGTCGGTTAGCGCGCTTGTGCCATGTTGCCATTATATAAATAGAGTTAAACCTTGATATAACAAAATAGCGAATTCGGCAATTTGCTTCGGTATATCGAAATTTCATTTTATTAAATTCGACCTTTTATGCAAATAAGTACAGTCGCAGATTGATTTTGCTTACATGGAAAGGGGACGCAGAATTTTCCAAATTATCAGGCAATTGAAAAAAGCAAACTAGAATGAGAAAACAATTCATTTTGATGAATTTGGGTGTCGGCGACAAACGATATGGTTTCATGCCACGTCGACAATATTTTCTCATAGGCGGTACGAATTAAGCGAAGCAGCCATGCTTTCATGTGCACTCTGCGCCCACGACTGATAGTGTCGCCCACACTCGGATGACGCTATCATGAAAAGCTCTGGCAGTGGGGAGCGAATGCTTCATCTGCCTCTCACTCTAACGGGTCACTGAAATTCTAGATTACGCAACCTTCAATACTAAACGCACGGGAAGACAGCTTACATGATGTCATGCCGTCTCAGCATGCCCACTCTTTGCACAGGCGGCAGATTACCTATAAGCAGGGTGCGCGACTCTGCATGCACTCAGCCGTGCTTACAGCCATGCGGAGCCACGGTCGAGACATGCGCCGGAAATCGTGACGCTTGCCAGCTTATCTCTTCCTCCCCTCCACGCTCCACCCCTCATGTGCGCTTTATCACGTTACTGCAATTTCGCTCCCCCCCACCTTTTTCCCTTTGCTGACACGGGGAGGCGGCACTCATGCATGAAGCCTCCATCGCTCTTTCTCACCCTCGCACACTTTCTCTCTCACCTTTAGCACAAAGTATGCGGGGCGTGATATGACCTTATCGCACTTGGACTTTATACGGAACATGATGCGGCTTAACTTCGCAGGTGGCAGGCGCTCTTTTGGTGCAGCCTGCAGTTCGAGAAGTGCGTTTGCAAGCAGCCACTTGTAATTCAATCATTTGACCATCTGCATCTGCGGAGGTTTCGATTTGTTGTGTCGGTGTTCCTTTGCTGCAGAAGCAAAATTTCGTTATATTGAAATCGCGTACAAACACACTTCGTTATATTGAGGTTCTAAATGCATGGTGGCCTGCGGCCTATGAACAAGAGGTTATGAAACATTAAGTATTTCGTTATATCAAGAATTTTGTTATACTGAAGTTCATTATATCAAGCTTTAACTGTATGTCGTCAATTTAACGCAGATAGGTGTGGGGTTGTCAAGGGTATGATTTTATCAAAGTTTGCTTCAAGCTGTCCTGTGAAGCGGGGTGTGAGATTGGGCTAGTTGGTATTCCATGCTGAAATGAATAGTGCATGAGTGGACACGGTACACTAAAAAGGTGACAATGAAAAGTACGCTTGTCCTTGTCGCCTTTTTAGTGTCCCGTGTCCACTCTTGCGCTAGTCACTTCAGCATGTCCTATGAAAATGTTGGTATACGTAGGAGTGAATGGTGTTCCCATGCTTATGTCAAAAGTTAGGGGTAGTGAATACAATTGAATTTGAAATGTAAACTTCAACGTGCGCTTGAAGACTGACTGTGAAGGACTTTGATACTGCTTCAATTCTCTCACTCATGGGTATGTCAGTGTAAAGGGCAGAAACATCTAAAGTGACTAGAATAGCGTGGTCATAAAGAATTTGGTTCTTACGAATGCAGTCAGTAATTCAAAGGAAATGGGGCGTGTCTTGAGCAAAAGATGGAAGGGTGGTCTGGATGTTTGACAGGTGGTGATTTAAGAATTTAGATAGTTGGTGTGTTGTTATTAGGCGCTATAGGCTGATCTGAGATTTCTGGTGTAAATATTTCTTCTATGTGAACCGTATGTATTATAGGAAGAAGATAAAATTGGCCTGCTTTTTCGTTGTTGTGCATCATGAAGCAATCTTCAGATTAGATGATTAGTTCATTGGACAGGATCTCCGCTATTCTACTTTGCACAAGGTTGCTGCAATTATTAAGGGGCAATGAGATGTCTACCCAAACGTACTTAAGTGCTACAAAGGAAACCCAAACGGGTTCCTTGAAAGGAAAGTCTCGCAGTTGAAAAAAAATTTGTCCTGGTGAGGGACTCGAACCAGGGACCACCACCTTTCCGGGGCAGCTGCTCTACCATCTGAGCTAACCAGGTGACTAGCAGATGGCAGGGTGAAGTTGAATTTTGAACAACCTGGGGAAAAGGCAAGAGTTTGACGTAATAGTTCTGTGGAAACCTGCAAGGTGGAGAGAAGTAATTAAATTGCTTCTCTAATGAATCATTTCATTATGTATTTAATTACTTAACAATTCATTACTCCTATCCACCTTGCTAGTTTCCGCAGAACTATTACATCAAGGTTGCTGTAGTCTGAAGTTAGGTTAGAGTCAAGTTTTCTGTAATGGGAACAGTTGCTCAATGGTTTTGAGGCCTTATTTTTGTACTTTTGTATCCGCCAGATTACGATACTGCCACCTTTATATGTTGGTTTTATTACAATACCCTTTATTTCCTCTAGTTCATTAAGAATGAGGTATGAGCAGGGAACAGATTTTCGCGCTTGTGGCAATACTTTGATATTTCCTTTGAGATTAGCTATATCTAACATCTCGCTTAAGCCACAGTCGTCCCATAGCAAACATTAACACCCGATCATCTGCCATGAACACTTCATTCTTTCCCGACGCTATAACCCATTGGAACCATCTCCCAGAAGATATCGTGTCATGCACTGACCGTAAAACGTTCCGCGAAATATTAAATAACCATACTGCTTAATTACCGATCCCACCGACCCTTACTCTAACACGATGTTCCTTTTTTTTCACGATTGTTCCTGGCTTGTATTTGTTTATTATTGTTTCTTTACTGTTCTGTACATTCCTTCTAACGTTTTTACAAGGAATAAAGTCCTCCCTTATGTAATGCCTCCGGGCCTTTAAGGTGAAAATAGTGAATGAAATGAAATGTGTAAATCAAGGTCTGGACACTGCTCAGCTTCCAGTGTCCACGTGATAGGTAGGCTAAGAGAGTCTCTATCCTGTTTTCCTACATGTGACCTATCGAAAAAGAATTCCTTGATGCGCATGAATCTTTAAAACATTGTTATATCTTTGTGCAGTTCATGTTCATTTACTGCATTTTTCGTCGGACAAAACATTAGACCACGTTTGAGGAGATCAACTTCATCAGGATTTAAACTCTGTGATGTCTACTACATTGCTACACTGCTCGGGATGCTCGCTCATAGCACTATAGATGGAGCTATGTGCTGTTAGGGTCATAGTAATTTTCTTGACCACGCAGGGGCATCTGCGTGAACAGGCGTTTGGTGTGTTGCGACACCACGTAAACAAGCACACGAGGGTTGTACCTTCCTGCGTGTAGCTGTGCGTGGCTTAACCGTGTCTGGGGAAAGGGGGATTCTGTGAGTTGAGCCGATGCTGGGTGCAGGGTGTCTACAAAGCGGGAAAATCGGGAATTCTCAGGGATTTTGAGTAGTCTGGAAAAAACTCGGGGAAAACTCGGGGAATTTGTGCCTCTATCAGGGAAAATTAGCTGTAATATTATTGAAAGGGTAGAAAGTCGCGGTAATGCTAGCTCAAGTAAGAGACAGGAATCCTAATTAATCGTCTTTGACACCCTGTCGGCTGGAAGAGTAGCCAGTGTACAGGTTAACGACCGACTTTCCGGATTGCCGATGATTTGGACGACTTCGCTGCACCACCACGTACCCCATAGATACCAATGTATCAGGCGCTCTCATACGCAGATCCGCTTGCAGCGTTGGCCACCGCTGCGGCAACGCTAGGCCTAGCTGCTTCGACGTTCGCTGTGAAGCTTCTTGCCGTTGGATGCCGTGTTTTTTATTGAAAGAATTCGCTGCTGTCAACAATAGCATGGACTCTGCCTCTGTGGTCCTCGCAATTGGCTTAAAAGCTTGGAAAGCACGGTGTGTTGTATAATGCCGGTTCCAAAAAGTCAGCTGCGCCTCTGTACAGAAGTGTTACTTGGTGGAGCGTGCGCAGAAGTATTGCAATGAAGCATAACAAGCATGGGAAGGGGCTATTGCCACGGGACTCGGTATGTATTCCTTAATGATACACGCGTGCACCCGGTATTTCCTGTCACAGTAAGAGTACCGATACGCCTAATATTGTGCCGATAGGCCTTCAGAGCCTTTGGAATGTGCCTGTGGGGGTTGGAGCCCTGAAGGGCAGTAAACAGTGGCATAGCTAGGTCAGCTGGCACCCGGGGCCCATAGATCTTCTGTCACCCCCGCCTTGTGTAGTCAAGGAATGCGAGGATATCGACAATTTCCAGGTTTCAGCACCAGTACAGCCGCCTTGGATACTGCGTACGTCCCCCGGGTCCCCCTCTCTTTCGCTTTCTTTCCCAGAGATGGCGATTGCAGCAGGTATACACACTTTTTTTTTTTTTGCGCCAAATAACACAGGGTGACTATGAAGGGTTTGCTTGCTGCACTGATAACTTGTGATAAGCGCATGTGCGCATCTTCTCGTGGTTGCTCAGTGGCTATGGTGTTGGGCTGCTGAGCACGAGGTCGCGGGATCGAATCCCGGCCACGGCGGCCGCATTTCGATGAGGGCGAAATGCGAAAACACCCGTGTGCTTAGATTTAGGTGCACGTTAAAGAACCCCAGGTGGTCAAAATTTCCGCAGTCCTCCACTACGGCGTGCCTCATAATCAGAAAGTGGTTTTGGCACGTAAAACCCCAAATATATAATGTGCGCATCTTCTGTCAGACTGTAAGACTTGGCAGCCAATACAAATGCGGCATCGTGGCAATACGGCTGATGTCACAAGTAACAAAAAATATCTTTAAAACATTTTAATTACCAATTTTAGCGGCAACATTGCATTTGCAAACTTGAAGGCCGACTTTTATATCTTGCCCAACAACAACTTCACAAAAACCCTCGTAGGCACTATATGGCTCGCAGTATTTTGGCTGTGGGCAGCCCTTAACGAAAACGAAAATTAAATTGTGTGTCAGCGACGCTGATCTCCCCGCTATATCAGAAAAACGGAAAACGCCACCTGCCTCCCTACAGCGCGGGCGTCACTCCTATTACAATTACGAGTTCTCTTCATTGTGATCATTAAAGCCTTGTTTTTATTTGTTGCTATACGGACAAACGTGATTATCTGAGCTGCAGTACCACCAAAAGATTGGGAAAAGAATAGAGCACGCGTCGCAGTGATTTTTAGCGTCACCATAAAAAAGAAATAGACCGCGATGAAGCCCGTGCTAGCGAACGCTTGCACTACTGTTGGTCTGCACTCGCAATGGAGAGGATTAGGGGTTCAACGTCACTGGTCCACTATCTCATATTTCTTCTGCTGCTGCTATATACTGGGCGCCGCCCACAGTGCCAAAGTACTGTAGGTTGTAGAACCCAAAACAATTTTGTTTAAGAAGCTTTTGTTGAGTTAATAATATGACTTTGAGTCCTCAATTCTCGAATTGAAGTGCTTCCTCTATAAGTACTAATTAAGGGATTATTAAGGATATGATTATTACTTATCTGCCATATTTTTCCCGCTACCGAGTTCCTAGTAATCACAAAAACACATAACTTCATAGAATCTCGATCGGGAAATATCCTTAGAAAATTCACCTTTCTTTTTAATAAAATTCTGTGCAGCTGATGCAGACACTGTACTTGTAACATGAAGTCACGCAACAACAAAAGAATTCTAAAACTTTCGAGAGTAAGAAGGAAAGCGTGAAACATAATGGCAGGTTTCGCAGCGGCTTCTCGGAGCGAGCGGGAGAGGGGAAGTAAAAGCGAGCCGAACATTGCGGCGGGCCTGCGACTACAGCCTGTCGAGTCATATGCCACAAAACTCTTCGGCTGAACCGAGTCTGAAGACGATCCAGAGAATCCCATTTGCAACTTTTGATGGTCGCACTTATGCAACATCGCTCTCAACGAACGCTTCGCCATAAACGTGAGCGCCGGGCGCGCTGGTTGAACGCCCTCTTGCTGCTGTCTTTGTTCGCTGCACGTTCTGAACGGAAGAGGGGCCCAAGAGTCTCAACGCCTTACAACGCCTGACTGCACGTTTAGCGACGCCTGCCCCCAGCATGCACGCGCGGCACGAGCGCACCCCACATGAAACGTTCTGCTAAGGCGAGTAGTTTAGCGACCATTTCATGAATTAAATTTTTTTTAGCCCGCACATTCGTGCAGTTATTTCATGGGGTGTTGATAGAGCTGCAGCTAGCAATTCTGCGGTGCAACACATCGGGTGCATGAGCTCGGCCTACTGGATACTGGAGCATTCTTTGCCATTTGCGCCCAGTCAAGCCAACGGAAAAAAGGGTGTCTTCAGGCGTATATGACACCCTCCCCCACTGGCCCCTTGCACCCGGGCCCCCGGCCCCCCTTGTTGCTACGCCACTGGCAGTAAATGACATGCATTTGTTTTTTCCAACTGGCCCATTTTTCGGACGTTTTCATGGCCCCTAGGGAGTTCGAAAAATCGGACGTGGACTGTGTGCAACTGACCAAGAAGATGCTTCAAATAGTCTGTGGTGCTAACGAGTGGCGAAAGGAGGACAAGAACAGAAAGGACCTACGCATTGAGGATTGAATGGGAAAGGAAGCACGCTGCCGCCATTTTGAAGGAGCTTGAGCTCGAAAAACAAAGGGTTGGCTGATGTCGAGATGCAGATGTCCCTCATCCAAACCAAAATAAACTCTTTAAAATAGCGAAACGCAACACTGGGAGGCATCGTGCACGGGCTGAGAGTATGCCAGGACAGTTGAGATTGACTTACGAGCTCTTGAGAGTGAATCTTAATGGTGACGAAGTTCGGGCCCCATACCACTGAGCTTGCTATCAGTTGATAGAAATAGCTCATATTCAGAAATATTTGCTTCTGTATGCATCTCCTTTTTATTAGTATTTGAGAATGTCAAACTCCATTTGCAATGTTTTTAAGACATTTTATTTGCTGTGCATTTTACTAACCCCTCCCTTATAGTCTCCTTTTTAATAACATAAACGGTACTCCTTAGTATTCAAATTGAAATAAGTCGTTTTTATGCGAAGCATATTACGAGAGCTCAACCCAGCTCCTCAGGCGCGGCGGTGTCGCCATGAAACCACGTGACACCGTGACGTCACGACAGAGGAGAAGTGGCTTTGGCTCAACTCTTGCAAGACGGGCTGGGTGGGAATCGAACCAGGGTCTCCGGAGTGTGGGACGGAGACGCTACCACTGAGCCACGAGTACGATGCTTCAAAGCGGTACAAAAGCGCCTCTAGTGAATGCGGTGTTGCCTTAGAAACGAGCTGTTTCTAAGGCGTGCGTCTCTTGCTCAGGCGCACATTTCGTTGCCGCGCCGAACGCTGCTTTGCTCGACGCTCACCGCGTCCAATGCGGGGCGCGTAGTCGCTGCCCTGTAGCCCATTGTCTTACACCCCTTGGCGGGTCGACGGGAACGCTGTCGCGTTCCACTCTTGAAGGCGAAGCAGTAATGCATGAGTTGTTTCTTCGTCTAGCCGAACCAAATATAGCCAAGCAACAGCAGTTCACCAGGCTAAACAGTAGTTCAACAACTAAAATAAAGGCTAGTATGCTTCGCATCCTGGGCTTAACCTTACCTAAGCCACAGCCATTTTTTTTTTATATGCTTACTAGAGAGTGACAGCATCGAGTGATATGGTTTCAGCCCGTCTTCACATAAAACATAGTTCTGCATCACTCAGGGAATTTTGCAAAGGCACTCAGGAAAAACCTGGAAAACTCAGGAAATTTGGAAATGTCACCTTGGTAGACACCCTATGGGTGTTTGAACCGTTAAGGCCCCTCGGCGGAGGCAACACACCTCTTCAGCCTCGGCTTTACATAGAAGGCACCTACAGACTGACCCACCTGGAGGAAATCGGCAGTCGCCTTTTCCTGTCCTCTTCTTCAATCTTCATTTTTCTCTCTAGCCTTTTCATCTTTCCTGCTTTCTTTCACTTCTTCTTACTTCCGAATTTTCTGGTGGCAAGGGTTAACTTTGTGTAGTATATCCAGTCTTGGTTATATGCATTAGGTTATAGTGGCGGTGCATAGCTGGCATGTGCAGGTTGCTGAGAACCTGTAGCGTCCCCTTGTTGGGCTTGGTGGTGGGCGGCTACCGCCGCCACTAAATTTTGAAACCATGTTATGGCAGAAGGTTTCCCGCGACTTCCAAATCGGCCTCTGAAAAAAAGGCCACACCGATGCGCCTTTTCAATTTACCCTCCGAACCAACCTAGACAACTTTCCACGTTACCACGTCTTGCATAGTGAAGGAACACTAAGTATGCGTAAGCTATCCCCTTTCTTGGTGGCGAAATAGCTCATAGAAAAATTGGAAAAGACTACAAAGCCTCGAAAATGACCAGCGGAGACCTGTTAATTGAATTGAAGAACAAAGAACAAGTGCAAAAGCTGTCCGAACTCGCCAGTATTGGTGAAATCAAAGTAACAATTTGTCCTCATCGCTCATTAAACACTTGCAGGGGCGTTATCTCTGAGATTTTCCCAGCTTGAGTGACCAGGAACTCCTTGAGGGGTTCCAAGAACAAAATGTGATCAAAGTGCAAAGAATTACAATCCGGAGAAACAATGAACAACTCCCCACCAAACATGTGACCCTCACATTTGGTACTAGTATTCTCCCCACCTCTCTCTACTCAGGATACCTAAAGATAAATGTCAGACCATACATACCGAACCCAAGGCGGTGTTTTAAATGCCAGAGGTTCGGCCACGCATCACAATCATGTAGAGGCAAAGAAGCATGCGCAAAATGCAGTGCCAACGATTACCCATCTGGAAACTGTAACACTCCCCCTCGCTGTGTAAAGTGCAAAGGGGATCGTCCAGCGTATTCACGATCATGTCCCTGTTGGAAGAAAGAGAAGGAAGTGATTGCTCTCTCAGAAAAAGAGATTTCATTTTTCGAAGCAAGGAAGAGGCTTTCACTCTTACCTCAAATAAGCTATGCCAATGTGGCACGGCAGGGGGCAGCACCAGATCGGTCTCAGGAGTCTACCGGGGTCACAGTCAGTGGTCCTGTAGCAACTCCATCTGCCCCCTCAGTGGCAGCAGCTAGTGCTGCTCTACCATCATCCAAGACGGCCCTACAGACAGCTGTTCCTCAGGTCCCAAGACTAAAGAGTCCGCCACGGCCCAAGGCGTGTGTCTCGGCACCTGGCTCTTGATCGTCCAGCACCTGAGAGAAGGCGATGGATGTTGATACCAAAACCCTGGCGTCATTGACACCAAAAGAACAGCGCTCTTCTGAGCGCTCTAAGAAGAACAAGGTCCTCATAACTGCACTGAAAAAGGGACAGGTAACCAGAACGGTTACCCCCATTAAACGTGTACTGTTCCATACCGCATGTCACCTTTAATTTTTAAGTTCGCAAACATCAGTACATTTTTCATTTTACAACCATGGCTTTCATTCTACACTGGAATTGCAGAGGTCTTATACACAATATAGGTGACATCAACGACATTATCAACACTTTTTCGCCAGCTGCAGTGTGTCTTCAAGAAACGAATCTTGGTCCAAAAAATAGTAAAATTCTCAAAGGGAATTTCACTGTTGTCTGAAGGGACCGCGAACACTCTAGCCGTTTGTCAGTAGGAGTCGCCATAGTCGTTCAGGGTGACACCCCTACACGAGATGCTCAGTTGAATACTTCTTTGGAAGCTGTTGCTGACACCGTTCTATCAGATAAAACCATCACTATCTGTTCATTTTACATCCCACCCCATACTCATTTTACTACAAGACAACTGGAAAATCTAATACACCAGTTGCCGGAGCCTTTTATTTTAGTAGGAGATTTTAATTGCCATTGTACCCTCTGGGGCAGCAATAGAACAGACTAAAGAGGGCAAGTAATCGAAGATTTTATTTAGTCTAACAGCATATGTCTTTTAAACTTGGGTTCACCAACAAATTTTCCCAAGCTCATGGAAATTTAGCTGTCTAGATTTAGCCTTCTGCTCACCATCTGTCTATAGCGGTTTTAAGTGGGAAGTCCTCGACACTTCATATGAAAGGGATCATTTGCCGGCATTTATCAAGCTATCATCCACATTACCTACCATAAACTCTAAGCCACGTCACTGGAAAATACATCTTGCCGACTGGCCGCTTCTTATGAAACATGCAAAACTCGAAGAAGTCTTTTTAAATGAACTCTGCAAACATGAAGTCAATGAGAACTTCACTGCAGTTTTAATTTCAGCGGCAGAAAAGGCAATACCTCAAACATCCAGCCTTGTGCGCAAAAAAATTTTTCCCTGGTGGACTCCTGAGTGCACAGAAACAAAAAAGCTTCAAAATAGAGCCTGGGGTATGTTGCGAAGACACCCCACCTATACCAACCTTTTATGCTTTAAACAGGCCAAAGCCAAGGCACGATTTATCAGAAGGCAGTCAGAAAAATCGTGGAAGAAATACATATCTTCTATAAACAGTTCAGTCACATCTAAACGCATGTGGGAACAGGTTGTAAAGTTTCAGGGAGATAACTCATCTTACACAGTACCGTTACTTACAAATCCAGACACACAAACAACAATACAAGAACAGGTAGATATACTCGGCGAACATTTCTGTGAGGTATCCAGTTCAGGGAATTATACAAAGGAATTTCTACACTACAAACAGTCTGCTGAAAAACAGAAGCTGCCTACTACTGGCGCGTCAAATGAACCGCACAATTCCCCCCTCACACAACAAGAGCTAAACAGAGTTCTTTCTGCGGGGAAAAACACAGCACCAAGTCATAACCGTATTCACTACGCCATGCTGGCTCATCTTTCTATAGCATCTGTAGATGCTCTCCTTAAATTTTTCAAGATAAACTGGGAATCTAGTATAATGCCGGAAGAGTGGAAAAAGGCAATAGTAGTCATTCCATTTCTAAAAGCTGGTAAATCCCCAACATCCACAAGCAGCTACAGACCCATTGCCCTCACAAGCTGTTTGGCAAAATCATATAAAAGCATTATCAATATAACACTCTCATTTATTTTAGAATCAAGAAACCTCATAGACCCCCACCAGTGTAGATATAAAAAGGGGTGTTCAGCAACTGACCATCTTGTCCGTCTAGAACATAAAATTCGATAGGCATTTTTACATAAACAACACTGCCTTGCAGTTTTCTTCGATTTAGAAAAAGCCTATGATACCACATGGAGATATGGAATTTTAAGAGACCTGGCTGACCTCGGCATCCGTGGTAAAATGCTGAATTGGCTAACTGATTTTGTGTCTAATAGAACATTTCAGGTACGTTCGGGTTCAGTACATTCTCATACATTTATGCAGGAAAATTGTGTTCCACAAGGCTGTGTTCCCAGCATGACGCTCTTTATAGTAAAAATGAACTCAGTTAATAAGATTATATCATCGTCTCTTATGCACTCTGTTTACGTAGACAATCTCCAATTGGCTTGCATCGCCTCAAATTTGCCAACCTGTAAAAGGCAGCCTCAAATAACAATAAATAAACTTACACAGTGGGCTAACAAAAATGGTTTCCCTTTCTCCACATAGAAAACAGTTACTGTTTTGTTCTCTTAGAAATGAGGGCTACACAGCGATCCAGTCCTAAAATTGAATGACACCATACTGCCGGCGAAACAAGACCATAAGTTTTTAGGAGTAACCTTGGACACCAAACTTAACTTCCTAACTCACATAAAAGCACTAAAGATTAAAGCAAATAAAGCTCTGAATATCCTTAAAGTTTTGTCTCGTGAGCACTGGGGTTCCGACCAAACGTGTCTTTTACATATTTACTGGTCTCCTGTGCGTAGCCTTTTAGACCACAGCTTCGTGGTTTACGGCTCAGCGAGACAGTCCTACATCCAACAACTTGATCCAGTACATAACCTTGGACTGCAACTGGCAAGTGGTGCCTACAGAACTTCACCTATTCAAAGTTTATACGTCGAGGGTAATGAACCCTCCTCACAGCAGCGCAGAGCATTGCTCACTTTTTCTTACATACTCAGAATTCAGTCATTACCGCAACACATATGCTACAACATCCTCACACAATGCAACTCACGCTTACACTATACAAATAAACCAAACATGATCAGGCCACTTGTCTTACGGTATGAGCAATACTGTCGGGATTGTGACATTCCTCATGAAGTCCTCCACATTGCCAAAAAAACCACAACGGTCGCCCCCGTGGTACAATTTCACACAGTTATGTGACTGGACGTTAACACATCTAAAGAAAAGAGACACCCCACACGAACAAATTGTACAAGAATTCCGTGCTCTTCAGCATAAATATCAAAAGAACATGAAATATTACACTGATGGCTTTAAAACAGAAGAACATGTGGGTGTGGGGCCATAACGGAAAATTGGGAAACAAGTATTCTATTGCCACAACATGCCTCAAAGTCCATGCTATATGGGTTGTTGTTAAAAAAATTAATAGTGATAAACACAAAAATGCAGTCATATACACTGATTCTTTAAGCACACTGAAGGCTCTACATCTGAAATCTGAGTGTGAACCACTGATAGCAGACATTTTAAACATGGTGGCAATTAACAAATACGGGAGATCAATTAGTTTCTGCTGGGTTCCAAGCCATGTTGGGGTACCAGGTAATGAGGCAGCTGATAGATGTGCATCGATGGCAGCATACAAAGGGATAACAAGCATAACACTTCCATATAAATGTAGCATCCGTGCGATTAAAAAAGCCTTAACGGCAAAATAGCAACACGAATGGGACCATTGTGCCGACAACAAGCTACAACTCACTAAACCCATAGTTGGCGAGTGGAATACATGTTATTATCAGGAGTGGTTCATCGAAGTAGTTTTATGCTGACTACGCATTGGGCACACACACCTCACACACAATTATTTACTTACGGAAGAAGACACACCAACATGCGAGAAATGTCAAGAGCCACTAACAGTTAGGCACATATTACTAACATGTACACACATCGAAGTACACATACCAACACCTTTGCACAAATTATATCAACTACACATACCTTTACACCCTGCTCGAATTTTAGGTGATACACTAGTCCCATTATGTAATGTCCGTAAATTTCTAAACGACGCTGGATTTTTACATAAACTATAGATTATTAACACAGCTTTCTCCTTCCTAAACTGGATTTTAAGCTGCTTTTGCACTATTAAACCACATTTAACTAACTAACTAATTTTCTTGAGTGGATCCGCAGCTCCAATACCTTTGCGCTGGTTTTTATCTAGCAAGTTTTCCTCCATAGTTTACATGAATTGTTCATGCTCTCTTTTGTCCGGTAACAAGAGAGGTTGAACAATTCATCTAGAACAATTATGCCCCCCCCCCTTTGTCGTCCAGGCCCTTTCCACGAAAAAAAGATTGTGCAGTGACACATCAACCGGCTGACACCCGGTGCTACCTCACATTCCTCCACTAACGTTGGGTAGCACACCTTTCTATTCAATTCTGCACCCTCGCTGCTAACACTCCCTCATTCATTGCCTCGCTTGCCTGCTTTACCCCCTCTCCCCTTTAGAATAACCATACCTATATAGCATATGTCACCTTGAAAAAGACAAGTCCTCTTGTCAAAGCATTGACTCCCGCTTTTTAGGTTGTTCTCATTTTGCTCATCAACAATAAAGTAAAGTGACTTAAATAGTTTTGGACATATACTATGGCATCTGCGAAGCCCAATTTACAGATAGCAGATGCATACTCAAGTTGAGATCTATTGAATTAATCTAATTAGCTAAATCTAATGGATTGGTGTTTCAGCAAAATTGCAGCATAGGTATGCAAGGGCATGATATGTATTGTTAATAATTCGCAAAGTTTATTGTAAGCATGCCACGAAAGATCATTCATTATACGCATAGATTACGCTGCACAGATATGAGACCCTTTTATAAAATCTAACATCGCCAAACTAGAACAGGTAGAAAGAAGAGCTGTGCGTTTTATTTATAACACATTTACAAGAACTTCATTTACAGAGCTTTTAAAAAGGGCTAATCTTTCTTCTCTGGCACAAAGTAGTTGTTGTTTGCGATTAAAATTCTTATATCAACTAGTGAAGGGGCATTACAAGATTGACATAATGGAGATCATATCCTTGGCAAAGACACAATTTCACTATAACTCCCTTTTCCTGATGTAGCAACTCTTTCAAGTATTCATTCTTCCCGCGCACAATAGTGGACTGGAACCAGCTAAAAAATAATGTCGTCTCTGTGCCAACATTAAATTCTTATCATGTTTACAGTGACATTATTTAGTTTGTATCATGTTTCCAAGACAGTGCTTTAGTTTTTGATATAGCCTTGTGTGTGCCCGACCTGTATGCTTTGTATCTATTTCTATAATATGTAGTTCTTTTATTATTATTAACCTGTGCATCTTTCTGCACATACCGTTGTATTAATTAAACTTACCCTGCTAAACTCACCGCATGGTGATTGCACTATTTATAAAATAAATAAAAACCAGCCACTCCCTAGCAATCTTCTGTGTCTATTCAAATTCCAAAAACAGAGCAACAGATGAGACCTGCTGCACGCGTGTGTTCTGTGCAGTGGTGGGTGCCAAGCGTCTGCACTTTGACCTGGGAACCAGCCCACCCTTGCGGAGCCCCCGGCAGAGCAGCGTTCAGTCGCCCAATGTCCTGAGTCCCGAGTGGGCTGACGGTGTCCACCATAGTGATGAGGTGTTTGCAACAAGACCACCTGGTATCACTCCTGGTAATATAGTCGATTCCAGATTTTTCCAACTCGAAGGGGATCACGAAATAGTTCGATATATTGATAATGCGAAATAAAAAATATGCCTCTAAAGTTTGAGTTCTCACGCCTCGGACAGTTTCCTTGAAATCATGAAAGGGGGGAGGGTAGCAATTTGCTTCTCCAAGGTCATGCTGAATGCTCAAAAGTTGACTAGTTTTTTGCCCACAAATATTGCAAGAAGTTCTCACTTAGTTATGGTCTGAAATAATGATCACAACACTAACCCTAAAAACCTGTGTCACCCAGACACGAGACCATGGTGCACTTCACATTTGTTGAAGTGCTTGTTGCCTGTATTTATCCAAACTAAATTAGAAATGGATGCACCGCAGTAGAAAACTAGCCTGTATGCATATGCACCATGCCGCTATCATCGCACTTGAACCGGGAATTGCACGAGAACGTGCTCGGCCCCATGCATGCGTTAAAATCAATAGGCCATATAAATGGCTTATCATCGTACGTGGGCAATGAGCTAGGTGGACTGTTGTCAGGTTTCAGAACTGACTTCGTGTCCTTACTTCTCACACCTTAAAAACTCCGCATGTCTTTTCACTCAGTGCTTCGACCCCTCACGGCTGGTGCATCCCTTCCTTGACGGCCCTCTGGCCCTTGTGTCAGTTAAGGCCCCTTGATGATTTGAACTCTCCTCCTCGCGGCACTTTCCTCCTCGATTCTCCTCGCCCGCCGGCTGTGCACGGCACGCTTTTTCTCCTGGGCTCCTGCGGACAGGCCACAGCATTCTTTGGAGGCGTGTTATTTTGGGCCAGTTGCACTCCCCAGTGGTGTTGAAAATTTTGAGAAATACTGATAACAGCATTGATAATGCTGAAGGCAACATTTATGAGGAGGTTGGTTCTTTCTTAAAGCCATATGAACTGATGTAAAAGGAGCTCTGAGGGGAGTTCTATACTCCAGACAATTTTTCTGCCGCTGATGAGATGCTTTACTTTGTGTGTCTAATCTAGTATTGCTTGTGGCACATCCCTTTGTGCGTGGCTTATTAAACGAAAGCCTTGGATCTCTGTTTCAAGGTCGCTTTGTGAGCTACAGGAAATATCACGTAACCGAAGCAAAGCTGGAAGCAAACCAAAGCATGTGCAGCCATGTATAAGAGATGATTACTGATTAGCAGTGAAGCAATGATAATTGATTAGTGATTTAAGATGAATTAAGAATTATTAAGGTGGATTAAGTAGAATTAAGATGAATTAATGTCGATGAAGGTGGATCAAGATGCATTAGGGAGGATTAATTTGAATGAAGGTTTAACGTCCATTAAGGAGGATTAGAGTGGTGGAGGTGAATTAGAGTGGATGAAGGTGGAATAAAGTGCATTAAGGAGGATTATAGTGGACTTGGGTGGATTAAAGTGAATGAAGGAGGATTAAAGTGCATTAGGGTGAATTAAAGTCAGTAAAGGTGGATTAGGGTCTATTAAGGAGGATTGTCGAGGATTAGGGTGGAAATGAGGTGCATTGAGATGGACTAAGGTACATTAAGGAGGATTAAGGCTGATTAAGGTGGATGAAGGATTAGTGTGGTTTAAGTTTGTTAGAGTAGGCCTTACAACCTTCATCCACCTTAATCCTCCTTAATACACCCTAATCAGTCCTAATACAGCATATCGTATTGACCGCAAATAAATACAGGGACAGCGGAAGAGAACACAAGAACAACACGGGCGGTAACTCTCAACTGGTTTATTCACGGCAACCCATAGGCATATATAGGCAAATAAAACATGCGCAGAACACACCAAACAAGAACACTGACCAGCCTAGCGGGCAGCCAATTATCGAAAAAATCTATCTCCAATTGAAACAGCCTAATAGATTCTTTATACCTGATGGTAGCGCTAAAAGGGACAAACACGGTAAAAGGACGACACGATGACGAGGGAACGCTAAAAAAGCATTCCCTCATCGTCCTGTTGTCTTTTCGCTGTGTGTCCTTCCCTTTAGCACTACCATCAGTTATAAAGAATGCATCACCAACTAGCCCAGCACCAAGTTTTATTCAACCTAATGGAAGTGTCACTAACACAGGCTTGGCCTTTCCTTTTTATGTGATATGCCTCCATCAGTTTGTGTGCAGTCTGGTCCTGGCTTCTTCCCGGAATCTTTCTCCTTAAAAAGTGGTGCACAGGGGCAGGCATTGCAGTGCACAGGCAAGTGCGCCAATTCATCTTCGTTAACTTTTGTTCATGTTCTCTGGCTCGATCATTCAGGCACCATCCTGTCTGCCCTATGTAGAACTTGCCTCACGCCAGGGGGATTTCATACACAACTCCTACATTGCATTTTGCATACGGCTTGTTGTGGTTCTTGCCACAGCCTGGCCTTCTTTAGGGTCATGGGAGGTGCGAGGGCAGAGCTGCGCCAGCTTAAAAGGGGCTGAAAAGACAAGGAGGACTCCAGACCTGCCTGCCACCTTCCCTAGGTTATGAGTGATCCTGTGAATGTACGCTAACACTTCAGGTCTTACGGCCATAGTAGTCGTCCTCACCCTTGCTTTGCTCCTTCATCCTTTCATAAATACTCCATCAACCCCAATTCACCTTTCGTATTCTTTCATACACCTTAATCCTTGTTCATGCACCTTAATCCTGTTTAATACACCATAATCCACCTTAATAAAACCTAATCCACCTCCATCAATGCTAATCCACCTTAATCTAGTTCACCATAATCAGTCTTAATCCTCCTTTATTAACCGTAATGCACCTTAACTTATCCTAATCTACCTTAATCCTCCCTAATCCTTGTTCATGCACCATAATCCAGCTTAATCCACCATGATCGGTCTTAATACTCCATCAACCCTAAATAACATTAATCAATACTAATCCGCCTTACTCTACCGTAATACTCTTTCATACACCTTAATCCTTATTCAAGCACCTTAATCCTCCTTAATTCACTCTAATCCACCTGAATCCCCCTAATTCAATCACTAATGAATCACTAACTTAGTTAACCATTCTCTTATACAGGGCTGGACATCCTTTTGTGTCCCCTCTGGCCTTCCTTGGGTCACATGATATTGTTGCAGGAAGAAAGCAGGCCCACGTGTGTAAAATAATGTACATATACAACTGGCATATATGGCGTTCAGGCAACTGCCAGACTTCGTCTTCGTCTAATCCAATCCAACTTCTTCATTCCCTTCACCGTAACATCACCCTCCCGGTGGAGTAGCTCCGTCCCGGTGCAAATTATAGAGCCTCACTTAATGGGGGACAAAGGGCTTAAGCCTGGCGACGTGAACAACATCGCTGGTGACGTTGCGATGCACTGAAGGCTGACCGACTGGGGCGATCTCGTATGTCCCATCGGTCATTTGACGTAAAATCTGGTATGGACCAGAATACCGGGAAAGTAGTTTTTCCGACAAGCCGACGCCATGTGAAGGGGTCCAGAGGAGGACAAGGGAACCAGGTGAAAAATGGTAGTCTCGGTACCGAAGGTCGTAGCGTCGCTTTTGAGAAGCTTGCGAGACTGTGAGGCGATGACGGGCGACATCTCGGGCCTGGCCAGCTAAGTCAATAGCATCGTGAGTGTAACCTGTGCTGGGTGATTGTACTGCGGAAGGCAGCAACGTGTCAAAGGGCAAGGTGGAGTCGCGGCCATACAAAAGGTAAAATGGTGAAAATCTGGCAGTGTCGTGATGGGACGAGTTGTATGCGAAAGTGATGTATGGTAAAGCGACGTCCTAGTCACGGTGACCGATGGAAACGTACATGGCCAGCATCTCAGTTAGTGTGCGGTTGAGTCACTCGGTGAGGCCGTTTGTTTGAGGGTGGTATGCGATAGCAATCTGGTTACAGCATAGCAACCTTCGATAGCAACCTTCGATAAAAAGTAGCGGCCGCGATCTGTCAACAACTGGCGAGGGGCGCCGTAGTGCAGGACAACGTCGTATAGTAAGAAGTCTGCGACATCTGTAGCGCAGCTGGTTGGTAGCGCTCGCGTGATGGCATATCTCGTGGCATAATCAGTTGCTACAGCAATCCATTTGTTGCCTTTGATAGAAATTGGAAAGGGGCCCAGGAGGTCTAGGCTCACACGAAAGAAAGGCTCTGTGGGGATATCGATTGGTTAAAGTAAACCAGCGGGATGCGTAGCGGGCGTCTTCCGGCCCTGACACAGGTCGCAAGAAGTGACATAACGGCGCACAGAGCGATAAATGCCGTGCCAGAAGAAGCGGCGCCGCAGGCGATCGTATGTACGAGTGATGCCCAGATGTCCAGCAGTAGGAGCGTCGTGAAGTTGCTGGAGCACGGCTAGTCGAAGGTGCTTGGGAACGACTAGGAGGAGCTCAGGGCCATCAGGACGAACGCTGCGACGGTATAAAGTTCCATCACGCAAGGTGAACATGCGGAGGGACAGGTCATTGGGCGAGGAGCTTAGGCATTCCATAAGTGTTCGAATAACAGGATCTTTGCTCTGCTCGTCGCCAATATGGAGGAAGTTGGAGATGGATAGAACACTGATGTCCGAGTCTGCATCCGTATCGTCCGGTTGATCCACGGGATTGCGGGACAGGCAGTCAGCATCTTTATGCAGGTGCCCTCACTTATACATAATAGAAAATGTTTATTCCTGTAGACGCAGTGCCCAACGTGCAAGTCGTCCAGTTGGGTCCCTCAAAGAGGAGAGCCAGCAGAGGGCGTGATGGTCGGTTACGACGCAGAAGCTCCGAACGAAAAGGTACGGCTGAAATTTCGCGACCGCCCATACGAGCGCGAGACATTGTCTCGGTAATCGACCAATTTCGCTCGGGCGTGGAAAGAAGGCGGCTAGCGTGAGCGAGGACAGTGCCGATGCCATGACCACTCGCGTCAGTTCGTACTTCAGTGGGCGCAGAAGGGTCAAAGTGTGACAGAATTGGGGAAGTTGTAAGCCGCTCAATCAGGGTAGAAAAGGCTTTCTCCTGCAGAGGTCCCCAAGAGAAAGAGACGTCTTTCTTAAGAAAGTCAGTGGGTGAGCGATGTTGACAAAATTTTTCACAAATCGCCGGAAATAATAGCATAAGCCCAGAAAACTACGGACATCATTTGTTGAACAAGGTACAGGAAAATTTCGCACGGCGTGAACTTTCTGTGGATCAGGTTGGATTCCGGTGGCGTTTACAAGATGGCCAAGCATGTTAATTTCACGGCAACTGAAATGGCACTTGGAGGAGTTTAGCTGAAGGCCAGCCCTGCAAAACACGGCGAGCATGGTTGTGAGGCGCCGCAGGGGGCTCTCAAAGTTCGGCGAAAACACAATCACATTGTCGAGGTAACAGAGGCATGTAGACCACTTCAAGCCGTGCAAGAGAGAGTCCATCATGCCCTCGAATGTAGCTGGCGCATTCCATAATCCAAACCGCATGACTTTAAATTGATACAGACCATCCGGTGTGACAAACGCGGTTTTCTCGTGGTCCATCTCATCGACGCTAATCTGCCAATAGCCGGAGCGGAGGTCAATTGATGAAAAGTATTGGGATCCGTGAAGGCAGTCAAGAGCATCATCAATGCGCGGCAGGGGATAAACATCCTTCTTTGTTATCCTGTTGAGGTGACAGAAGTCAACGCAGAAGCGCCACGAGTTGTCTTTTTTCTTTACTAAGACAACCGGTGATGTCCACGTGCTACTGGAAGGTTCAATGATGTCCTTGTCCATCATCATGTCTACTTCCTTCTGTATGATGGCCCTTTCTGTTGCGGAGACACAATATGGCCGCCTATGAATGGGGCTGACGTCACCTGTGTTGATGCGATGCGTGGCAACAGATGTCTGGCCAAGTGGACCGTCGTCCAATTCAAAGATGTCCCTAAAAGATGACAGGAGGTGACGAGGAGCTGTTGTTTGCTCAGAAGGAAAGTCAGGGACGACCATCTTAAAAACATTGTCCGCAGGCGTCGAGTACGGGTTGTGGGTGACAAAAGTCCATTGGTACTGAGGAAGGATTCAGAGATCAAAGAAGAAACCTCAAATTCTTCCAAAGGAGTGATATGCGCTATGGTGATACTGTGTGGCAGCACATGTGACAAAAATCCAAAATTGAGAATGGGCACGCGAGCGCAGTTTTCGCGGATCCGGATTAAGGTGCTTGGTAGGGCAATATTGCGCAACAAAACCACGTCAGTAAGCGGCAACCCAACGTACTCGCCATCAGGTACGGGAGGACAGGGCATCAGGAGGACATTTGTAGCCGCCTGTGGAGAGAGCCTTGGAAACTCAGCAGTACATAAGCGGTGTGAAGCACAAGTTGCTGCATCGGCAGGAAGCGGCAGATCCAACTGTACAGCACCTGCAGAGCAGTCAATTTGGGCAGAGTGTTTCAAAAGGAAGTCGACGCCGAGAATTAGGTCGTGCGGACACTGTTCAAGGATGATAAATCGAACAATGGTATAATGGCCCCCAATGGTCACACGTGCTCTGCACTTTCCAAGGACAGGTGAAGTACTCCCATCGGCGACTCGCACAGTGCACAGTATGGCGGGTGTCAGAACCGTTTTGAGCCTTCGGCGGAGAGCAGCGCTCATAACTGAAAGCTGCGCTCCTGTGTCAACGAGAGATCAAACAGGAACGCCATCAACTTCAATGTCCAGTAGGTTTCCACATGTAGGCAGGGTCAACAGAGGATTTGTGGGCCGGGTCGGAGTTGCAGCTTCACCTCCGGGAGCTGCACCACCTAGTTTCCCGAAGCGAAGCGACCGGTTGCAGAAGGGGACGAAGAGCGGTGAACGAGAGGCAAATGGGACCTATGACCTTGCGGAGACGGGGAGCGGGTGAACCTTAGTGGAGCACTGTCGGCGTTGATGTTCCTAGTCGGCGTATGGGGCGAGAGTCGGCGTATGGGGCGAGAAAGTACTATTGTCTGGTACTTGGCAGCAGTGACTTGGAGACAACTACCAAAGAGGCGACGACCAATGGTTGCGGCAATGACGGGCGATGTGTCCAATACCGGAACAATTAAAACAGATAGGTTTATCATCCACTGTGTGCCAGTCAGCTGGGTTGTGACGAGGGGGCGGAAAGCTTTGTGTCTGGGAGCGAGCGGCCGGAGAAATCTGGTAGGTGTTTATATGGTGGACCGAGCAGAGAGATGGAATGCCCAAACTTGCTATTTCCTCCCGAACGACCGCTTGTATAAGGGAGATAGCGGGCACGCTTTCCCGACAGTCAGAACGGACTGGAGCTGGAGCCATGGCCTCAAGCTCACGGCGAACGATGCGCGTGATTTCTTCCGGTCCTGTAGGCTGAACGAAGCGCTGCTGGTCTTCGCTAGAAGATGTCGCAGCGGTATTGAGCAATCAATTGAAAGTTTGAGCGATGTGGCGGCCCTTCGCTTGTTCGAAGTGCCAGCACTCCTTTATAATTGCATCCACGGTGGCACAATCCTTACACATCAGGAGATTGAAGGCATCGTCTGCAATACCTTTTAGTATGTGACCAATCTTGTCTGCCTTGGTCATGTTGTTATCAGCCTTGCAACAGAGGGCCAGCACATCCTGTATGTACACGACATAGGATTCTGTGGACGTCTGAGCGTGGCGCACAAGTTCTTTCTTTGCTGCCAGCTGACGACTGACAGGTCTGCCAAACAGGTCTCGCTTTTTTTCTTTGCAGACATCCCAGCTCGTTAGGTTAGCTTCATGTGTATCGTACCATTGCTTCGCAGTTCCTCTTGGATAAAATATCACATTTGCTAGCATCATTGTTGGATCCCACCTGTTGTTGTCGCACACTCGTTCGTACATCGTAAGCCAATCCTCGACGTCGGCGTTGTCTGTGCCACAAAATGTCCCTGGGTCCCGTGGATGAGTGAGGATGACCGTTGGCACGGGCTGCTGAGGTGTTGTCGCTTGTGTCGGTTGATTTGCCATTGTGGCAGCAGGTAGATGACGTCCGCTGCAAAGTTCCATGATTGTACCCCACACCTTCCACCAAAATGTTGCAGGAAGAAAGCAGGCCCACGAGTGTAAAATAACGTATATTTACAACTGGCATATATGGCGTTCAGGCAACCGCCAGACTTCGTCTAGTCCAATCCAACTTCTTCACCGTTCACCGTTCCCTTCACCATAACAATATTTTCTGTTCACAACGCGACCTTGAACATAGAGATCTAAAAGGCCTCGGCTTAGATCTAAAAAAAAAATGCAATGTGGACTAGCTAGCGCTCATCACCTGCAATACCACGGGTATACTTGCCATCGATATTTTGAGGGCTTGCATTCATTGTATCTGACTGACACACAGGTCAACGTAAGCTAGAAATAATAGCTCCTCTACAAGCTGCTTTTTCAATTTTCAGTAAAACAGGCAACGGATCCTAACAATCACGAAAAGTGTGATAGAGAGGCTGCATCTTCACACATAATTGTTCGCAGTAGAAAGCAGAATCTATTGGGGGTGAGCTTCACCACTGGAAAAGCTGGTGCCACCATCAGCGTGACATGGCATGAGGGATCACGTGGACACAGCGGCCGTGTCAGCTGCTTTGGAAGCACCGAAGCAAGCTGAAAACGAACGTTTAAGGTCCCAGCTGCACTGCAGTTCTGATTAAGTTGTGAGGCTTTACTGCTTTGGGTGTCTACTTGACAACATTTGAAAGTACTATAATAGGCAGTGGCTGCCTTTGGAGGCATGCAGTGCAGCATGGTAGGCTACTGCTCAGTGCCGCAGTGCCAGACGTACTCAACGGAGCCCAGTGTCAGCTTTATTCACACGTAGCTGCAGGACAAGGAGCTGCGTGAAGCTTGGCTCGCAAAACTTAGAACCGGCAGACAGCCATCGGCTGCAACTCGGCTATGCAGCAAGCACAGACGCGAGGAAGATTTATGCTATGGCGCCGGGACTACAACATTCGGTGAGTAGCAGAAAACGCGTACTGTTCCTTGGGGTGTGCTCAATGAGCAAAGTATTACCTCTCTAAAGAGAACTGCTGGCGTTGAAACCTGCCGAAAAGCACAAAAGAAGTGTCCCTCTAATTACATATGTCATCTTCGATGTAAGGAGCTATGTTAACAAATTGGGAAAACGGCTTTGGGGAAGCTGATCGCGACATTTGCTCACCGCTGGACATAATCTGGATACATTGCAATAAAACACCACCCCTAGCTTCATTACACTTTTGATAGCGCAAATCGACCGATAACTTACCGAAAATAAAAAAATCCAAGCATATAGGGGTCAATTATATCGTATTACCGCTTATAATGAATGTTTTGCCATCCTGCTGACTTCATTATAACGAGCGATTACTGTATACCAAACCTTTTGTTAAACGGAGCTGCTGACTACTAGCGAGGACGATGGATGCCTTGAATGCATAAGGGTTTCAAAGGCAGCATGTGCATAGATACATAGCACAATTCAAACTCATTCTATCTGCAAGAAGCGTTCACTTCCTCATTACCATGCAGCCACAGATGCGCGAAAGCGAGCTTTCTGGTTCTTTTTTTTACCCTGCAAAGCCGGCACAGCGGATGCGATCACTATCTATTGGGGGTATAAGGAACCCAGTGGCGCACGTACTCCACTGCGATTGGTTGGCCTATTCCACAAGAGAACAGCAGGGCCGCAACCACGGTCATGAAACCCAGCGAGGTTCACAAAGAAAAGATTTGTTTTTAAAAATATGATAGGTGTAATGTTAGAAGACGGGAGTATGGGTACAGATCAAATATGGATGTAGCTGTCATTCTACTTGACATTGAGAGAAAGGACTGAAGATTGGCAGGTAATGTAATGCATAGAGCAGGTGGTCTGTTGAAGTAACAGACTGAATGCCAAGCGAAGGACAACACCTGCAGACAGACAGGATCAGTAAATGTAATGAGCATGTGACGTCCCCTCAGGTATAATCTTCGTTGGCCCACCAGGCATGGTGTCCTGCCAGGCTTGGTAGGCAACATTGGTCACCGCACCAAGTAAACCCTAATGAGCACAGCTGCTTGGTGGTCAGTCATCATTCACCACCACCATGCTGCAGAGCGCCTCTCTATCGGTTGGTGCCTAGAATCCCCCTCGTTCACAAACCCGGGTGGATCGTGACACTAAATCTACAACCTAAGAATGGAGTATCCTGATATAAGACGGGTATAACTTGTTGAGATTGGTTTGCGCAAGGCTCACTCTACAAGCGACGGTCAGGAAAGGGCACGACGCTCCTCCACTCCGCAAAGTACAAAGGCGCTATGGTAGGGTTCGTCGACTCTCCGACACGGCACAGAGAAGGCTCCAGAGTCAGATTGCCAACAAACACAGGTTGATTCACCCAGGATACAGCACAGTGCGACAATCACGGTGCTTACGGGCAAAGGCTCATTGCAAGACCGATTGAGTACACGCACTCGCTGCGTTTTGGCTAACTGCGAAGCGGTCCACCATGCGGAAGCAAAGGTCACATGTAACCAACTCGTTGCGGGCCTGTGAGCATCTGCTGCGGAATAAAGCGCTCAGCGGAACAGAGCTCGGGTGGAGAGGGTGCCTGGGGGCCACCACTCAAGAGACAAATCAAGGTGCATCCCAGGGACACTTGCTCCCGCGGCGATTCAACCCCAGACGGGAGTAGCACAGTTTATGCAGGAAATTAGCTCTGGTGTGGTAGCCATGTTGCCATTACAGCAGTGGTTCTCGGAGATCGAGCTAAGTGCAATGCACAAGTTGGGAGATGAGGCAGAGGAAGGCACCTCAGTACCCACATATCCCCCTCCTAAAGACTTAGGCCAGCCTGCAAAGCAGGCTGACTCAGCCAGAGTGGGCCAAGCCAATGGGGCAAAGTCTACGAGGGTGTTGTCGTCATCCTCAGGACCAGGTCATGGAGAAGGGGCCACAGCAGTTCGAAGAGGTGCAGATGTCGCTTCTCTTGATGTGAAGCCGCGGGGGGGGGGGTGCAGCTTTGGTCACAAAAGTCTCACACACCAGGAAGGGCTCACTCCCAGGAGGAAAGATCGGCAGCCCAGGAAGGATTAGTTGGGGAAGCACCATGTGTCAGCCAGCTACGCTTGAGGCCCGCCGGACGGGAGTTGCCAGGGATGCGTGAAGCGTGGCTGCCGTTTCGGCACAACGGCCACAGCGAAAGTCATTGGGCTCCCCGGATTGTGTGCTGACAGCAACGGGAGACCGGGATGACTGGCAGCCAGGCTAGCAGTAGCAGCCGGAGTAAGCACCCTCTGCCAGGAGCTAGGGCTTGAGTGGGCTCAACAGCCACAATGAGTGGCAGCCTAGGCAGTAGGAGGCAAGGCTGGCATAAGTTCGTGGCTCCCCAAGGTAGGAGTCAATCACAGCAGCAGGACCAGGACAGCAGGCCTCATGGTCAGCAAGACTGGTGGCATAGTGGGGCCACGCACTGGGAGAAGACTGGACAAAGCTGGGGATAGGACACGAAAACCCCCCAGCATAGCTGGCTTGCCAAAAAGGTGCCTGCCCGGCTGATTGCCCAAGAGGGGCATTTGCCAGGCTGAAGCTTGGGCAACACTTAAGCGGGTGAACTAGGCCACAAGGGTTTGACACCGCTTCAGTGTGCGCCTCCGTACTGTAGCTGCATTCCTCCGTTCACTTTCCCGATAGGGAATGAAGTCTGGGTACCAGCTGGTGGGACAAAAGCTGCTTGGGTGCGTTTCCACAGGCTGTGCCTGGGTGTGCTGCAGGTGGTGGGGCCTGAGGCCAGTCGTGTCACGGTTTACCTGTGGTTCGTTGATCTCCTCCACGAAAGGTATAATGTCCGAGACGTGGACTGCACCGCTGACTAGACTCCCTTGGGAGTCAGTTAGCTTGTATACCAGAGGAGGCATTTTGTTCTCCACTTGGTACAGGCCCAACCATGGCTGACAGCGTGGCAGAGATGCCTTTGGCAGTGTCACTCAAGACGTTGTTGCACCTGAGGACGAGATGACCGACATCGTAGTGCACGTCCCTATGTGACCTGTCATATTAGGCCTTCTGTCCAGCTTGTGCTTTTGCCAGGTTGGAACGAACCAGGTCAAGGGCTGCGTCTATTCCGCCACAAATCTGGAAAAGCCGGCTTTCGTGGTGCACACCCTGCTGCCCGTCCACAGAACGTAGTCTGTGGGGTTTGGCAGCTCTCTCCTGGAGTTGAAGAAAGCAGGCGTGTACCCAGTCGAACGGTTCACTGTGTACCAGAAGAAGAAGCCTATCTCGTTAACACAGACATCCCAATCCCTGTGTTACTGGGCAAAGGCCACGAGAAAGAACTTAATGTTCCGGTTAATCCGCTCTGTCGGATTGGCCTGTGGGTGATGCGTGGTTGTCTTGTGGTGCTTGATGCCAAAGGGAGAACACGCATCCATCAACACCTTGGCTGTAAAGTAGAATGCATTGTCCGATATCAGCTCCACCGGAAAGCCGAAGCGGTTAAAGACCTAGGTCAACTTGTCCCAGATTTTGCATGCCATTAACTTCTGGAGGGGGAAAAGTTCAACCCATTTCATGAAGTGATTTGTGACAGCCAGGAGAAAAATTTAGCCTTGCTGGCTTCTGGGAAAGGGTCTCATAATGTCACAGGCCGCAACTTGCCAGGGTAGTAGCTGGATGTCGCTTGATTGCATGAGCCCGGGGGTTTGCCCACGTGAGGCTTCACGCATTGGCACACACGGCACGAGCTAGCATGGTGAAGAGCGTCGCGCTTCATGCCTGGCCATGTAGTGGAGCAGCACAACTTTTTGAAAGTCTCAAAGCCAGTTGCATGTTCGGCCAGCCACGCGTCGTAGAAACAGCTCAAGGTGGTTTTCCTTAGACTGCAGTGTATCACCACCATGAAAGATTCCAGGGGAGCCTCCTCAGATAAGGTATAGTGCAGAAGAACTCCATCGGCATCTAGCAGATACGTATCCAACGTGCCCGCAACAGTACCAGCTGCGTCACACTCGACGCCAACAGTAATACCAGCTGTCCATGTGTACCCGATGGCTTTGCCGCCCTGCTCCTCTTGGGGGCTCAGCTCTGTGAGTCCAACAACAATTTGTCGACAAAATGGATCACTCTGCTGTGCCTTAAGTAGCTCTTGCCTGCTGCAGATGATACCTGAGGAGGTAATGGGGTCCACCAGGTAAATGTCCTCTCCTGATGCTGGCAATCTGTAGATTGCTTTGCCATCAGATTCCGTGCCGTTCAAGTCATTGGAGACACAGGCTCCAGCCTCTCCTAAGTGCAAATTGGTGCCTTTCGAGTTGTGGGAGACTGAGGCTCTGGTCTCAACTCGGTGCGAATGCTCATGGGAGTGACAAACCAAAGAGTCAGATGCCGAAAAGGGGAGGTGCACAACAGGGCATCAGCCACCATGTTCAAACTCCCTTTCTGGTAGCCCACAACAAAGTTGTACCGCTGCAGTGTCAACGCCCAGCGTGCGAGGCGGCCTCAGGGCTCGCGCAAGGATTTAAGCTAGGTGAGTGCCATGCAGTCTGCCTCCACCACAAATGGCGCTCCATCAACATAGCAGTCAAACTTTCGGATAGCAAAAACTAAAGCAAGACACTTCCTTTTGGTCATTCTGTAGTTGCACTTGGTGGTGTTAAGTGATGAGCTGGCAAAGCGACTGGTTGGAGAACGCCCTGGTGCTCCTCAACCAGCACAGCTCCAAGTACCAGGTTGCTCGCATAAGCTTGGATAATGAACTCCCTGTTGAGGTCGGGCAGCTTCAGTTCGGTCGTGGCCACTAGAGTTCGGGATAGTGCATAAAAGGCACCCTCCTGCTCAGGACCCCAGCACCATCATGCCTGAAGTGACCACGTACTCCCAAAAAAATCAACCAAGCAAAGAATGTTTATTACGGGTATCGCATGCAATATATAGCACACAGCAAGAAAGAGGGGAAGCGACAAATAGAGAGTAAGGGAAGAAAGTGATTACAGCAGGTGCGCCCAGCTTTATAGGCACGTGCGGTGCCATGACGATACAACAGTCTCCTCTTCTCTTAGGGTGAGGACCTGTCAGGGGGACGTCTCGAACGGGTTGACCTTCGTAGTTCCAGGGTTGTGATCCCATCCGTCATATTAGCACTAGCAGTCTTGTCGACGGCTCTGTTGCCTCTGGCTGAGAGACACGGCTGCACTTGCTCAGAGTCCTGCACCACCACGCCCGGTTGCACTTGGTCCATGTGTCGTCGCATTAGTTCACTCTCCGGTCCCTTGGCAGTCACCATACAACACCCCTCTGTTGTTTGGACATGTGCTTGAGTCCATGGGTCACCGAGGCAACCGTAGTTTCACACCCAAATTGGTTTATCCTTCTGCAAGAAATCTGTGGAAAAAGGGTAGATATCACGCTGTGTTTCTGACTGCAACAAGTTATCTAGTCGGGAGCTTAGCTTACGTCCCATCAGCAGCATAGCCGGCGTTTTTCCGCCCGACAGCAGATGTTCGTCGGTAGTTGTGCAAGATCCTGGCCAGCCGCGTTTGCATTGATCCTTGCCTGTTTCTCTACAGGCTCTGTTTTATCGTATGCACTGCTCGTTCTGCCAACCCATTCGATTGAGGGTGATATGGTGCAGTGCGTATGCACTTTATTCCATTCACCGCAGTGAAAGTCTGGAATTCCCGGCTTGCAAACTGCAGCCCATTATCTGTGACGATTGTGTGCAGCAACCCAAAAATGCTAAAGAAGGTGCACAGGGCATCTACGGTCGCCCCAGTTGTGGAAGTTCGCAAAGGCACAGCTTCCATCCACTTACTGTGGGAATCGACCACAATTAATGGCATGTAGCCATCCACCGGACCCGCAAAATCAATGTGCAGACGAGACCATGGCTGCCTGGTTTCCGGCCACGGGACTGGTACCTGGCGTGGAAGCATTGGTGCAGCTTGTACACATAAGTGGCACATCTTACCAAGCTGCTCAATCTGTTTATCAATGCCGGGATACCAAAGAAGTGAGCGAGCTAGTCTCTTCATCGTGGTGATTCCTTGACGTGTCTCATGAATCAGCTGCAACACCGCGTTCCTGGCTGCTTTAGGCACGACTCAGTGGCCCTAGAACACCAGAACTTCTCTCACAGTTAGCTCGTCCCTCCGGACTAGGTACGGCTTCAGAGTTACTTGCTTCGCGTTGAAATTCCGAGGCCAGCCTTCCTGCGCCCACATCTGCACCACAAGTAACTCCTCATCTTCGGCCATATAGCGGGCCAGTTGTTTGGCTGACAGAACTCTACTGTCCAAACAGACGGTGAGAAGTACGTGCTCACAGTCATCAGTGCCGTCCTCGTCTCTGGACACTTCCTTGGAAGGCGCTGCCCGTGGCAGGCGGCTGAGTGCATCCGCCAGAACAGTCGCCTTGCCGTCCTTGAACTTGATGATGTAGGAGTAGGGGCTCAACTGGAGGGCCCACCGTTGTATGCGGGTGGCCGCCATGGCTGGAACTGGCTTATCCGGATTGAAAATACTGACTAATGGCTTGTGATCAGTCAGAAGTGTGAATTTCCTACCCAACAAATATGCCCGGAATTTTGCCACTCCAAACACTAATGCCAGGGCTTCCTTTTCAAACTGCTGTAGTGGGTAATATGCATGTGGCACTGTGCAGACTGGCACTGCTACGGCGCGAGACCCGAGCTCGGGCTGCTGAAGTGAAGCGCTGGGACTCGTGATCAAGAGCTACCTGCGATCCCTCGAACGAGCTGCAATAAACCCCATTTCATTTGGTGGAGTTGCGGGGTAACCTCGAAAACTGAAACTCCGAAGTCGGACGCTGGCGACTGCTGCGACCATGCCAGACGAAACCACCCAGGAAGATGCACCACATCCTCCGGCAGTCATCGTTTGCACCAGCGTACAAACGATGACTGGTGCACGCGTACAGGCGTGGTGCACGCGTGCACCAGCGTGCAGCGTTGCACCAGCGTGATCCTGCCATCTTTAGCGGCACCGATGATCATAACGTGGAGAATTGGTTGTCATCTTACGAACGGGTGAGCCAGCATAACAAGTGGGACGACGTCACCAAGTTGCACAACGTGCTGTTTTACTTAACCAGCGTTGCGAACCTCTGGTTCCGAAACCACTAACACGATTTCACAACGTGGAGCGCATTCAAGACAAGTTTAGCAAAAGTGTTCGGGCGCCTCGCTGTGCAAGCTTCGTGCAGAACAACGCTTACGGGGACGTTCGCAACATCACGGTGAAACTTTCACAAGTTACATCGAGGATGTCATTGACCTGTGTAAGTGCATGAATCCGTCAATGGCAGAACAGGACAAGATAAAACACATTATAAAAGGCATTGATGAGGAGGCCTTTCAAATGTTGTTAGCGATGGATCCGTGTACCGTGGCCGAAGTTATTAATTTGTAAAAGGAGTTCTTCTTGGGCAAGTTGGTGCTTAGATTTCCTAGGTATACGCTGTGGCGCAAAATACATTTCTTGAAAAGGGACCCTTTTCAAGAAATGTATTTTGCGCCTCAGAGTATACCTCGATTATCAATTTGTGGCAAGGTTTTGACGAGCTACGGAAGCAACGCATCTTAGCTCGGCACCCACCGCCTATGGAAGATTCGTTAGCAGCATTGTTATTATAGCAGCAATGTCACAGGCCGCAACTTGCCAGGGTAGCTGAATGTCGCTTGATTGCATGAGCCCGGGGGTTTGCCCCCGTGAGGCTTCACGCATTGGCACACACGGCACGAGCTAGCATGGTGAAGAGCGTCGCGCTTCATGCCTGGCCATGTAGTGGAGCAGCACAACTTTTTGAAAGTCTCAAAGCCAGTTGCATGTTCGGCCAGCCACGCGTCGAAGAAACAGCTCAAGGTGGTTTTCCTTAGACTGCAGTGTATCACCACCATGAAAGATTCCAGGGGAGCCTCCTCAGATAAGGTATAGTGCAGAAGAACTCCATTGGCATCTAGCAGATACGTATCCAACGTGCCCGCAACAGTACCAGCTGCGTCACACTCGGCGCCAACAGTAATACCAGCTGTCCATGTGTACCCGATGGCTTTGCCGCCCTGCTCCTCTTGGGGGCTCAGCTCTGTGAGTCCAACAACAATTTGTCGACAAAATGGATCACTCTGCTGTGCCTTAAGTAGCTCTTGCCTGCTGCAGATGATACCTGAGGAGGTAATGGGGTCCACCAGGTAAATGTCCTCTCCTGATGCTGGCAATCTGTAGATTGCTTTGCCATCAGATTTCGTGCCGTTCAAGTCATTGGAGACACAGGCTCCAGCCTCTCCTAAGTGCAAATTGGTGCCTTTCGAGTTGTGGGAGACTGAGGCTCTGGTCTCAACTCGGTGCGAATGCTCATGGGAGTGACAAACCAAAGAGTCAGATGCCGAAAAGGGGAGGTGCACAACAGGGCGTCAGCCACCATGTTCAAACTCCCTTTCTGGTAGCCCACAACAAAGTTGTACCGCTGCAGTGTCAATGCCCAGCGTGCGAGGCGGCCTCAGGGCTCGCGCAAGGATTTAAGCTAGGTGAGTGCCATGCAGTCTGCCTCCACCACAAATGGCGCTCCATCAACATAGCAGTCAAACTTTCGGAGAGCAAAAACTAAAGCAAGACACTTCCTTTTGGTCATTCTGTAGTTGCACTTGGTGGTGTTAAGTGATGAGCTGGCATACGCTGTGGCGCAAAATACATTTCTTGAAAAGGGACCCTTTTCAAGAAATGTATTTTGCGCCTCAGAGTATACCTCGATTATCAATTTGTGGCAAGGTTTTGACGAGCTACGGAAGCAACGCATCTTAGCTCGGCGCCCACCGCCTATGGAAGATTCGTTAGCAGCATTGTTATTAGCGACAACCACACAACTTTGCTGACGCAAATAAAATAATTTGTGTGTGAGGAGGTCGCCCGACAGCTCTCGATTTTGCCGACCACGGAGAAGCCTTCTCAATATTTGGCTCCACCGATCCGACAGATCATTCAAGAGCAAGTGTCTGAAGCTCTTACACCTCCGTGTCAGCCGGCTCCCGTGGCCGCGCCTATGACGTATGCTGAAGACGCTGCACGGGCGCCTCGTCTGCCGGGTTCCCTCCTCCGCCTTCAGCGCCTCGCCTGCCAGTGTTCTCTCCACCGACTTCGCCTCGCCAGCCGGCGGCTCCCTATTTCAGTGCACAGCAGCAGGGTGCAAATCTTTGGCGCACTGGTGACAACCGCCCAATATGCTATGCCTGCGGTACCCCGGGTCATGTAGCGCACTTCTGCTGCCAGCGCTTGCCGGCCTTTGTGGGCACCCCGCAACCACCCAGCTCCGGCTTCCGACCATTCCGTATGCCTCAACAACCACTGCCGGAAGTCTACGCTGCTGATATGCCAGCACCGCAGTCACAGCTCTATGGCACGAACTGCGTCATCGTCGGAACATCAAAGTCCTCTTTTTTCCCCCGCTAATGTTATTGAAGTGTCCGTGGATGGCATCAAATCTCTTGCGCTCGTCGATATAGGTGCTGCTGTATCCGTGATTAGTGAGAAGCTTTGTCGTGTATTACGGGAAGTGACCATGATGCCTTCAGTACTATTGCTTAGAACAGCCAGTGCACAACAAGTTCAGCCAGTCGCTATGTGCACTGCCAGGGTGCTGATACGAGACATTTTGTATTTGATTGATTTCTTTGTGTTAACTTGTTGCTCCCACGATGTGATTCTCGGTTGGGATTTTCTGTCGCGCCATCACGCCGTCATTGACTGTGCACGTGCTGAGGTTCAGTTCTCCGTTCTGTGCGATTTGCCATCTCATGACTTTCTAGTTTATGATATCAGCAGGATCTGTGTAGCTTCAGATACTGACCTTCCCCCTCACAGCGCTATATTTGTCCCCTTTCATGCACATCGCTTGCCAAAGTGACGGTCATGTTTTCACCCGCTGCTGTCTTCATTTGCCACCAGCCTATATTGTTGGCTTTCGCCCTCCTCACGGTTCACCATGGTGCTGCAGAAATACTGATTTCTAATCCAAATTCGTACACTTTGGCTTTGCACAGTGGAGAGACTATTGGTACCTTCCAGACTGCGAACGCTGATGTTATTGTGCATTTACCTGTTGCCGATGACATGGATACTGCCAACGTAACAGCACTGACACCCCATGTGCCACCTAACCGAGTATCACCGGATGTTTTTTTTTTTTTTTGTCGGTCTATTGCCGATGGCCTCTAGCCGACACAACATGAGTGGCTAATTACTCTTTTAAATGATTTTCTCGCCTCTTTTGACTAGAACCCAGCATCATTAGTCCACACAAGTATCGTCTCTCACCACACCGATACAAGACAACATGCACCATTACGCCAGCGTCTGTACCGCGTGTCATCCACTGAGCGTCATGTCATCAACAAGCAAGTTGAAGACATGCTTGAACATGGTGTTATCAAGCCATCCTGCAGCCCTTGGTCATCTCCCGTAGTACTCATTAAGAAAGAAGATGGCTCGATTCGTTTCGGACAGGCCGCCATTGGAATATGAACCTGGCAACGTTTAATGCTAGAACGTTATCTAGTGAGGCGAGTCTAGCAGTGCTATTGGAGGAAGTAGAGGGCAGTAAATGGGATACAATAGGGCTCAGTGAAGTTAGGAGGCCAAAAGAAGCATATACAGTGCTAAAAAGCGGGCACGTCCTGTGCTACCGGGGCTTAGCGAAGAGAAAAGAACTAGGAGTCGGATTCCTGATTAATAAGAATATAGCTGGTAACATACAGGTATTCTATAGCATTAACGAGAGGGTGGCAGGTCTTGTTGGGAACCTAAATAAGAGGTACAAAATGAAGGTTGTACAGGTCTATGCCCCTACATCCAGTCATGATGACGACGAAGTCGAAAGCTTCTATGAAGATGTGGAATCGGCGATAGGTAGAGTGAAAACTAAATACACCATTCTAATGGGCGACTTCAATGCCAAGGTAGGCAAGAAGCAGGCTGGAGACAAGGCAGTGGGGGAATATGGCATAGGCACTAGGAATAGCAGGGGAGAGTTATTAGTAGACTTTGCGGAACAGAATAATATGCGGATAATGAATACCTTCTTCCACAAGCGGGACAGCCGAAAGTGGACTTGGAGGAGCCCAAACGGCGAGACTAGAAATTAAATAGACTTCATACTCTGCGCTAACCCTGGCATCATACAAGATGTGGACGTGCTCGGCAAGGTGCGCTGCAGTGACCACAGCATGGTAAGAACTCGAATTAGCATAGACCTGAGGAGGGAACGGAAGAAACAGGTACATAAGAAGCCGATCAATGAGTTAGCGGTAAGAGGGAAAATAGAGGAATTCCAGGTCAAGCTAGAGAACAGGTATTCCGCTTTAACTCAGAAAGGAGACCTTAGTGTTGAAGCAATGAACGAAAATCTTGTGGGCATCATTAAGGAGTGTGCAATGGAAGTCAATGGTAACTCCGTTAGGCAGGACACTAGTAAACTATCGCAGGAGACGAAAGATCTGATCAAGAAACGCCAATGTATTAAAGCCTCTAACCCTACAGCTAGAATAGAACTGGCAGAACTTTCGAAGTTAATCAACAAGCGTAAGACAGCTGACATAAGGAAGTATAATATGGATAGAATTGAACATCCTCTCAGGAACGAAGGAAACCTAAAAACAGTGAAGAAGAAACTAGGAATTGGCAAGAATCAGATGTATGCGTTAAAAGACAAAGCCGGCAATATCATTACTAATATGGATGAGATAGTTCAAGTGGCTGAGGAGTTCTATAGAGATTTATACAGCACCAGTGGCACCCACGACGATAATGGAAGAGAAAATAGTCTAGAGGAATTCGAAATCCCCAAGGTAACGCCGGAAGAAGTAAAGAAAGCCTTGGGAAATATGCAAAGGGGGAAGGCAGCTGGGGAAGATCAGGTATTAGCAGATTTGTTGAAGGATGGTGGACAGATTGTTCTAGAGAAACTGGTCACCCTGTATACGCAATGCCTCATGACCTCGAGCGTACCGGAATCTTGGAAGAACGCTAACATAATCCTAATCCATAAGAAAGGGGACGCCAAAGACTTGAAAAATTATAGACCCATCAGCTTACTGTCCGTTGCCTACAAAGTATTTACTAAGGTAATCACAAGTAGAATCGGGAACACCTTAGACTTCTGTCAACCAAAGGACCAGGCAGGATTCCGTAAAGGCTACTCAACAATAGACCATATTCACACTATCAATCAAGTGATAGAGAAATGTGCAGAATATAACCAACCCTTATATATAGCTTTCATTGATTACAAGAAAGCGTTTGATTCAGTCGAAACCTCACCAGTCATGGAGGCATTACGGAATCAGGGTGTATTTTACATATGAGCCATATGTAAAAATACTGAAAGATATCTATAGCGGCTCCACAGCCACCGTAGTCCTCCATAAAGCAAGCAACAAAATCCCAATAAAGAAAGGCGTCAGGCAGGGAGATACGATCTCCAATGCTATTCACAGCGTGTTTACAGGAGGTATTCAGAGACCTGGATTGGGAAGAATTGGGGATAAAATTTAATGGAGAATACCTTAGTAACTTGCGATTTACTGATGATATCGCCTTGCTTAGTAACTCAGGGGACCAACTGCAATGCATGCTCACTGACCTGGAGAGGCAAAGCAGAAAAGTGGGTCTAAAAATTAATCTGCAGAAAACTAAAGTAATGGTTAACAGTCTCGGAAGAGAGCAGCAATTTACAATAGGCAGCGAGGCACTGGAAGTCGTAAGGGAATACATCTACTTAGGGCAGGTAGTGACGGCGCATCCAGATCATGAGGCGGAAATAATCAGAAGAATAAGAATGGGCTGGAGTGCGTTTGGCAGGCATTCTCAGATCATGAACAGCAGGTTGCCATTATCCCTCAAAAGAAAAGTATATAATAACTGTGTCTTACCAGTACTCACCTACGGGGCAGAAACCTGGAGGCTTATGAAAAGGGTTCTGCTCAAATTGAGGACGACGCAACGAGCTATGGAAAGAAGAATGATAGGTGTAGCGTTAAGGGATAAGAAAAGAGCAGATTGGGTGAGGGAACAAATGCGAGTTAATGACATCTTAGTTGAAATCAAGAAAAAAGAAATGGGCATGGGCAGGACATGTAATGAGGAGGGAAGATAACCGATGGTCATTAAGGGTTACGGAATGGATTCCAAGGGAAAGGAAACGTAGCAGGGGGCGGCAGAAAGTTAGGTGGGCGGATGAGATTAAGAAGTTTGCAGGGACGGCATGGCCACAATTAGTACATGACCGGGGTTGTTGGAGAAGTATGGGAGAGGCCTTTGCCCTGCAGTGGGCGTAACCAGGCTGATGATGATGATGATGATTCGTTTTTGTGTGGACTATCGTCGCCTCACCAAGATTACACGAAAAGATGTCTATCCTCTACTGCGCATAGATGATGCCCTGGGTTGTCTTCATGGTGCCGAGTTCTTTTCTTCTTTAGACTTGCGATCGGGCTATTGGCAAGTGCCAGTGGATGAATCCGACCGCTCGTAGACAGCTTTCATTACGCCTGATGGCCTGTGTGAGTTTACAGTAATGCCATTCGGCCTCGGCAATGCACCCGCGACATTCGAAAGGATGATGGACAATATTCTACGAGGCCTCAAATGGAAGACGTGCTTGTGTTATTTTATTATTTTTTTATTTATTAGAGGCCTTTGCCCTGCAGTGGGCGTAACCAGGCTGATGATGATGATGACAAGAAAGTGTCGTTCACTTCTCTTGTGTCAGTGTCTGCATGCTGTACACCTTCGCTTGCACGTAAAAAGACTTACAAAGAAAGACAGGAAATTTTCCTCCATAACACTAGGTTCAGAAGGCCAAAATAAGATTTCATCAAGTTCAGAAGGCCAAAATAAGATTTCATCAGGAAAACGCTGACAGTGCATGATGATGAGCAAAATTAGAACAAGGTGAAAGCAGGAGGCAACGTTTCGACAAGTGGACCTGTCTTCTTCAAGACAACATATGCTCTTCCTTTTTTTTTCTTCTTTCTTTGTTTTTTTTCTCTTTTTTCGGTTTTTATTTTGCTCTTATTTTCGACGCTTTGTGCGCAATTTTGCCTGCATCATCGCTCCCCTGATGAAGCTCCTGGTTGGCCCTGGTGACCTTCACGACTGGGCTCTGGCATGTGACCAAGCCTTCACCACTTTGCGTTGTCTGCTTACCTCACCGCCTGTTCTATGCCACTACGACCCGAGTACACCGACCGAAGTCCATACATACGCCAGCGGCATCGATCTTGGAGCCGTCCTTGCGCAACGCAAGCCTGGCTTTCCGGAATATGTTGTTGCATATGCGAGTTGTGCCCTCACGAAGGCAGAAACCAATTATTTTGTTACAGAAAAAGAATGTTTGGCTATAGTTTGGGCTTGAAACAAATTTCGACCTTACTTGTATGGCCGTACGTTCGACGGTGTGACAGACCACCACGCGCTCTGCTGGCTTGCGTCACTGAAAGACCCGTCGGGGCGTCTTGGACGTTGGGCTCTTCGACTCGAAGAATTTGACCTTCGCTTCATCTATCGATCCGGGCGCCAACATTCTCATGCAGATGTGCTCTCCCTATCGCCCGTAAGATCCGAGAAAACGCCACCCTCATCCATAGAGTGCCCGGTTGCTACGCTTGCTGTTACTGACATGCCGTCTGAACAGAGAAATGATCTGTGGATTGTGTCTCTCATTAACATACTTAACAGTTCTTCAACGGCTTCATGCCCTCGAGCCCTTCGTCCCAAGCTACCCATGTCGTGCTACGCGCCGCGATCTTGTACCGCCGAAACTATCAGCCAGACGGTCGCAAATGACTGCTAGTCATCCCTCGCCATTTGCGTTCTGACGTATGCACATATTTCCACGCCGACCCACAACAAGCTCATGCTGGCGTCCTGAAAATCTACGAGCAGCTCCACCAGCGGTACTACTGGCGCGGCATGTATTCTATGTTTGCAAATACATTCAGTAATGTGCAGCTGGTCAGTGACGCAAGACATCTCTTCATACGACAGGCCCTCTCCAACCTTTACTGTGTCCTGCACGTCCTTTTGATCAAGTTAGCATTGACCTTTATGGACCTCTTCCATGCACTGCTAACGGAAATCGTTGGATGATTGTCGCAGTAGACCACCTCACAAAATATGCTGAAATTGCTGCACTTGCTTTGGCTCATTCATCTTGCGGCACGGCGCACCGCGAGAACTGCTCAGCAACCGAGGCCGTGTCTTCTTGTCCGAAGTTACTAATGAGCTACTTGCCACGTGCCGCACTGTTCACCGCACCACTACGACGTATCACCCACAAACTAACGGTCTAACAGAATGATTCAACCGCACTCTTGGTGACATGCTCACCATATATGTTGCGTCTGATCATTCCAATTGGGACGATGTTCTCCCTTTTGTGATGTACGCATACCACAGGCTACCACAGGCTTCTCACCATTTTTCCTTCTTTAGGGACGTGAACCATCCATTACCCTCGACACCGTACTACCGTATCATCCGCATGCCTATGAATTCACCCCTCTTTTCGAAGTTGCTCCCCATGCTGAAGAGTGCCGCCAACTGGCTCGCTCATTTAGTCGGATACCCAAGGAATCCACAAAGATAGCCACGACAACGATCAGCCCACACAGTCCTTCGCCGTGGACTCTCACGTCTGGCTTCGGCTGCCCTTCCAAGCTCCAGGCCTTAGCCCAAAGCTTGCTCCGAAATATCAGGGTCGGTACCAGGTCATCGCGTGTACATCGCCTGTGAATTATGTAGTTGAACAGGTGACGCCATCTCCGGACAAACGCTGCTGTGGCCGTGAGACAGTTCACGTCAGCCGCCTGAAGACGTACCACGACCCCCTTATCGTATCAGCTCCTTAGGTTGCCAGGATGGCTCCTCTTTGCCACGGGGGCTATTGTAGTAGGTAATATGCATGTGGCACTGTGCAGACTGCCACTGCTGCGGCGCGAGACCCGAGCTCGGGCTGCTGAAGTGAAGTGCAAGGACTCGTGATCAAGAGCTACCTGCGATCCCTCGAACGAGCTGCAATAAACCCCATTTCACTGAGAATACTTCCGCTCTGCATCTGTGAGTATGCGGGAGCGGAAGCCAATAGGTTGCCTCATCCCCTCAGCTGTGCCGTGAGAAAGGACGGCTCTAATGCCGACTGCTGAAGTATCACGTTCTAGTATCAATGGTTTGTCTGGGCCGTAATGTCGTAATGGGCAAGAAACTCTGCTTTACTTATCAGTGCTTTGACCTCTTGGAACGCCTGCTGCTGAGCAATGCCCCACCTCCACTCCGTCCTGGCATGCAATAGTTCATACAAAGGTGCAAGGATCGTGGCTGCCTGCGGTAGAAACTTTTGGTAATAGGTGACCAGACCCAAAATTGACCTTAACTCGGGCACTCCAGTGGGTGTGCCGACGTCCAGAATAGCCTCAAGATTTTCCCTGTTGGCATGCACGCCCTTATCGGTGATTTTGTAACCCAAAAAATGAACCTCATTCTCACGAAATCTTGACTTCACCCGATTCAGCTGCACCCCGAACTCGCGGTACCTTCCCAGAACTCGGCGTAAGGTGGCGGCATCATTCCGCTTTTCTGCAATGATTACGTCATCCAAATAGACCTGTACTCCGGGCAGTCCTTGCAAAATTATTTCCATGCGTTGCTGAAATACCGCTGGCACAGAGGCTACTCCAAACGGAAGGCGTGTGAAGCAAAAAAGGCCCTTCTGTGTATTCACCGTCGTGAGCAGTTGCGATTCTTCGTCTAACGCAATTTGATTGTAGGCGTCCCGGAGATCAATAGTTGTGTAATGGGTGCCAACGGGGGACAACGAGCGGCGACGTGGGGAAGGTGAACGACGTGTAAAGACCGGGCGCTCGGCTGGTGGCCTGTTCGACTGCCGACTAAAATAAGTGTCGTGGAAAGGCTGCACGTTGGCGTAGGGAGGCGACTGCACAAACTCATCAGAGTGCAGCATGCAGCGGCGGCAGAGTCGTGCAACGTGGCCGGGAGCACCGCAGGCATAACATATGGGCCTGTTGTCTTGCGTCCACCAAGGATTAAGGATTAGTAAAGGCAGGAGCAGGTCGATGAACGGGACTATGAACGGGTGGTGGCGGCCGAGGATGTAGGGCAACGAGTGGTTGATGAGGGGGCTGCGCGGCGACGGATGCGTAAGTAAGTGGCGCGGCGGCAGGGTACTGCTGGTGCTGCATTGGTAGAGCCTCAGCAACTTGGTCTTTAATAACCCGCCGGAGCGTAGGAGCGAGCTGTGTAGGAGGCTGTTGCGGCAGCGGCTGCTGTAGCTCAGCAAAGAGTAGCAAAGAAAGCTGACGTGCAACTTCCTCCCGCACGAAAGCTTGGATTTGTGTGAGCAAGGAGGAACGATCAGAGAAGGCCGTGATGGAAGAGAGGGCCTCGTCAGCCACTGAGGTGCGCCTAGTCAACTCGCGCTGCCTCCTCAACTCGTCGTAGCTTTGGCACAAGTTTATGAGCTCTGCTACGGTGCGCGGGCTCTTGGCAATCAACATTTGGAAAATGTCATCGGCGATGCCCTTCAAAATGTGCTTCAATTTCTCATTTTCCGGCATAGACGCATCCACACGTTTGCGTAGGTCAAGAACCTCTTCAATATAACTGGTGAATGTTTCACCGGGTTGTTGCGCTCGCTCTCGTAACCGCTGCTCAGCGCGCAACTTGTGGACGGCAGGGCGACCGAAAACTGCAGCGAAACTGGTCTTGAACGCAGACCAGGACTGAAAGTCGGCTTCGTGATTCTTAAACCACAGGTGAGCCACTCCCGCTAGGTAGAATATGATGGCATTTAACTTGGCGGTATCATCCCATTGATTGTGCAAGCTCACCCATTCGTACGTAGCCAATCAGTCATTGACGTCCTGTTCGTCCGTACCGCTGAAAACGGCTGGATGGCGTTGCGGGACAGCGCCAGAGCAGGCAACGGGGGGTGGCGGCGGCGGCTGGGGAAAGTCAGGCATGACGGGAGGCACAGTCCGAGACCGGAGTTCCAGGGTGTAGATGTTCTCGAGTACCCCACACCTCCACCAATTGTAATGGGTGCACTGAACAGTTCCGATGGCAACGTCTCTTCGTAACCGAGGAGGCAGGTGACGCAGAGCAGGAACAGCTGGTAGCTCGAACGGCTCATACTCGTGCCAAGCACTGGCAGTCCGGCTGGCCCACTGGTTGCACAGCAGGCATGGAAGAGACGATCTGGCTGGCCTTGTTCCTGTGCTCTTCTTCTTCATTACAGTTGTAAAAATTTCACTGCCGTTCAACATCGCCATGATGTCCTCTATGCGCAAGAGAGGATACTGGATCATATGGCAGGCTTGGTTGACAGTAGTTTTAAAATCGCCGCATAAGCGAATGTTTCCTTTACGCTTTACCACCGCCACCACGGGCGCTGTCCACTCCTAGTGCGAGTCCAGGGCAAGAATTCCAATTTCAACTAACCGATCAATTTCGGCCTCCACTTTTGAGTGCAACGTGTGCGGCACCGGCCACACCTTACAGAACCGAGGAACTGCATCATTCCGCAATGGCAAACGGGCGGGCGGTTCCTTTATGAGCCCTAACTCAGGTCGAAACACGTCGGAAAATTCTTCTAACAAGACTTCAACACCACTGCCAACTTCACAGATGGCTGCACTCTCACCTTCCTGCGTTGCGCTAAGCACCGGCTCCCCAAGAAGCTCCAGCGCTGTCATGACGTCCCAGCCACACAGGTTCGGCCCGGAACAACTCAGAACCGCTAATGTGGCTTTCGTAGTCTTCAAACCCATGCAAACATCGAGCTGTAACTGGCCACGCACCGGCAGTGATCCAAGGAAGCATGACAACTTGAGTGGCGATTCTTGCAGTTTCGGCCAGGCATCTTGATGCTGTACATAGGTGGGCGAAGTGATGATAGAAACCGGGTGCCTGTGTCCAGCTGCCTCTTGATTGCTATTCCATTCCAAAGTAGAGTGCGCATTATTTCCTTTACGATGTGAATGTTTCCAACGAAATTATCTGCCATTTCAACGAGGAACAGAGCTTCTGATTCCGGATCGTTGCAGTTTCCTGCTGACAGATGCACGGCATTAATTTGCTGGTGTGGCCACGTGAACGGTTCCCTCGTTCTGCTGTCTGCTTGTCCGGGACACATCTTGTGAACAATACCGCGCTGCTGGCACTGGTAGCACTTTGCCGAGCAGAACCAGCAGGTCCTGGAGTTGTGCCCTGTTTCTACACACCTGAAGCATGGTGGCCGACTTTCACGTCGTGCATACATGTTCCTTAACATGTGTACGCCTTCGTCTTCAGGCACCTTCATCTTCACGAAAACGTCTTCACATTTTCTTCCGCCATTTCTACTGCTAAAGCGATTTCCTCTGCTTCGCTTCTTCTTAAGGATGCTTTCGAAAGCAGTTTACAACGTACCGAGTTGTCTTGCAAGCCATGAACTATCCGGTCCCGGAGCATTCTGTCAAGTGAAGTGCTGAAGTTTCAGGTATCCGCCAATTGCCGAATGGCTACAAGAAAATCTCTGACTGGCTCTCCTGGCATCTGGTTGCGTGAGAAAAATTTGTAGGATAGGGCTATTTCATTCAGGCTGGGCGAGAAATGCTTCTGCAATATGTAGAGTGCTTCTTTCGGAAAGACCGCGACAGAAGAGGTGGCGGAGTGGCTATACTGTTCAAAAGCACATTTCAGATTTTAAAACTGCCTGACGTTGCCACAGTTGAAGCTGTCTTTTGTAAAGTATATGCTAACGATTTCCAATATGTCCTTGGTGCTATTTATAGGCCTCCCGGTTCCTCTGTCGCCGTCTTAGATGAAGTAAAGAAATATCTTTATTGCTACACGAAACCAGACGATAAGTTAATTTTAGCTGGAGATTTTAACTTACCAAACATAAACTGGGCTACTTTTTCTGTTCAATCTCCGCACACTGTAGGAGATGCTCTGCTTGATATCATGTTTCATTTTGATCTCTTACAAATTGTGAAGAACCCTACTAGAATCCAACAAGATTCTTCATCAATATTGGATTTATTCTTGGTACGAGGCAATATCAAAGAAAACCTTTCATCTAATGTAGTGGCCGGTATTTCTGATCATCAAGCCGTAATCTTGGTAATAGAAGACATATTATTGGGCCGAAGGGGTGATATTCGACACTTTCCGAATTTTGCCCGTGCTGACAATGAATCGATTATTGATATGTTAGATCTTCATTATTATAGTTTTCTGCACAGCACTTGTAGCGTGGATGACCTGTGGCTTGTTTTCAAAAACACTGTTCGTGACTGCATTCAGCGTTTTGTACCAGTGATATGCAAGAAGTCCAACAATCACAATCCTTGGATTACGCGAGAAACTTTGCAATTGCAGCGCAAGCTAAAGCGATTAAAGAAAAGAATAAAAAAATCAAGATCAGCCTTTTTAGAGGCAAAAATTCATGAAGTTTCAGAGAAATTAAAAGAATGCATTCTGAAAGATAAAGAAAAATACTACAATAAAAAACTTCCGGATTTTATAAAAACTGCACCTGAAAAGTTTTGGCGGTCAATTGCACCAGTTTCTCGTTCTACCGATGCATTTATTATAAATGGACAACATGTAAGTGACAATGTCCAGGTATCATCAGCATTTAATAACACCTTTAAGAAAGTTTTCACGAAAGATGACGGGCGTCTCCCACCCTTTAGCATGTCCCTTCCTTCCATGCCTGATATTATAATTTCTGAAGAGGGTGTTTTTAATCTATTATTAAAACTGGATGTTAAGAAATCACCTGGACCAGATGATATTCCGAATGCCTTCCTTAAACAGTATGCAGAGTGGTGTTCAAAGTATTTGTGCGTCCTATTCACTCGATCATTGAAAGAAGGTGTTCTACCATGTGATTGGAAAACTGCTAGAATTAAGCCTTTGCATAAAAGTGGAGAGAAGACGTGTATTGAAAATTATCGCCCTATTTCATTAACTTCGACAACGTGCAAATTATTGGAACACATCATTCATAAGCATCTAACTAATTTCCTCGACGAGCATAATGTACTGGCAGATGTTCAACACGGGTTTAGACGAGGGTATTCCACATGCACTCAACTGGTCGAAACAATCCATGATTTTGCGACAGCAATCAACGAAGGAAAACAAACTGATGTTATCTTTATGGACTTTCGAAAAGCTTTCGATAAGGTTTCGCACAAGAAACTGCTTCATAAACTCAGTTTTATTATAAATAATAAACAGATATTAACATGGATACAATCGTACCTATCTGATCGCCGTCAGTTTGTCAAACTGCATAAAACTTGCTCCAATTACGTTCCTGTCGATTCTGGTGTTCCCCAGGGATCCGTCCTCGGCCCCCTACTGTTTTTAATATTTATTAATGATATTGTTAAAAACCTGTCAGTACGTGTTAAGTTATATGCCGACGACTGCGTGCTGTATGAGAAAATAAGTTCGACTGATGATCAAATTAGGCTGAATAATGATTTTGCAAGAATAGTTTCTTGGTGTGAGAAGTGGCAAATGTCAATTAACTTTGAAAAAACCGTATTTATGAGAATAACACTTGGAAAGCTCCCTCTTCTATATTACTACACTGCTAATAATAATTTTCTTCACGAAGTCACAGAATATAAGTATCTAGGTCTATGGATCTCTGATAACCTTTCTTGGACCAGGCATGTCGACTATGTTTCAGCAAACGCTCTCCGAAAGCTTTTTTTCTTACGACGCTCGCTCAAGCTAGCAACCCCTGGTACACGCCTCCTTGCCTACAACACTATTATTAGACCAATCTTAGAATATGCAGTAATTATCTGGGACCCTTTTACAAAGGTAAACATAAATAAACTTGAAAGAATCCAAAAGAAAGCAGTAAGGTTTATATATAACACTTACGGGCGAGCATCAGTCAGTGACCTCCTCAAGAAAAGCGGTTTACCCTCTATTCCTAACAGAAATCGCTTATGTCGCTTAAAGTTTTTCTATCAATTAATTAATAATAATCTCAAAGTTGACACCTCCAATATCCTTACCTATTCCTCGGGGTACCAAACTAGAAATCGCGATTCTCTTTCTATAACACCATTAAATCCGAGAGTTAATTGTTTTAAATATTCCTTTTTTCCAAGGACCATCACTGATTGGAATAACCTCACGGATGACGTTGTCAGACAGACATCATTACATTCATTTCAAGAGCATTTGAATTGATTGCTGTTAATTGACCTTGTCGCTGTATTCTCTTGTTGAGTCTCTATGTGCAATTTTGTTTTCTTTGTGTCTGTAATTCTGTATCTCACACAATGTTTCCCACCTGCTATGATCTTGTGTACAAGATCGCAGTATTCATAAATAAATAAATAAATACAACAGCTCGTTCACCTTTGTTGGCACGCAGTGTTCACTAACGACGGCCTCCATGTGAGTGCTCAGCCCTGCTACGAGCAATGCTCGCTTTTTCTTTTCTTCCGTGATGCCGTTGCCTTCGAAGAAAGCTTCTAGCCACACTAGATATGCCAGCCAGTGGTCCATAGCTTCCTCGAACTGCGGCGGGCTTGCGTATCCGGCCATGGCTACCGGGGTGTTGCTGGTGGGGCGGGCGGCAGGCTCATCCCATCCTCGTCACCACTGAAGTGGCCACGTACTCCCAAGAAGATCAACCGAGCAAAGAATGTTTATTATGGGGTTCGCATTCAATATATAGCACACAGCAAAAAAGAGGGGAAGGGACAAATAGAGAGTAAGGGAAGAAAGTGATTACAGCAGGTGCGCCCAGCTTCATAGACACGTGCGGTGCCATGACGATACAACAGTGCCGACTTTTTTAACAGTGCGGTCAAGGGTGCTTAGAGAGCAGCACGGTTCGGGATGAACTGTCTGTAGTAGTTCATTCCCAAAAAGTGCCTAAGGTCCTGGATTTTCACCGGCATTGGGTATTTGAGGATTGCTCGCACCTTCTCTTCGCATGGCAGAACACGACCCCTGTCGATCGCAAAGTCCAATAGGGAAATGCGAGTCTCAGCTATTTGGGCTTTCTTCAGGTTTAGAGTGAACCGGGTGGCATGCAACCTTTCGAGGATGTCTTCCAGGTGGCGTAAGTGCTCCTCAAACATTCAAGAGAAGATGATAATGTCATTGAAGAATGCCAGCGCATAGCGCCACTTAGCATCCCCCAGAATGTGGTCAATAAATCTCTGGAACGTAGCTGCTGCTCCAGAGCAGCCAAATGGCATATGGATAAACTGATAAAGGCCTCGGTGACAGGTGAACACAGTTTTCTCCGCATCAGCCTGCTCCAGCTGAACCTACAGATAGCCATGTCTAACATCCAGGGTGGTCAAGTAGCACACATCACCTAGATTAGCCATGATCGAGTCCACGTTAGGCATAGGATAAGCATCCTTTCTTGTGACCTTGTTCAGCCGGCAATAGTCCACACAGAGTCGAAAAGAACCGTTTTCTTTCGGGACTACTGCGACTGGCGAACCCCAGGGACTCTTTGAACACTGGACAATACCAGTCTCAATAAGCTCATCCAATGCCCGGTCGATTGCCTTCCTCTAACGGGGCGAGGATTGCATTTCCATCGCAGTGTGCCGGCTGTACCGATCTGATGTCACACGAGGCAGGTGCAACCAGTCGTTCAGTGAACTTCACGCTGAAACGAGTCAGCAGCGACAACAGGCATGCCTTCTCATGCACTGACAAGCTGTCAGACAAAGGCAGCAGTGAGCATTCTGAGCTGCTGCTTAAAGTGCCCTTTACCAGGCCCCTTAGCAAATTTCGGTTATACACTGGAAGTTGTTACGTGTCCCCTGGGAGTGTTTTGCCACAAAAATTTTTCAAATCTGCTTATTAATAGTCGAGATAAAAATATCTTAGTGCTGTGAACCCATGATTTCAGCAGGCGGGCTTCGCTGTTAGGCAAGGCACACTCTCTCCACTCACCCCGTTTAGCGTTCGCAAGCGAAATACCTTCTCTGCATTCTCCCATACCAGACATTGGAGATTGCGTAACGCATACATCTCAAGCCCCACCTTCATTTTTTTTTCTTCTTGCGTAGTTTTTTTTTTTGCACTACGTATTTCTGCTAACCGCACCACGTGCGAGCTGTTGTCTCATTCGTGCAGCGCAGAATTTTGCCTGCTGTGCACAAGGAAACATGACTGGCGGTATGATCCAGTGGTACACGAATACTAAAGCAGAACAAGCGGATTGGAGAGCATGATCACGCGCTGGAACATGGTAGAAAATAGCATAGTTTCGGTATCTGCGCATGTGACCACACGGCCATGGGAACAAGCAGCAGGCGAAGCGGAAGTGTCTCTATTGCTTTGGTGCGAAGTAAAACAAAAAACACAGACATTCCGTTTGTATGTTTATTATTTCTGTAAACTTCAATTCGTCAATTCAAGCAACAGATCGCACAGATAACAGATGTTGTCATGATTAATTCTCAGTCACGTGTCACCACGAGCGACGTCACACTGCGGACACGATTACGTAGGCGCAAGGGCACGATTACGTCATCGTCCGGCTTGGAGCGTAGCAGCCGCGAGTGAAGATGGAAATGGCGTTCGCATTGAAATTTCAGATCTCTCTGTGGCGTGTAGCAATGCAGTGCTTTGCAGACATGATTCTTATCGTGCAATGTATGCTCTGTGCCTGTCAGCTCAAAATGGCCAGACCTGGTGAGAGGCCCTTTAACGGGGCGTTCACCAGGGTAGCCAGAACCTTGACCGCCATAGCAGTGCAATGCCCGTGAGAAAACGGTTTGCGCCGTCTGTTTCCTGCCATACCAGTCGAGGGGCCAGTATTGGCGGTGGAGTTAGGGACCCGAGCCAAAGGGACTGCGCTAGTTCTCCTCTTATCCTGCTCTCGTGTGGCATCCTGCGTCTGGGGGCCCGCCATGGCCAACAGTAGTGTAGAAAAGGATTGCAGAGGTCAGAAGGGCCTGCCCTGTAACCTCTGCTTGCGATGTCAATCACGATACCTGTGCATGTGAGGAAGTCGCATCCGAGAATCACAGGCACGGCAAGACCCGGGAAATGCACAAAACGCTCACAGTGCACGCGATTCTCCCAGCACACAACCAACCGCACCGAGCCGCATGAGGTGCTGTACCGCTTGCAAGGTGGAAGGCGATGTCGCAGGCTCTAATGCAGACAGAACGCCGGTGCAAATGAGCCATAACCTCTTTGCCGAACAGCGAGACTGAAGCCCCACTATCCAGCAGCACCACAAACTGCCGACCAGTGATTGTAATTGCGATGAAAGGCGCCAGCAGGGGGGGAAGAGTTCCAGCGCGACACGCCATTGGAGCCAGAGGTTGGGTTTCACCACCACATACTCCTACTGTCGCTGCCGGCGAAGGGGAGCTCACCGGGAGCTCACACCGTTTCCCGATGGGTGAGGAGGCTCTTGCGTTGGACGGCGCACTTTGCATGTTCGGGCAATATAGCTTAAACATGTTCGTGACAATGGTAGAAGACAATGCCTCGGTCTGATTGAGGGCGCCTGGGCGCATCTCAAGCGTTAGGTCTCCCAATCACCACAAGCCCATGGACAATAAGGTTCAAGAGAGATGGATGGCGGTGGCAGCAGGCAGTAGGCTCTCGCTGCCCGTATGTCGCCCTGAATCCGCTTTGCATCTGAGGCCAATTCGTTTAGGTCCCGATAATGGGTGGCCCGAAGGTAAGCAGAGAAAGTTGAATGGGCTTGACGAATGGCCTGCTCCAACTTCTTGGCGTCAGATGTCATGGGGTCAGCCAGAAGATAGAGCTCCTGCATCGCCCTGACATACTTGAGCAGAGATTCGTCGGTGTGTTGGTTGCAAAGCTCTAGCTCGCGACACATACAGCGCTCATAGTCAGGAGGGAGGAATTCGCTGTGGAAAATTGTCCTAAGCTCCTCCATTGAACGAGCTTGCTGGCCGACAAGTGGGCACTGCCATGCCATGTGGGTTGTTAGCGAAACGCGCAATACAATGCCTAGCATCGCACTTTCGTCCAGCCACATTGCCTGTTTACAGTAGTGCAATGCCTCGAGGTACTCCGTAGCACTCGTGCACCCCGAATGACCGCCGTACTTCAGAAGTACCCGTAGGCTGCTTGACATGCCTGGCTGAGGTGGTCTCCCTTTAGAGCACCAGGCTGCGAGTGCACCGCTTCCACCAGGACTTGGAGAAGCTGTGCAGCTGTGGTGTTCAGTGGCATTTGCTACAGGCCAGGTGTGGCAGCCTTAGAAGGGCCAACTGTTGTAGCTTCGACGGGGCGGCCAGACGGAAGGGTTACGGCATGAGGCCTAACGGCCGGGGCACGTAGCGCCGCAAGATAAGAGCCGGACTGCTCCAGTCGGGGACCAGACAAGAAATGAATCTTTATTTCTGAGGAGGCAACTTACAGGAGGCACTTACAGCGTTTGGCGCTGAGTGACGCCCTGATGTAAAGACCCAAAACCGAAACCAGAAGTTACGGATACCACACCAACCTGTGCCTGTTCTCCTAAATGCATGCCTAAACCTGAAGGGCCAGTAAGCGACATAGAAGAGAGCTGGGTTGCCATTTCAACAGGAGCCAGAGGCCTCACACGACCGGCAAACACCCCACTCCACCCCACGGTGGAGTGGGGTGGAGTTGGAAATGTCGCTCAGCTGCGCATGAGGCAAGCATTAGTAGGAAAGTGTGGCGACGTTGTCAGCTGAGTGGGGTGGCATGCACTCGACATTGCCTACCAGTTCCACTCAGGACAAGGAGAGGCCAGCGAGCCGTTTTGCACCAACAGCGAGGCAGGGGGGCTCCGCTGGGGCACACCGGACATCGAACTGCGGTTAGGACAAAGAGGGACCAGCGAGCGAGCGTCTATGGCAGAGTGGGAAGTCTGCTCCATGGCGAATTCGTCCGAGAAAGGTGCTTGGGACAAAGAAAGGCCAGCAAGCGAGTGTGCCAGCACCTAAGCAGGTTGGCTCCAATACGGCACATGGGGTACTCAAGTGCACTTGGGACGAAAAGGGGCCAGCAAGTGGGAACAGCACATTGGAGGGGCTAGTAGGCACCTGCTCTGCATGTGTCTCAAACAGTTAAGGGAACTCAAAACTGGCACGGTTAGGACTAGGGTACACATCCAAGCTGTTAACATCACCAATGGCTGTCCAAAGAAGGGATCGCTCCCGGTGGCCGAAAGCAGAGGGTCGCCGAAGCGAACATGTCTCATACTGTCAGTCTCGTCCGCGTCAAAGGACGTTAAGTCCATAGCCAGGGGATCAAGCAGGAACGAGGACCGTGAATGGGCCTGCTCTGATGCCATGCCGAAACCGAGTTGGGCATCAGTTATGTGGAGCTGGGTTTGCACAAGGCTCACCCTTCGAGCAACATTCAGGAAAGAGCACGACACTCATCCAGTTTGCAATGCATAAAGGTGCTATGGCAAGGCTTGTAGACTCTCCGACACAGTGCAGAGAAGGCTCCTGAGCCAGATTGCCAACTAACGCGGGTTTATTCACCCAAGATACAGCACAGTGTGACAGTCATGGCACTTATGGGCAAAGGCTCATCGCAAGACCGGTCAAGTACGCGTGCCCACTGCGCTAGGACTAACCGGGAAGCGGTCCACCAAACGTGAGAATGAGAAGTCACGGGAGCAAAGGACCAAGGACACAGCAGTGTCTTCCATCTACACAAATTTTATTGGACAATCTTAGGTTTATCATTCCACCGTGAATCCCCGCAGGGGCGTCTGCGTCAGCAGGCGTTTGGTGTGTTGCGACACCACATACCCGAGCACACGAGGGTTGGCCCCTCCCGCGTGTAGCCGTGCACGGCTTAGCCATGTCCGGGGAAAGGGGGATCCTGGGGGTTGAGCCGATGCAGGGTGTTCGGACCTTTAAGGCCCCCCAGCGGATACAACACACCTCTTTGGCCTCTGCTTCACGTAGATGGCACCCCCGGACTGACCCACCCGGGGGAAATCGGTAGTTGCCTTTTTCTGTCTCTCTCTCTCCCTCCAGCCTTCGTGTTTCTCTCACTTTCTACCTTTCCTGTCTTCTCCTGGCTTCTTCCAATTTTCCAGGCAGCAAGGGTTAACCTTGTGTGAATAGCCAACCTAGGTTATTTAATATTTGGTTATAGTGGTAACGTACAGCTGCCGTTTGCAGGCCCTGTTCTTCAGGCCCTGCAGCGTCCCCTTGTAAGACTCCGCTGTGGGTGGCTGGCGTTACTGCCGAAATTTCACATATATTTATGGATAGCTCCTTTCCTCCACAACCTGATCGCCCTCAGAAAAGAGGGTGCACCGATGAAGTTTTTCAGTTTTTTGGACGCCAAGTCCACAACTTCCCACGTTTCCATGTAGTTAACTCGGAAAAACCCCGCAAACCAGTGCGCACTATTTCACTGTTCCTTGTATCAAAGACTTTGACTGATGTTTTTGGAGCCAGTTATAAGGCGACCAGGATGGCAAGCGGTGATCTCCTCCTTGAGCTCCGCGTTAAGAAACAATACGAGAAACTGTCTAAGCTTGTGTCATTTCGGGATAACAAACTAACAGTAACCCCGCGCCGTACGATGAACACCGCTCGCAGCATTGTCTCGGACGATGATTTGCTGGAGCTCACTGAGGCTGAGCTCTTGGAGGGCTTCAGTGAACAGAATGTTATAAATGTCAAAAGAATTAAGATGAGGCGAGATGGAAACGAAATCCAAACAAAACACTTGATAATCACCTTCGGTTCAAGTGTCCTGCCCGAGTCAATCGAAGTGGGTACATTAAGCTCCGTGTTAGGCCATACGTGCCAAACCGCCTGAGATGTTTCAAATGCCAACGTTTCGGCCACAGCTCGCAGAGCTGCCGAGGCCGCCAAACTTGTGCGAAATGCAGTGCCCACGAACACACCTCTGAAGCTGGTGAGAACTCTCTCCACTGCATGAACTGTGATGGGGAACAAGCCGCGTACTCGCGCTCCTGTCCATCATGGAAAAAAGAAAAAGAAATAGTTACAATCAAAGTTAAAGAAAACATATCTTTCAAAGAGGCACGCAGGCGGGTAGCGTGCCTGCCAAAGAAAAGCTTTGCCGAAGTGGCGTGTCAGGGGGCAGCGTCACAACGGCCTCCGGCGGCTGTCTGACCCACAAACAGTGAGTCTGCAGTTATGCAATCTGCCCCCATGGCGGTTGCAGCTAGCGCTGCTCCGTCAACCGAGGAGAAGGGACCATCGACCCTGAAGATGGGTGCAGCCGAGGCTGGCTCAACTTCCCAGGTCCCTTCCAGCGCTGGCAACGGCCGGCGCAGCCAAATCCCCCAGGGAGCCCCATCGACCTCTGGGCTGGTGGGCGCAGGGGTCTTGCCCTCCCAGACGGGAAAACTCTGAAACTTCTTCTCTCTCTGAAAACTTCTCACTCGCAAGAGCACGTGTCCGGCGCCTCACAAGAGGCAATGGACACTACACCTATCCCCACAGCGCGCCAAGCGCCTAAGGAGCGGCGAGGCTTCCTCGAACGCTCCAGAAAGAGCAGAACCCCCATTACAGGACCTCGAAAGAGCTCTGTAACCTAAGGCATCACGTCCCGTTCCATACACACAGCACTTATTTACACTAAATATGGGTACACAAATTATTCAATGGAACATCAGAGGTCTCCTTAGAAACCTTGATGATTTGCAAGAACTCATCCACAAACATAATCCAAAAGTGCTGTGTTTACAGGAAACACGCCTAAAATCCAAACACACAAACTTCCTCCGACCGTATGTGTTCTATTTTAAGCAGCAGACAGACGCTTCAATGGCAGCAACGCAAAAAGCTCTTTATTCAAGGCAGCAGCGTACTTTTATAGATAACGCTGCATGCCGGTCAGGCACACGTCATTCGCGGTACAATCTTATCAGACCGCCTGGCCGATACAGAACATTCCTTCCTCCTTAATAAAAGCTACACGCGTTTCTTTCCGCGCTCATAGTTGGAGGCTTGATAGCGACCAGGAGGACGCCTTGTGCGATTACTTCTTCGCACATGGACCTCTTCAGGTGCTGCCATGGTTGACGGGGTGATACTTGCAGGCTGCGCTGCTGAGTGTCTTGCCTCGGGCTGCAATGCCGGTTCCTTAGTTGAAGTGGAGTCATCTAAGCGAACATCCTCAAGCTGTTCCGCAGTAGGACCACCAATCTTGGAGTCAGCAGGGGGATTTTCTTCGGAGGGTGTTGGTAGAAAATCTCGTTGAATACGGGAACTTGGAGAGGACTCAGGATGCGCTTCTTTTGCGACGTCCGGATGGAATGAAGTCTTTGATCCCGTAATCCAGCTGGGTCTTAAGTGGTCGATATGCACAAAACGAAAATGGTCACCGACTTTGACTACAAAAGTAGAGTCGCTAACGCGTTGCACTACGACAGCTTCCTCCCATGACAGGGTTTCCCCTCTCGTAGTCTTGACGAGAACTGTGTCACCGGCTTCCATCTGCGGGTCCCTTCCTCGGCCCTTGTTGCGATGGGTGGTGTCTCTGTCTTGACGGCTGCGCATATCCTGCACAAAACTTGGCTTTAGGAGTGAAAGCTTCACTCGAGGTTGTCGTTTCAGGAACAGCTCAGCCAGCGTTCTTCCTGTTACGGAATTCGGGGTGTTCCTGTAAGCAAGCAAGAAGTCGTTAAGTCGTTGATGCAGAGTTCTGTTTTGGCCTGTTAGGTTATCGTGAAGCACTTGCTTGAGTAGAGTGGCTTTTGTCGTTTGGACTAGCCTTTCTGCTGCCCCGTTCGATGAAGCATGGTACGGTGGCGTACGTGTGTGTCAAATCCCGTGAGAAGAGGTGAAATTGGCGAACTCCTGCGCAGTAAACTGAGGTCCGTTGTCGCTGATCAGTTCCTCCGGGTAGCCATACGCTGCAAATATCTCCTTGAGACAGTCGATTGTTTTTGACGTCGTTGTAGTGCGGAGGCACTTTGCTTCTATCCACTTTGAGTAAGAGTCTACTAGAAGGAACAAGTTGTAACCATCCTTCATGGCGAAATCAACATGGACTCTCTGCCAAACGCGGGTTGGATAAGTCCATGGATGCAATGGCCCTGGTGCCTTCGCAGGCATGGTCGTTTGGCACACTGTACATCGACGGACAGTGTCTTCAATGTTCTTGTCGATCGATGGCCACCGAACAAACGACCTAGCAAGCATTTTCATTCTTTGCATTCCAGGGTGCTCTTCATGCAGCAATGTTAATACTGCTTCTTTAAGTTCGTCCGGAATGATCACTCGCTGGCCCCACGTGACACAGCCTTGCTCGTACGATAGTTCGTTTCGACGAACGTAAAAGGGCTGAAATTTATCATCGTAGTGTGCGGGCCAGCCAGATAAGGTGAACTGCACGACTTTGGAAAGAAGGCGGTCCCGTTTAGTCGCAGCAGCAACTTAGCTCGCAGTGAGAGGCGTTGCCTCAAACACTGCAAGACATTCTTCAGTGTCGTCTTTATGCTTGACCAAAAGTGGAAGCCTTGAAAGTGCGTCGGCAACTTCCATGTTTTTGCCGTTTCTGTAGCGCAGTGTGTACTGATAAGCTGCTAAGGTGATAGCCCAACGCTGAATCCTGGCTGCGGCCAAAGAAGGAATTGGTTTATCCGATGCCAAAATCCCCAACAGCGGTTGGTGGTCTGTATACAGCGTGAATTTGCGCCCGTATAAGTATCTATGAAACCTGCTTAGACCAAAAATTAGGGCCAGGGCTTCCTTCTCGCCTTGCGCATAGTTGCGCTCCGCTGCACTTAATGTTCTGGAGGCAAATGCGATGGGTCTTTCTGAGCCATCGGGCATGACGTGAAAAATTACGGCCCCAAGACCGTAGGCCGACGCGTCGCAGCTTAACCCGATTGGCTTTTTCACGTCGTAAAAAGTCAATACTTGACTGTCGATGAGGCGCTGCTTGGCTTCCGCGAATGATCTTGAGCATGCGTCCGTCCACACCCAAGTCGTGTCCTTTTTGAGCAAGTCATACATTGGTGCAGCTACTGTAGCTAAATCTTTGATGAATTTTGCATAGAAATTCAGCAGGCCCAAGAAGGCTCGCAGTTCAGTTACGTTGCTTGGCTGAGGTGCTTCCGTGATTGCCTTTATCTTTGTTGTGGTTGGAAAAATGCCATCTGATGTCACTTTGTGTCCCAGATAAACAACGGATGGTTTGAAAAATTCACACTTCTGTTGTTTTAGGGTAATATGATGCTGTGACAGTCGTTGAAGCACCTTTTCCACCGTTTCTTGACAGTCGTCTATGTTGTCGCCTACGACGATGACGTCGTCGATATAGCAACCCACTTTTGGAATCCCTTTTAAGACTTCGTCCATTAAAGACTGAAAGATAGCGGGTGCGCTAGAGATACCAAATGGAAGGCGCTGATACTGAAATAATCCGAGATGAGTGTTCACCGTTAGCAGCGCTTTGCTTTCCTCAGCGAGCGGCACTTGTTGATAGGCTTGCGATAGATCCAAGACGCAAAAGATTTTGCCTCCCGCGAGCATGGAGTACAAATCTTCCGGCAATGGCAATGGGTAATGGTCTGTTTTTAGAACAGGATTAACCGTGACCTTGTAGTCACCGCATAACCTTAATCCTGTGCCGCCTTTCTTCGCGACCACCACCAGAGGCGTTGCCCAGTCACTTTTCGTGACCCTCTTTAGTATTCCGGCTTGCTCGAGCTTTTCCAACTCCTTTGCTACTTCGTCTTTGACAGCAAACGGTATTGGCCGTGCTTTTGAGAATACTGGTTGAGCCCCTTCCTTGACAAAGATGCGAGCTTCGAAGTTTTTGACGACACCCGGGGTGCTCTTGAAAACCTCGGGATACTTCTTCCGTAAAGCTTCTACCCTCTGCTCCGGTGTCTTATCCGTGGACAGACTGTATACTGCTTTCCAGTTTATCTGCAGTTTTTCGAGCCAGTCTCTGCCCATGAGAGCGGGCATCGGCGTTCCGTTTCCCTGCACTACCACTATGGGCAAAGAGATCTCGCTTCCTTCCTGTTTGACTAATACTGTCACGTGGTAGTGACGGTGAAGAAAGAAGCAGTACGGTGGGATACAAAACTAGCTTTTATTGGGCGAACCTGTGCCCACAAAACAGGCTACACTTATAGCACAACGAAAGCGGCGAACACGCTCGGCGATCGTCGAAAATTTTATCAGCGGGTCAAGCGCGTCTGCTTTTATAGATCAGTCGTCGAATGTTCCAGATTAACTGATGGGACCCGCGTGTCTTCCACAAAGTTCTACACCATTCGTGTCACGCGATGAAATCTGATAACACAAGGTTCGGCGACAACAGACACGCGGATAGAAGCGTCGATAACTTTCCAGAAACGTCGGATACATGCAGGCGCGTCCCTCGCTCTGCGATTACAGTTGTTAAGCGGCGAAACGTGGTTGCGCGATAAAGATAAGTACACGTGTCATTACCCCCCTCTTAAAAAGCATCGACCCGATGCTGCAAACAAACGAAAGTAACAAAGAAAAGCACTCGTAGCAAAGAAAACAACAAACTAAGGAAGTTCATCAGCGTCCGTAAAATGGTTTAAGGCGCACCACGTGGACCACTTCAGATCGTGCGCGGCGCCGCTGTGAGTGCGAAATGCCGTCTGGCACGACCTCATAGTCTAGTGCGCCAATACGTCGGATGACCTTGTAGGGTCCGAAATAGCGTCGCAGCAGTTTCTCACTGAGTCCTCGCCGGCGTATCGGGGTCCATACCCAAACACGGTCGCCGGGCTGGTACTCGACGAAGCGTCTTCGGAGGTTGTAGTGTCGGCTGTCGGTACGCTGCTGGGTCTTGATCCGTAGGCGGGCGAGCTGTCGGGCTTCTTCGGCGCGCTGGAGATAGCTAGCGACGTCAACATTCTCTTCGTCAGTGATGTGGGGCAGCATGGCGTCGAGCGTCGTCGTCGGGTTCCTGCCGTAAACCAGCTTAAACGGCGTGATCTGTGTTGTTTCTTGCACCGCCGTGTTGTAAGCGAATGTTACGTACGGCAGGACGGCATCCCAGGTCTTGTGTTCGACGTCGACGTACATCGCTAGCATGTCGGCGAGGGTCTTATTCAGCCGCTCCGTAAGGCCATTCGTCTGCGGGTGGTATGCCGTGGTCCTCCTGTGCCTTGTATGACTGTATTTCAGAATGGCTTGGGTAAGCTCCGCTGTAAAGGCCGTTCCTCTGTCGGTGATGAGGACTTCTGGGGCGCCATGTCGAAGCAGGATGTTTTCGACAAAGAATTTCGCCACTTCGGCTGCGCTACCTTTCGGCAGTGCTTTGGTTTCAGCGAAGCGGGTGAGGTAGTCTGTTGCCACGACGATCCACTTATTTCCGGTTGTTGACGTCGGAAAGGGTCCCAGCAAGTCCATCCCGATCTGCTGGAATGGTCGGCAAGGAGGCTCGATTGGCTGTAGTAATCCGGCTGGCCTTGTCCGCGGTGTCTTGCGTCGCTGACAGTCTCGGCATGTTCTGACATAACGGGCGACGTCGGCGGTCAGGCGCGGCCAATAATACTTTTCTTGAATCCTCGATAGTGTCCGGGAAAAACCGAGGTGTCCAGCGGTCGGATCGTCATGTAGGGCGTGCAATACTTCTGGACGAAGTCCTGACGGGACAACAAGAAGGTAATTGGCGCGGACTGGTGAGAAGTTCTTCTTCACGAGTAGACTGTCTTGAAGCGTGAAGGAAGATAATCCGCGCTTAAATGCCCTGGGGACAACGTCGGTGTGCCCTTCCAAATAATCGACGAGGCCTTTAAGTTCCGGGTCCGCTCGTTGTTGTTCGGCGAAGTCTTCCGCGCTTATTATACCAAGGAAGGCGTCGTCATCCTCGTCATCTTGCGGCGGCGGGTCAATGGGGGCGCGTGATAGGCAATCGGCGTCTGAGTGTTTTCGTCCGGACTTGTATGTTACAGTGATGTCGTATTCTTGTAGTCTGAGGCTCCACCGTGCTAGCCGTCCTGAGGGATCCTTTAAATTCGCTAGCCAACACAAGGCGTGATGGTCGCTGACGACTTTGAATGGCCTGCCATATAGGTAAGGGCGAAATTTCGCTGTAGCCCAAACGATGGCGAGGCATTCCTTTTCGGTTGTAGAATAATTGCCTTCCGCTTTTGACAACGACCGGCTAGCGTAAGCTATCACGTGTTCATGTCCATCTTTTCTCTGGACCAGGACGGCGCCGAGGCCTAGGCTACTGGCGTCAGTGTGGATTTCGGTATCGGCGTTCTCGTCGAAGTGAGCAAGTACGGGCGGCGACTGCATGCGTCGTTTGAGTTCTTGAAATGCCTCGGCCTGCGGCGTTTCCCACTTGAACTCGACGTCACATTTAGTTAGCTGCATCAGCGGCTCAGCGATGCGTGAAAAGTTCTTGACAAATCGCCTGTAGTAGGCGCACATGCCAAGAAATCTACGCACTGCCTTCTTGTCGATGGGCTGTGGAAACTTTGCTATGGCAGCTGTCTTCTGCGGGTCGGGGCGGACTCCAGATTTGCTGATGACGTGGCCTAAAAATATAAGCTCCTCGTAAGCGAAGCGGCACTTTTCCGGCTTCAGAGTAAGTCCTGATGTCCTGACGGCCTCTAGTACTGTTGCCAGCCGCCTAAGGTGAACGTCGAAATTTTCGGCGAAGACGACGACGTCATCCAAGTATACGAGACACGTCTGCCACTTCAATCCTGCTAAAACCGTGTCCATCACGCGCTGGAACGTTGCAGGCGCCGAGCACAGTCCGAATGGCATAACCTTGAACTCGTAGAGGCCGTCTGGGGTGATGAAGGCGGTCTTTTCGCGATCTCTTTCGTCGACTTCTATTTGCCAATAGCCAGACTTGAGATCCATGGACGAGAAGTATTTAGCGTTGCAGAGCCGATCCAATGCGTCGTCTATCCGTGGGAGGGGGTATACGTCCTTCTTCGTGATCTTGTTCAGACGCCGATAATCGACGCAGAAACGTAGGGTTCCGTCCTTTTTCTTCACTAAAACAACTGGAGACGCCCACGGGCTTTTCGACGGCTGGATGATGTCGTCGCGCAGCATTTCGTCGACTTGGTGTCTTATAGCTTCGCGTTCTCGCGTCGAAACTCGGTAAGGGCTCTGGCGGAGTGGTCGAGCGCACTCTTCGGTTATTATGCGATGCTTTGCGACTGGGGTTTGTCGAATCCTCGATGACGTCGAAAAGCAGTCTTTGTATCGTCGAAGCAGACTTCTGAGCTGTTGCTTCTTAATCACGGGGAGACTTGGATTTATGTCGAAGTCTGGCTCGGGGACTACGGTCGTCGGGGTAGATGCAACAGAATCCGAGAGGACAAACGCATCGCTGGTTTCCTGAAATTCCTCGATGCATGCGATCGTCGTGCCCTTGTTGATGTGCTTGAACTCCTGGCTGAAGTTTGTCAGCAACACTTCCGTTTTCCCTCCATGCAGTCGAGCGATCCCTCTTGCGACGCAAATTTCACGGTCTAGCAGTAGACGTTGGTCGCCTTCGATGACGCCTTCTACGTCAGCGGGTGTTTCGGTGCTGACCGAAATAACAATGCTGCATTGAGGCGGGATGCTCACTTGATCTTCAAGCACACTCAAGGCGTGGTGACTACGAGGGCTCTCCGGCGGTATCGCTTGATCTTCCGACAGCGTTACTGACTTCGACTTGAGGTTGATGATTGCGCCGTGTTGGTCCAGGAAGTCCATACCGAGAATGACGTCTCGTGAACACTGTTGGAGGATAACGAAGGTGGCAGGGTAAGTCCGGTCATGAATGGTTATTCTTGCCGTGCAGATCCCAGTCGGCGTGATGAGGTGTCCTCCAGCGGTGCGAATCTGAGGGCCTTCCCATGCGGTCTTCACTTTCTTCAACTGGGCGGCGATGTGTCCACTCATTACGGAGTAATCGGCCCCTGTGTCGACTAAGGCAGTGACTGCGTGGCCGTCGAGAAGCACGTCGAGGTCGGTTGTTCTTTGTCTGGCATTGCAGTTAGGTCTTGGCGTTGGATCACGGCTGCGTCGTGTTGAAATGAAGTTGGAACGTCGCGTCGTCAAGTCGTCTTTCGTCGGTGTAGTTTTGGCTTCCAGACTTCGCCGGGACGGCGGCGTGTCGTCATTGGGTCGTCGAGATGGTTTCTTCGTCGTCTTCGTCGGCGGCGGAGGATCTTCGTCAGTTCGACGAACAGCAACCGCACCTCCATCGGTTGCTGCTTTTAGTTTTCCGGATATGGGCTGACGGACCGGCCGCGGGCTGGGCCAGTGTATGGTCGGCGCTGCGGCGACAGGTAGCGGCCTGGTGACGGCGAACGGGAAGCTCGTCGATGGCTCCACTGAGTGGCGGCGAGGTAGTCGGCGATATCGCGAGGTCGTTCGCCAATCTGTGGCCGCGGCGCGTTAACGGCGAAACCTCGCAGTCCCATCTCCCGGTATGGGCATCGGCGGTACACATGGCCGGCTTCCCCGCAGTGGTAGCAGAGCGGGCGGTGGTCAGGAGCGCGCCAAACGTCTGTCTTCCTCGGGTAGGTGCGCTGGGCGACGGGTGGTCGTGCTGGCGGCGGCGGCGGCGGCGGACGACGAAACTGCGGCGTGACAGGGCCCTGGCGCGGTCGCGAAGGGGGGCCTTGACGGCGTGCGACGGCGGCGTAGGTCATTGCTTGCGGCTCGGGCTGCGGCGATTCAGGGGCTACTCCAAGTTGTTGTTGGAGTTCCTCACGCACGACATCGGCAATCGAAGCCACCTGAGGCTGTGATGATGGGAACAGCTTTTGTAGCTCCTCCCGCACGACAGCTCGGATAGTCTCGCGCAGGTCGTCGGTGGCCAGTGACTGAAGTCCGGCGTAGTTTGTCGCGTTCGTGCGGCGGTCGAATTGCCGGTTTCGCATCTCGAGTGTCTTCTCGATGCTGGTTGCCTCGCGAAGGAATTCTTCTACGGTCTTCGGTGGGATTCGTACCATTGCGCCGAAAAGTTCTTCCTTCACACCACGCATGAGAAGGCGGACTTTCTTCTCCTCGGGCATATCCGGGTCGGCGTGGCGGAAGAGACGCTTCATTTCCTCCGTGAAGATGGCAACGTTCTCGTTCGGTAGTTGCACTCGGGCGTCCAGCATGGCTTCGGCCCTTTCCTTGCGCACGACGCTTGTAAAGGTGCGCATGAAGCCGGTACGGAACAGGTCCCATGTTGTCAATGTCGACTCCCTGTTCTCGAACCACGTTCTGGCGGCGTCTTCTAGGGCGAAGTATACGTGCCGCAACTTGTCGTTGGAGTCCCAGTTGTTGAAAGTCGCGATTCGCTCGTACGTCTCCAGCCAGTATTCCGGGTCCTCAGTTGCTGCTCCATGGAAAGTTGGTGGGTCCCGAGGTTGCTGTAGGATAACGGGGGACACTGGGGCAGCCATTTGGGTTGTCTTGATCACTATCTTCTTTGTCGTTTCAGGCAGAAGTCCGTGCTCTGGGGGCAGTCTTTGCAGTCTGCGGCTAGCACGCTGGTCTTCGGCGATGTTAGTTTTGTCCTCGGGCTTTGGGCTTGGATCGCGACTTTGCGGGGGCGTTCGGTACATGAACGCACTAGCACCTCCACCAGATGTCACGTGGTAGTGACGGTGAAGAAAGAAGCAGTACGGTGGGATACAAAACTAGCTTTTATTGGGCGAACCTGTGCCCACAAAACAGGCTACACTTATAGCACAACGAAAGCGGCGAACACGCTCGGCGATCGTCGAAAATTTTATCAGCGGGTCAAGCGCGTCTGCTTTTATAGATCAGTCGTCGAATGTTCCAGATTAACTGATGGGACCCGCGTGTCTTCCACAAAGTTCTACACCATTCGTGTCACGCGATGAAATCTGATAACACAAGGTTCGGCGACAACAGACACGCGGATAGAAGCGTCGATAACTTTCCAGAAACGTCGGATACATGCAGGCGCGTCCCTCGCTCTGCGATTACAGTTGTTAAGCGGCGAAACGTGGTTGCGCGATAAAGATAAGTACACGTGTCAATACGTTTGCTGTTCCAAGTACCTTTAGCTTTTCTCCTGTGTAGGTGCGCAACGACACCTTTGATTCCACACATCTGACATGCGGGAAATACTGCTTATACAACTGCTCTGGTACGATCGTGACCGCTGCACCAGTGTCAATTATCAGCGAAACAGTCTTCCCTTCAATGTTTAGGTCGACGCTGTAGCCCCTTGAACTTTTGCCCGAGTAGAACACAGTGTGACAATTCAAATCTTCAGATTCGTCGTCCGTGGTGTCAACATATCTGACAGCTTTTTCTCCTCTTTTGCAAACGGCTTGCAAATGCCCTTTTTTCTTACAATTTCTGCAGGTGTGGTTCCGATACCAACATTTTTCTCGCGCATGACGCTTTCCGCAATGCCTGCACGCACTTCGTTGCTCTCCCTCTCGCTTATCTTTCGACCACGCAACCGTCGTCGATTGCTTTTGCTTATCACGGTGACGTTCGCCCTGAATGACGCTGACGCTGCATGGTTTTGTGTCAAACTCATGCATTTGCTTCGCCTGTTGCGCAGCTAGCTCTTTTTCTAGCGCTGTTTTGCACGCCAGTTCGAACGTCAAGTCAGCTTGTGCAAAAGGAGCCTGTTGCGTTTCCTCGTCACGCAACCCAGCCACTAGTCTGTCCCTTAAGGCATCATTTAAGAACGTGCCGTAATTGCAATCTCTAGCGAGATGCTTCAGTTCAGTGATGAAATCCTTGACACTTTCATTTTCTTGCTGCATTCGGCGATTAAATTTACAGCGCTCTGCGATAATTGAGTGAGCTGGGCTGAAATGAGCTTCCAGAAGCTGTTTAATTTCCTCGAAAGTCTTCTGAGAAGGCAAATGAGGAACAGTTATCTTCTTCAGCTCTTCATACGCTTGCGCGCCGAGTACGTTCAGAAACAACTTGAGTTTCTTGTCTGCAGGGACATCATTTATGTCAACGTAGTTCTCGAAGCGTTCAAAATACGAGCGTATGCTTTCGATTTTTTTGGTCATATTCAGTCATTCTGCCGAGCTTCGGACCACGTCCGGGTTCTGCCATAATGAGCAAATTTCACTTATCTGCCCAGCCGTATTCCTTGATGTGCCTTATCCGTAGTGTCGGTTCTTGTTCGCTTGCTCCAGCCAGCCGCTGAAGTCCATGCAAGGGCTCCGTGACGCCTTGCTTCTTGACGTTCTTGCGCTGCTCCAGTCGATGAAGTCGTGGCTGCAAGGGCTCCGTGTCGTCTTGCACCGTAGGCGGTTCAGCCTCGTGACTGCTGCTGGCCGGCGGTGGTTTTCTGCGCGCCGGATCCCATCCTCGTCGCCAGATGTTCTATTTTAAGCAGCAGACAGACGCTTCGGTGGCAGCAACGCAAAAAGCTCTTTATTCAAGGCAGCAGCGTACTTTTATAGATAACGCTGCATGCCAGTCAGGCACACGTCATTCGCGGTACAATCTTATCAGACCGCCTGGCCGATACAGAACAGTATGTTACGTTTCGCAAAGATCGCGATGATGCCGTCGCCTCATCGGGTGGTGTTGCGATTCTCACTCATAAAAGTATAGCCTGTCAACCTTTACAGCTATGAACGCCCCTTGAAGCAGTGGCGGTGCAAGTTGTTCTGATAAACAAACTCATCACTATTTGCTCGCTTTATATACCCCCACATTACAAATTAACTAAACATGAATTTCAGTCCTTTATAGATGAATTGCCAGAACCTGATGTTGTTCTTGGCGACTTCAATGCACACAACTACCTGTGGGGCGACCCTCGTATAGATGTGCGAGGACGTCTTGTTGAACAGTTCCTTTTCTCTTCTGGTGCTTGTCTTCTTAATAAGAAGGAAGCGACATACTATTCTCTTGCAAACAGAACATTTTCTTCAATAGATCTTAGCCTAGTCTCCTCGTCACTACTGTCTGAACTTGAATGGGAAGTTACGAGCAATCCTTACGGGAGCGATTACTTCCCCGTACTGCTAAGAACATCTAAAGAAAATGAATTTCCCCCACAAGCTCCTAGGTGGAAGATAGATACAGTCGACTGGGAGAAATTTCGAACTCTATCTAGCATCTCATGGGCTGATATGTCTTCTCTAGAAATTGATGCCGCTGTGGAGCATTTTACAGCGTTCATAATAGATGCCGCATCCAAATGCATATCTGAAGGAAGTGGTTTGGCATGCAGACGGCGTGTCCCGTGGTGGAACGACGAATGTAGGATTGCTCGTAAGAAACAGAACAAAGCGTAGGGGTTGCTACGCGCTTGCCCCACTGCAGAGAATCTTATCTACTTTAAGAAAGTAAAATCTCAAGGCAGGAGAACCCGCAGGCAGGCCAGAAGAGAAAGTTGGCAGATCTTTTATCGAGTATTAACTCATTTACAGATGAGGCCAAAGTCTGGAACAAGGTAAATATAATTAGAGGTCGAACAACGTACTCACTCCCTTTGGTAAATACACAGGGCGATACACTGCAAGATCAGGCAGACTCACTTGGGGAGCACTTTGAGAGCGTGTCAAGTCCAACAAATTATTCAGAATCCTTTCTCAAATACAAACAAATAGGAGAATGTAAGCCACTCATAAGAAAATGTCGTAAGAATGAACCATACAACTGTCCTTTAAGTATTGCCGAGTTCAGAGCTGCCTTGAGATCATGCAAGAGCTCCGCACCGGGTTCTGACAGAATCATGTATGAAATGATCAAAAACCTACACAATGACACCCAAGTTACACTACTCAAAATTTTCAACACCATTTGGGCTGTGGGATACTTTCCAACTGCATAGAAAGAAGCAATTGTGGTCCCTGTTTTGAAGCAGGGGAAAGACCCATCCATGGCGGCAAGCTATCGCCCGATAGCTCTTACAAGCTGCCTGTGTAAGGTTTTTGAAAAAATGATAAATCGCAGACTCATACATTTCCTTGAACTCAACAATATACTTGATCCCTATCAGTGTGGCTTCAGAGAAGGCCAGTCGACAACAGATCACCTTGTACACATTGAAGGATATATTCGGGACGCATTTGTGCATAAGCAGTTCTTCATGTCAGTATTCCTTGACATGGAGAAGGCATATGACACAACACGGCGCTACGGCATCTTGCAAGACTTGTCGGAAATGGGCATCTGTGGCAATATATGAAAATAATTGAAAGCTATTTGTTGAATCGCATCTTCCGAGTGAAAATCGGCAACGTATTGTCGCGACCTTTCACACAAGAAACAGGTGTACCGCAGGGAGGCGTGCTGAGTTGTAGGCTCTTCATCGTGAAGATGAACACGCTTCATGCTTCGCTACCACCTGCCATTCTTTATTCTGTCTACGTTGACGACATTCAAATCGGCTTCAAATCCTGTAACCTCTCGGTATGTGAGAGACAGGTGCTGCAGGGCTTGAACAAGATTTCCAAGTGGGCAGACAAAAACTGATTTAAAATCAACCCCTACAAAAGCCCTTGTGTTCTTTTTACAAGAAAGAGAGGCCTGTTTCCGGATCCTTCCTTAGAACTGTGTGGACACCAAATACCTGTCAACAAAGAGCACAAATTCATTGGTATTATACTTGACTACAGATTCACTTTCATTCCACACATTAAATATCTGAAAGAAAAATGTCTAAAAACAATGAACTTAATGAAACTTCTATCCCAGACTACATGGGTAGTGACAGGAAGTATTTAATGAACCTATACAAGAGCCTAATTCGGTCTCGATTGGATTATGGGGCTGTAGTATATAACTCTGCCGCCCCGAGCGCGCTAAAGATGCTAGATCCTGTTCACCATCTAGGTATCCGGTTAGCCACTGGCGCTTTCAGAACAAGCCCGGTTGAAAGCGTATACGCGGAATCAAATGAATGGTGCCTCCATCTACAGAGAACTTACATCAGCCTTACATATTTCCTAAAAATACAATCCAATCATCAACATTCATGTTTTAACACTGTTAACGATATGACCTGCACTACACTTTTCCATAATCGCCCCTCTGTAAGAAAACCTTTCTCGCTTCGAGTGAGGGAGCTTAGTGATGAAATGCGTGTCCCACTCCTCGAGCTTCGCGTAATGCATCCAACCAAGTTGCTACCGCCTTGGGAGTGGCAGGTCATAGAATGTGACATATCCTTTTTAGAAGTAACAAAACACGCACCAGAGATCGAAATATAAACTCATTTCCTAGAACTCCAGCACAAGCACTCCTGCGCAGATTTCTACACAGACGCTTCAAAGTCTAATGCCGGGGTGTCATATGCTGCCGTCGGCCCATCCTTCTCAGAATCGGATGTACTACATCTGGAAACAAGTATATTTACGGCCGAGGCCTACGCATTACTGTCTGCTGTGAAGCATATAAGAAAATCAAAACTCCAAAAGTCAGTGATATATACAGACTCCCTTAGTGTCGTGAAGGCCCTGATGTCACTCTATACACACAAAAATCCAGTACTTAATGAACCATATTCCGTCTTATGTATAGCATACAGATCTAACCAGCGTATCATTATATGCTGGGTGCCTGGCCATAGGAGCATTGAGGGTAACGATCTGGCAGACAAGATGGCCACGTCAATCGCATCGCAAGCTGTTAACTCTACCGCTCAGGTGCCTGTCACAGATCTGAGGCCTTTCTTGCGAAGGAGACTGCGAGATTACTGGCAACACATGTGGGACGCGGAAACGGATAATAAGCTCCACCTGATAAAACCACACTTAGGATTCCGGCCCTCTACTTCAAAATCACGCCGAACAGATGTCCTATTCTGTCGTCTCAGAATAGGACACACATTTGGCACCCATAATTATCTGCTTACTGGAAGTGTACCTCCAACCTGTGGTAGATGCGGGGAGAGGCTGACCGTGCTCCACGTCCTTCTGGAGTGTCGGGAAGCCGAATCTGAAAGAATGACATTTTTCCTTAGCATACAGGCAGCACATTCCTCTACATCCTGTAATGTTCCTCGGTCCAGAACCGTTTTTTAATACAGACACAGTCCTAGGTTTCCTAAGAGATGTGGTCTTACATGTTATTAGTACCATGCATTTGTAGCGCTTCCTCACCTTAGAGGATGCCGCTGCGATAATTGTTTTGCATAGCATATGCCTCCAGGCCCTTGTGTTTCAAGGGCTCTAAGGAGGCAGTAGTGCTCTAGGATTTCTTATAATCAGATATATTTTACCTATCATATCATTCTTTTTAAATGCATCTAAATGTTCATAGTACAAGTCATACGTCATCGACATAATTTTATTATACAGATTTTATGCACTTTAGAGCCTATATTTTAAGGCCCCTTTACAGCCACGTCACACCATTTTTATAGTAATCATAATTACACTGCGAACCCACTACCACAGACATGGCGCTCTTTGGTCATTCCTGGCCCTTGCGCCATAAAACCCCATACATCATCATTCCACCGCGAAATCACTAAAACTGTCTTGGCGCTCTTTGGCCATATCTGGCCCTTGCGCCACTAAACCACACGCATCATCATCATCATCAATCTTAGGTTTATACAGTAGAAACTTGTTAATCCCGTTACTTATGATTTCCGTGTGTCAGCATTCACAATTGAGAACACAGGAAATGACCTAACACAGTTATGCTTCTTTTTCACCAGTTCATATGTTCCCGGAAAGCACAACTTTTCGGCACCAATGTTCGGTACATTGCCAAATGAGACTGTATATGCTTTCTTTTACTAGATCCTATGTAAACAGGAAATGGCATGAGGCATATGCGATAGAAAGCAGTATATAGCTGCCTGCCACAGCACAGCTTCCCTGCAGTTATTGCCCGCCTGTCTCATGTGAAAACGCCGGTGTGCACTCAGTTTCCTATTCCGGTACCAGCAAGTCTCCTATTGAGTCGTCGCATGGCTCATTCACAGCAATCGCTGCCAACACCCTATTTGCGATAAGCATCTTTGCCTGTCAGTTCCACAGTTCATGTGACATGCCATTGGAAACGTACTGCATGCTTTTAACAGGCAATAACTCAAATGTGCCGCATTTGAGTTATCATTCATCATTGGTGTTCAACATGTGATTGAATGAACAGTTGCTCGGGTGCCACCAGCTCCACATGCATCGGCGTCTCGTGCCAGAACGATTGGGCACGTCAAGACTTGCCGCTGAATGCTCCGCTTGAAAAGCTGCTCACCCAGGCCAGATGAAGAATGCAGATGTAAGCTTGCCGAAGCCATGAAAACGACAATGTACGTCTTGGGCCACTCCAGCCCCACCAGCTCGGCATGCATCAGCGTCGTGTGCTGCAACGATTCATTCAACATTTCACGCAACACTTTGCATTGTGTAGATGACAACTTACTTCAGTTCACCAACTTTTTTGGGACTGTGGATCCTACATTTTCCTGGTTAGTATGTTTCTCCACGCTTTTCTTTTCTCAAAATTTATGAACGAGGTTCTATTGTATATGGGGAGAATGAGAGAAAAAACAAACAGAACTGATGAAGCTTTCCCACTGTGACACACGTGCAAAGAAACGCGTGTGGGAAAGAATCTGAAAGGTGTTGTCACCCAGGCACACCATGAACTCTCCCTGCTTAGACTCTGCCAGATAGAAAAGTTCTTAATTGGGAAGCTGCAAAGAGGGCATACCTGTGCTTTTGTGGCCAGAGCGCATAATGTCCTCCACCTATTTTATTTTCTCTCTTATCTGAACTTCAGGTGAAGTGCATGCAGTTTTCAAAGACTGGCCTACAGCTGCGTATTGCCTTCGTGACTGAACTGTTCAGTCTTGGCCAGACCACCACTCTGTAAAGGCCTGCATTCTGCAGTAGCTGCAAACAGCTATACAGTTGAACCCACTTATAACAATATTCAAGTGCCACGAAAATTATAATCGATAATTGTTATAACTAGGTTGCATGAAAAAAATCAAAACAGGGGGATGGCAGAGCTGATGTGAGAAAACTGCAATGGCGGGGAGGCCAGTGCCTGGCGCCTTCCAGCTGCTGGTTGTGTTCCCTCGTCTAACAGCTTCGTGGGTGCTCCGATCGCGTGTAACAAGCCTCGGCTGTCGGTGTTAAAGAATGGCACTGCTATAACAACTGCAAAAAGGAGTCATGAGTGGCAAGCAATATGCGAGCACCATGGAGGCATCGCTCTGGTGGCCCCAAAAGGGGCCTTACAGAAAATGCGAGAAGGCTGCTGCGGCAGCCTGTCAGCTTGAGAAATCCAGAAGAAACACTGAGGCGAGATCGCCACGAGAATCTCGCCATGTACTTCTCTCTGGCTTGCACGAGAAAACCCTATGTCCGACAGCCTTACATGCTTTACATGAAGCTTGCCAACATCCTCCAAGGCATCCAGGTGCTCCACGTAGTGCAGCGGAAGGTTCTTCTCGAAGAGAAAGCCCAGGGGGGACTGAATTATCTGCCGGCCCTCCTGCGAAGACTACGTTCAGGCAGCCTGCCTTACCGCATCATTGCTGCCATCATCGCCGACACTACCTGATGCAAGCACGTTCGCAATGATCATCTCATTGGTTAGAAGAACTTAGTTTCCAAATCTATAGCTGTGCGCTTTCTTTTCACCGGCAACATCATGCATTGCTGATAATCAGTGGGTAGATCAGCCATCTTCCATTTCAGCGGCAAGTCAAACTGTTGGCCAAGCGAGACTTAGAAACCACATGGCCAGGAATGATTTTGATGCAACCAACAAAAACAAACGCGAGCGAATAAGCTGTTTGCAGAACTGCACTGAATGAGGAGCGAGCAAGCAACATGCGAGCAATCTGCGAGCAGCGCTTTTGGCGCGGCTCATTCATGTTTTGGAGGGTGGGGCAGCTTATAGCTATGGGCGCAGCCCATTCATGTGCGGATGTGCCGAAGGGTGACAGGAGAGAGGCGTGCAGAGATGGCTGGAAAACTAGTGCACGGCGGCTGTTGGACCAGCTGCCCATCTTGCAGTGGCTCAAATTTCTCATTTTCTTTTTTTTTTTCTTTTTAAGGATTTTGCATTTCACTGCCTTTTGGCTCGGACACCCAGCAGCCAAAACCGATAATGCGGCATCGGGGCATTGTAGTAAGCGGGTTATTTCATCACGGAACACATACGAAAGTTGACGGTGCAGCACCTTCTGATTGTCTTAACCGATATATTGTTAAAACCGTTATCTTATAAATGGGCTCGACTGTAGCGTAGATGTTGATCAGTTCAAGATGGCCTTCGTCACACCTGATGGCTCATGTAAATTTGGCACCATGTTTTTGATGCTTTGTAATGTGTCTGCAATTATCTTGATGCTAGGAAGACGAATCAGTGTCATTAGTGTGTCCATGCAGGGTGCAGTGCTAGCAGCCTGGAGCGTCGTACTCCCAAAGTGTCAAGAGGCCAGCACCGCCTGTTGGGCACCCCAGACTATTTGGCACCCGAGCTTCTCCTGGGACAAGAACATGGTGGGTGTTTCTCCACACCCACTGCAGTGCTTTTGGTGTGATCCCTGTGTACTACTTATTGTGACGAACATGTGCCACTCCAGGCTTTGTGTGATAGTACATACGCTCAGAAAAGTTTTGCACTGTGCTGTCATGCGAAGAATAGCTTCTTGCGTCTCAAACAAACAAGCATTTACTATGATAGGGTGGCATAATTGGAACTAAGTGTGGCAGGCTCTGTGTGTCATTGTTTGCATTGGATCTAACTGGTGAAAGGTCTGAAGAGCAGCCAAATGTCATACCACAATGTAACAGGAGATTTGTGAACCAGACTCGAGCACTCAGCCATTCTCCTCCTGTGTTCACTGAACCCACATGCGAACATGGCCATGGGCTGGAGCTTAACTGTGCCCTTTTCGTTCCTGAAAATTCCCACAATACTCGCAGTTTAACCAGTCCTAGCTCAGCAAATTTCAGCAATGTGCCTCATTGTGCAAACAAATTATACCCATTGTTTAACCGTTACCACAAAACTGCTTAAATGATGGTGAACTTGCAAAACATAGAAATGGGAACAAAAGGCATTGCTCTAGGGCCATTCTATGCGAAATGTCCCAGACCCAGAAAGCACCATTGCAGATATTCTTGTAAAAAATTGACATTTCCCAGAATGAGGGTTCCCCAAAGTATTTTTCTGTGAAAAATGTTTTGCTGATATAAGCGCTCTTTGAAGGAGTCTGCAAAAAAGCGAAAGTTGGTTGGAGGCAAACTTTTTGAAATGAAATCTGAAGCTAGCTACAATGACATTATCATCATCAGCCTATTTTATGTCCACTGCAGGACGAAGGCCTCTCCCTGCGATCTCCAATTATCCGTCCTGCACCAACCAATCCCAATTAACGCCCGTAAATTTTCTAATTTCGTCACCCCACCTAGTCTTCTGCCATCCTCTACTGTGCCTTCTCTTGGTACCCATTCTGTAACCCTAATGGTCCAACAGTTATCTAACCTGCACATTACATGACCTGCCAAGCGCCATTATTTCTCTTCATATCAATTAGAATATAGGCTATACAGTGAAACCTCGTTAAACCGTAGTTGGCCGGAGCTCGGAAAAAGTACGTACTAAACGGTAGTACATTGGAACTCCGGTTATACGTCCCCCGGTTTTGCGACGACCCGGGTTTTACGATGGATTAGCGCAGTCCCAGTGAAGTCCCCATAGATGCAATGCATTAAAAAAGCCCAGTTATCCGACGCAATTTTACACCTGACCTGCGTTATACAACGACCCTCACGAAGCCTGCGACGGAACGGTGGACGAAAGAAAAGTCTCATCGTTCGTTTCTCTCTCCCCCAGCAGCAGTCGCCCGCGATGCTCGCTGTGCTAAAATAATGCTTTCTCTTGTCCACAATCACTTTCTCCTTCTCTTGGTGGCGTCAGCTCTCGTCGCACTGGGGAAGCGTTCCTCTACCCCCCAACGAGCAGCCGCCCGCGATGCTCGCTGTGCTGAAATAGTGCACTTTCTTGTCCACAATCACTTTCTCCTTCTCTCCTCGGTGGCGTCGCCTCGCGTCACGTTGAGGAAGCGTTTCTCCCCCACCAGCAGCCGCCCGTGGCTCGCTGTGCTGAAATAGTGCTTTTTCTTGTCCACAATCACTTTCTTCTTCTCTTCCCGGTGGCGTCGCCTCTCGTCGCGTTAGGAAAGCGTTTCTCTCCCTCTACTAGCAGCCGCCCGCGACGCTTGCTGTGCTGAAATAGTGCCTAGAGGACCTCCTCTTGGACATTGCCCAACTCGAGCGAAAGCCCTTGGTTCACGGATCAAACAAGGTCCAAAAGAAACTTACCGACTTTTTTTTAAGTTCGTGCTGGCTGGCGGGAATCGCAACAGTGGGCAGTGGAGTGCCGTAAAGGTTCATTTGAATAAATCATGATTGGCACCTGTACTGCAGCATTAATTCTTATTGCATTTACATTTTTGGTAATTTGGGTTTCCAAGCCCTACAGAGTATGCTAGTAGTTTAAGTTGAAGTTTCTCATAAATTGTCACCCGAAATAAGTTGTATTTTTATAGGCATAATTTATGTTCGGATTTTACGACGCCCACATTTTACGAGGCTTTTTGCAGTCCCGATACAGTCATATAATCGAGGTTCCACTGTACTGCTTAACCGAAATAGCATGAGATCGCCCACTTACCTGTCAAAAACGGAACTCTGAAAGAGTGCGATGAAAGGAAAAAGAACATGCAGTATTTATTTACTTTGCGCAACAAACGTGTTATTTTCGTTTGGTGCCGCCGCGGCCTAGCAGCAACGACAGCGGCCTCAAACTTGCTGAAGCTGTGAGCCAGCTTTTCAGCCAGCGCCCTCTTCTCAGCAAACACTCGCATGGCAAATTCCTCGTTGGCATTGCATAATCTCCGTGCACAGGTGCGGTAGCGTTGCAGAAGTTGTGGGGCACCTTTTTATTGTAGGGTGCTGTTCTCATCGTGACAATTGAATTCCTGAGGGTAGTGTAACGCGCAGCTTCTGCCACTGTTGGGCCTGAATCGCCCGTGCTGTCGCTTTCCCTGTCGTCCTTATCACTGTCGCTAGATGACACTTCGGCAATAACAGAGGCAACGATGTCAAAAAGTTCGACCTCGTAGCCGACATCTCTTAACGATGACTTCAGTGCCGGATTCGCGCAACAACCTCTTCAGTGAGTCGGCCAAATGGCAACAAAATTCATCCAGCACGAGGATGTATGGGAATGGCAACAGAGCACCACGCAGCCTACACCAGACGGATTTTATCCAGTTGAGCACAAGATTCTCATTTATGCAGCCTTTCTCATGGCATCTCGTTACCACATTTTTTGGCAGCTCTTCACATTTAGGCACTGTCTTGCACTTGAAGACGATATAGGGCGGGAGCTTGTGTCCGTCTGCCATGCACGACAACATGACGGTAATAACTTGCGTTTTCTCGTTGCCAGTGGATCGGACATAAACTTGTTTAGAGCCCTTTTTGTGCACGATAAGGGGCGATGGCAAGTCCAGATAAATTGGCGTTTGGTCAGCATTGCCGATTTGCCCTACCTGGAAGTTCTTGGACTTGCGTAGCGAAATAATGTGGCGCTGGAAAGCCACGAGCAGCTTTTCGAACGATTTGGGCAGCTTTTGCGAAATCGAAGTTCGGCGGCGTAAAGAAAAACCAGCACAGCACATGTAGCAATAAATCCAGTGCTTGCTCGCTTTGAAGACGGAGCTCGGTAGCCCTTTTTCCCTTGCAAGCTCCTTAGCTTTTGCCTGCATAAGCTCCACGCTCACAACTAGATGCGTGGCTGACTGTTGGTGTATGAACTCCATCAAGGCAAGTTCGATTTCAGGGAATGTCCCATTCTTCGGGCCGTGAAAGCTTCTTTGCGTTCTGCTACGCATGAAAAGGGCTTCCTTCTGTCGACGCCATCCACGAATGCTTGTCTCGTTGACGCCAAACTGCCTCCCGGCTGTATTGTTGCCATGTCCTGTGCTGCTAAAATAATATTTCTCTTGAAAGCGGCTGAGTACTGTTTTCCTGGTCCTTACGTCTTGGTCATTCAATGCAGAATAAAAAAGATGCACTTCGCGAAGCTTTGCACGTGTGCTGCCAAGGTGCGCACTCAACAATAAAGAAACAATGTTGTAGTCACACAGCAATAACGAAACCAAGCTGTAGCCACGGAGCAATAAGGAAGCCGAAGTCAAGCCATAGCCACGCAGCAATAACGAAACCAAAACTTCTGGCCCAAATTTCTGACCAAAATTTTTGTTTGGATCCGCATATAGTACGAAGCAAAAATTTAAGACACTAAAAATAAGAAAAAACCTCGTATTATGCGTGGGTTTTTACAGTAGTACAGTCAAACATTGATATATCGAACACTGATATATTGAATTATTGCGTATATCGAACACTTTCTACATCACGTGAAAAATCGTATGCATTTTTAATTCTTTATTTCGAACGGGGCCGGATGTAAAATGGATATATCGAACTCCGCCGCCCCAGACCAAGTGCGCTCTGTTGACAGGAGGCGAGCTTTCCCGCAACACTCTCGGAGATAGCGGCGGCGCAATGGGCATTCCAGACTGCTGCGTACGACAGCTGCCCACATCGGTTGCGCCGAGGGCGCTATTTGATTGTAGCGGCGTACACACGGGGCGGCTTGGAGCCAACACGGCCGCCTCGATCACGCGCGCACGGCGGGGCCAAGCCTTGCCGTGCGCGCGTGATGGAGGCGGCCGTGGAGCCAGTTGGAGCGCTTTGTCGGTGCTGAGCCACACAGCATGTGCATTGAGGACTTCGTTGGCGGTGACGACAGCACCGGAACAGTGGCGGAGTTGACAGACGTGGAGATCGCGGCAGAAGCGACTGCTGAGCGGCCAAACGAAGACGCTGCCGAGGCTGATCCAGCAAGCGCTGATGTTGCCCCGCTCCCGACTGCAACTGAGGCTGTAGCTGCTTTGGTGGTTGTACGCCGCTACTGCGGCGCAATAGAAGGCACTGGACTGTCTCTTGTGGACCGTTTGGACTATGTTGAGGACGCCGTGGTCAAGCGGACGCCGTGGTCAAGCGGACGCCGTGGTCAAGCACGCGGTTGCCAATATGAAGCAGGCTACGCTGCTTCAGCACTTTCAGCGAACTAAATAAATACTTTGTTTGAAGCTTCGTGTGAGTATCTACTGCGTCACGATTGGTTCATTGATTGATTTGTGCTAGTTTTTGACGCGTTTTCTACGTGATTTTACATATCGAATTCTGGCTATATCGAACTATTTTGTAATCGCCGCGCTGTTCGATATATCGAGGTTCGACTGTATATGCTCTTAAGCAAAATTACACCCTTTTGCTACACAGCAATAATCGCCATCTATCTTGTCCCCATTTCCTTTCTTTAACGCGGCGAGCCCGGTACTTCCCAGTAATGAACAGCACGCGCATTATCAGCCTGACATAGCACTCCCAACAGGAAAGTAGCGGGCGCAGCGTTTTCAAAAAAGGATATGCAAGCAAGGCAGATGACGATTATCGTTGTGTGGCAGATATACACCCCAAAGGGTGTACCTTTGCCTAAGAGTGTAGCCCCACTTGCTCTTGGCATCTTTTACCAGTATCAAGCGTCACTCTAAGCCTGCAGATGTAGTGCACTGGAGGTGGAAGTTGGGCACATCATCGTCAGATTTTAAAAAAGAAAAAAAAAGAAAGAAATCATAGAAGGATTTGAACTTCTGACTATGGCAACGAAGCATTTGACATAGCTCAGTCAGATAATCCCGCAGGCGGCAAGGGTACCTTATTGCTGGAAAGTACAGCCCAAAGGGGCCTCCATTTATTTATCCGCCCTCTGGGGGTTTTGCTGATCGTCATAGGTTGCACGGTGTAGTGTCAATTCTCAGTGGTCCTAACATCGTGGGTCATGAATCTCACACGCTCATGCGGCCTTAGGCGCATCTAGGTACCTAATGGTTTTGTCGAGTTTGAACAGCACTTAAAACTTTTGTGAAAAAAAAAAGCAAGAAAAATGGAAAAATGAAAAAGTGGGAAAAATGGAAAGTAAGTGAATGGTATTGCTTGTATGTCCCACTTCCTTTTTTTTCATCATGCTGAGTGTTACCTGGATGCTTTATCAAGCACTTGAATGCTTTTTATTTGAATTCTGCATATTTTAAACATTAGAGGTGGATGTTCGTGCATGCAGTTAGTAATATGAGTGTTGTACTGCAGGAGCGCCTGTGGACTGGTGGGCCCTGGGCATATGTCTGTACGAGTTCATGACAGGGCTGCCACCTTTCTGCGACCAGAGTCCAGAGGCTGTGTTTGCCAACATCCTTCATGGAGGTACTTGTGCTTTTCACCACAGCTAGGTCAAGCTTGAGTACGGTTCACTCATCTCTGGTGGAATAATTGTCTTGTTTCACAAAGCAAACAAATTCTTGGCTTTGGGATGATATCTCTGGTGAGATACAGGGTGGGAGGTGGCTGACCGGTGCATTCACCCAAAGGCCTGCATTTGCAAGCTACTTTGCTAGTTATTGTTGCTGGGCGCAAGGCCGGTGACACTGCCGTCTATCAGCCACGTGTCAACAGCCCTGTGTCTACCTGCTTCACTGGTCGCTGTGTCTCTCTGAAAGAGATAATAGAAGGAGCCGCAGAAACCAGTGCTCGCGAAAAAAAATTAAAAAATACTGCAATGTAATAAAGAAATAAATAGAAAGGAAAGAAAGGGGAAAAAACAAAGAAAAACACTAAGCAACCGAACTAAGTGTTGTTGCTTGTAGCTTGAAATTTAGCATAGCAAATAGATTCTCAGACTCCCTTTGAAATGTTTGTGCCAATTGGTTGCAATGTCTTGCACTTATGGATAACGTATGATTCTCTGTATCTTCTTTCTAATTCAGAACTAAAATTCAGCTGTAAGATGTAAAGTTCATCAATGTTATGACCTGGTTGGTTGAAATGCTCGCCGACGGCTTTGGGAAGCTTTTTAGCTGCGTCCGCGTGATGTCCGTTTAATCTGACGTTCATTGATTGTCCTGTTTCACTGATACATTGTTTCTTACCGAAGGAATATTCAAGCATATAGATCACATCTGAACTTGTACAAGTGAAGCTAGTTTTGACTTCGTGTGTACAACTATTTGCGGTGCTTTTAATTTTAATGTCACTTTGAAGGCGCCTGCAGGTCTAGCACCTGGGGCGACAACATGCCTTTATTACAGGGGAATGATGTTGGCTGACTTTTGTGTGCACTAACATGTCTTTAAGGTTTCCGTTGCAGTGATAGGCCTTTATATAAGCCTTTATAACAACATTTTCGTATGCACTCCCAAACATAAACAGCATCCTATGAAAATAACACCCAATATTATCAAGTAACGAGCGTCTGAGAAAAGCATTCCTGGATGTACTAAGAGAGTGGTGAGCAGGTACTGACATATTTATAATATGGGAACATGGCATAATTACATTAACCAACGTAATTGACCATTTCAATCACTTTCACCTGAGTATTAAATTTACTGCTTACCACTCTCTTAGCCATATCAACTTCCTCGGCATGATGGTCTACATAGAAAATGGAAAACTGAGAAAGACACTTCATTTGAAGCCTATGGATAGCCAGCAATATTTAGACTACAACAGTCATCACCCACAAATCACCCACAACAGTGCAGGCAAAGAATTTTGATGGGACAAGCAAAACGAATAGGAAGAATCTGCAGCAATGACACTGATTATATTCACCACCTAAATCAACTTAAAACAACGCTGTCAGAAAGAAACTATCCACAATTTGCTCTCAATAGAGCTTATGATGTTGCATCAAGATTGGAGAGATAGTCGGAATTAGCTAAGAAACAGTCTACACCAGAATCTGACAGACTGGAAGCCTTTATAACAAAATATTCTAATGCACTCCCAAACATAAAGGAAATCCTACGAAAATGCTACCCAATATTATCAATTAATGAGCGTCTGAGAAAAGCTTTCCCGGATGTACCAAGAGTTACCTATTACTGCAGCAGAAACCTTAGACATTTTAGTGCACGCAAAAGTCAGCCAACATCATTCCCCCGTAATGAAAGCATGTTGTTGCCCCCGATGCAAAACCTGCAGGCACCTTCAAAGTGACATTAAAATTAAAAGCATCGCAACTAGTTGTACACACGAAGTCAAAACTAGCTTCATTGGTACAAGTTCGGATGTGATCTATATGCTTGGATGTTCCTTCTGTAAGAAACAATATATTCGCAAAACGGGACAATCAATGAACGTCAGATTAAACAGACATCGCTTGGACACAGCTAAGAAGCTTACCAAAGCCATCGTCGAGCATTTCAAGCAACCAGGTCATGAATTTGATGAACTCAAACTCTACATTTTACAGTCAAATTTCCATTCTGAACGAGAAGAAAATACAGAGAATCATACGTTACCCATAAGTTTAAGACATTGCAACCAATAGGCTTATACGTTTCAAAGGGAGCTTTAGAATCTACTTGCAATGCTAAATTTCAAGCTATGGACAACACTTAGTTTGGTTGCTTAGTGTTTTTTTTTGTTTTCTTTCTTTCCTTTTATTTATTGATTTATTTATTCCATTTCAATATTTTTGGTATGTCTTTTTTTTTTTTTTTTTCACGACCACCGGTTTCTGCCCCTCCTTCTGTTATCTCTTTCAGAGACACGATAACCCACGACCACCGGCGAAGCAGGTAATAGACGGGTTCTGTGCACGCCGTTCACACGCCGGCTGACACACAGCCATTGACACGTGGCTGACAGACGGCCGTGTCACCTACCTTGTGCACAGCCACGGCCGCTCGATCCAAAAGCACTAGGTGCGGCCCACTGCATCGCGCCTGAAAGGCGTCTCGGGCCTAGTTCTCCGTGCGCCCGCTGCGGCGCCACCGCTCGGGGATGGCTGCTGATAGAGAGCGCCTTCACAGCTGCGTCAGCACGCGCGATCTCCACTCCAGTCAAGGCGTAAATCATGCGTTTTATATTTGGAAATTGCAGACAAAATCGTTCAAGTCGTCATTGGAAATGCTCATTACGCCACAAACACTAACAGATTGTCACAGGGGTGGAAATCTGTTCTAGAATACGCCTGAACGCTATTCGTGATGGTTGCCCGTACGGTGCACGACCGGGTGGTGCACTTCCATCGGGAGGTTCTGCTTGAAGCAATATATCAGTGCTTTTATTCACATATCGTGAACACGTACGCAAAGTAAAAGCTTTACATAGGTAGAACTTGTACGAGATTCCCAAGTAATTCAAACTAACTTAGATGAAATAAAAACACTTATCATTGCAAATAATCATCAGTAGATTGTTTCTCATGAAAACGAAGCATATTGTGTGATGCTAGAGGTTATCTAAGGAGTGCGTCCCTTTTAACAAAGCTTCAAAAGGCATCTGCTTCGAACATGCGCATACCCTTTATTTGAGCACGCTCTCCATAAAACACATTCCCGCAGGATTCTTTCATTGTAGGCAGGTTTTTTTCCCCCTGATGTGGCCACTTGGTTGCTGATAAAAACAGCAGCTTTGTCTCCTTTTTCCGCTCTTTGTAATGCCTGAACAAAGGACTGAATTTCGTTGTTTTCATAAACTAAGAGGCAGATTTTCATTTCGTCCCGTTCTGACTGCAATTTTTTCAACTTTTGTCCTTGACGGGCAACCTTTTTTTTTCAATCTCCTGACTGCTTGCTTTGACTGTTCTAGGACGTTCACAATATCTAATGTAGTTTGGCAGGCCTGGTCAACAGAAAAACTACGTTCAGAGCATGATTCTAAGGCAGTCTCTCGAACTAGAGCTTCCACCTCGTCGCTGAGAAACTGCAAGGCACTTTCGATGTTGGGGCTTTCTCCTGAGCTGCCGCAATTATCGCTTGCCTCAACTACTGTGTGATCAGTGAAGTTTCTTCAATAGCGTTTTTTGGGCTGCACATTCTCTTTTTGCAGGTACTGTGGATATTTGCAAAACACGGTCGGTGCCGCATTCGGAAGCAGGAGTCTAAGTTTCGTGTTCGTTTTATAGCCACTTTCTGTAAAGTGCAGGAAATATACCAGAGACCTATCGCTCGGTTCCTACTTGCTTTCTTTTCCCGACACTCCTTGGCGAGAGATATTTTTTAGCCACGCTTCTCAACGCTCCAAGTGGCAGGGAACTCGTGATATTTCACAGACGGCTCCTTTTTGGCATTTGTGCCGCAGAGTGGCACACGACAATTGCGCGGCATCGCGCCACATGAACGAGGCTTGCTATGGCACACACGCACACCGAAGAGCCTTAACAAAGCACAGCAAGCGCAGGCAAACTTGCTAACACACACGCGAAAAAGCACGAGATTAATGCATGTCGCACGAGGCAAACACATTCTGACGCGAACCAACTTTCTCACACACACGCACGCGAAAAAACACGAGATTAGTGCGTAGAGCCCGAGGCAAACACGTTGTGACGCGAGAACCAACGCTCGCTTAGCCCCAGCGCGAAGTCGCGAAAGCATCCCCGACCAGTGGCGCCCTCACCAAGAAAAGCGGTCGCAACTGTAAACTCGGCCGAGACGCGCCCGCCTATTGTCCGCGGCGCGACGTAGCTGGCCTCACCTTGCTTTGCATCGAGCGGCCGTGGCACAGCACTCCTTTATTCTCAATTCTACACCCTTGCCACTAACACACTTTCGTTCGTTGCCGCACCCACCCGCCTTACCCCCTCTCTCCTTTAGAAGAACCCTACCCATATATTCTGTGCTGAGGAAAGCATATGTCGCCTTGAAAAAGACAAGTCCACCTGTTGAAACATTGACTCGCACTTTCACCTTGTTCTCATCTTGTTCATCACCTTGAATTTCCGTCTCGCATCTTCCCCCTGTGTTGCCAGTTAGTTTTTTCCATTTCATTTATTTTCACCTTAAAGGCCCGGAGACATTACATCAGAGAGGGCTTTAATCCTTGCAATGATTTTAGAACAAACACACAGAGCAGTAAAAGAAACAACAATAAACAAAAACAAGCCAGGAACAATTGTGAAAAAAGGAGAACATCGTGTTGGAGTAAGGGTGGATAGGATCGGTAATTAAGCAATGTGGTTATTTAATATTTTGTGGAATGATTTACTTTCATTGCATGAGACAATATCTTCTGGGAGACTGCTCCGATGGGTTATTGCATCAGGGAAGAATGAAATGTTTGATCAGGTGATAATGCATGTTATGGGACAACTGTGGCTTAAGCGGGAGGATGTACGTAAGAGTGGATTTAACATGAAATGCCTGGAGTGTTGATGGTAATAAAAGGTGTGAAGCAAGCACAGACGAGAGATGATTTGAGAGGAAGCAAGTGACAGTAGTTCAAGCATACATTTTAGTGCAGTTATGCTGGTTTCACAAGAGTAATTAGAAGTTATAAACCGAGCAGCACAATTTCGTATTGTTTCTATGCCATAGGTAAGATATGATTTTGAAGGGGGCCAGATAGACGATGCATATTCGAACTGCAGGCATATGAATGTTAGATATGCTAGCTTTTTTATTTCTGGTGATGCACTTTTCAGGCTTTGTTTTAAATATCCAAGGGCACGTGAAGCATTAGAACATATGGTGTCAGTATGAGTTGACCGTGATAGTGCCGATGACATGTGAAGGCTGAGGTATTCTTAACACGGGGCATGATTGATAGGCACTGAATTTATTATGTAGGTGTGACTGGTTAAGCTGTGGTTGCGGGTGATAGAGCTTTGCATGTAGTAAGGTTAAGCAGCACGAACTATTTCTTGCACCGTGCTGCGATGGAATCGAGATACTGTTGTAGTGCGGTGATGTCATTCGAGCCTTTGATAGAGGAATATATTGTTGCGTGTGGAAAGGCACAGACAGAAGAGGCTGTTTACAGGCTATTTACACTGGAGCCAGGACGCCAGGCCGACACTCACTCGCACCAAGCGCACTGACCAACTTCATCGTCGTTCTCGCGGCGGCTCGTTTCTTGAGCATCGCTCAATGTTATCGTAGTACTACCCCCCCCCCCCTCGGCGGCAAAAGCACCGCCACAGTGCTGTTAAATATCCAAGGCACGTGGAGAGTTGTAGGGCTTGAGTCGTGCGACGTGGACAATGTCCCTGGTTGTCACAGCGAAGGACGTAGTGGGCGTGGCTAGAACGATTTCATAGGTGACATCGGTCACTTTGCAGAGCACGCGATATAGACCTGTGCAACAAGAAAGGAGTTTTTCACATAGGCCAACCAACTTTACGCGAAGGTGACCAAAGCAGCACGAGGCTGCCGGGCACAAAATGGACATCACAGTGACGGAGGTCGTAGCGTTGCTTCTGCTTGTCTTGACACACTTGTAGACGAGTGCGCGCAAGTTGACGAGCGTGGTAAGCATGGGCGATTGCATCACGGGCATAATCGCTGGTTGAAGCTGTGGCGGACGGAAGCACAGTGTCCAGTGGTAGCGTTGATTCGCGGCCGTACAAAAGGTAAAACAGGGAAAAGGCAGCAGTTTCAAAACGGAAAGAGTTGTATGCAAAGGAAATGTAAGGTAGGGCCAGGTCCCAGTCACGGTGGTCGTCGGAAAAGTATTTGGATAGCATGTCTGTAAGGGTGCGGTTCGAGCGCTCAGTGAGGCCGTTCGTTTGGAGATGGTAAGAGCTGGTAAATTTATGCCGTATTGAGCAGGCACGCATGATGTCATCGATGACTTTGGCCAAAAACGTATGGCCACGGTCTGTTAGTAATTGACGCGGAGCACAATGCATCAAAATAATATCATGTAGGAGGAAGTCCGCAACATCAGTTGTGCAACTGGTAAGAATAGCACGGGTTACGGCGTAGCGGGTCGCGTAGTCCACTGCGACTGCAACCCACTTGTTCCCTGATGTAGATTCCGGAAATGGGCCGAGAAAGTCTAAGCCGACATGATGAACGGGCTCGGCAGGAATGTCGAGCGGCTGCAGGTAACCAGCGGGGAGCTGGGAAGGCTTCTTGCGTTATTGGCAAACTTCACAAGCGGCGGCATAACGTCGTACGGGACGAACAAGACACGGCCAGGAAAAACGCCGACGTACACGGTCATAGGTTCGAGATACGCCGAGATGTCCGGTCATTGGTGCGTCGTGGAGCTCTTGTATAACGGTGGAGCGGAGGTGTTTAGGTATTACAAGTAGGAACCCAGAGCTGTCCGAATGAAGGTTACGACCGTTCAGAGTACCGTCGCGGAGGACAAAGAGGCGTAGAGTAGCATCGGCCGGAGAGTGTTCAAAACGGTCGATGAGTGCTCTGATGTAGGCATCACAGAATTGCTCGTCGGCAAAATGAAGCAGCTGTGATACAGAGAATACGCAAGCAGCACTGGCAATATTAGAGGAGTCAGAGTCGTCAACAGGGTAACGCGACAAGCTGTCGGCGTCTTGGTGCAGGCGGCCAGACTTGTACACCACGGAATATGAAAATTCTTGTAGCTTCAAAGCCCATCGACCAAGCCAGCCTGTAGGATCTTTTAGCGAAAAGAGCCAGCAGAGAGAATGATGGTCAGTGACTACGGAAAAAGGGCGACCGTAAAGCTAAGGACGGAACTTCGCAACCGCCCAGACTACAGCAAGGCATTCTTGTTACGTAATGGAATAATTCCGCTGCGATGGTGTGAGGAGGCGGCTCGCGTAAGCAATAACGCGATCTTGGCCATGCTGATGCTGGGCTAAGACGGCACCTACGCCATGACCGCTGACATCTGTACGCAATTCTGTAGGGGCATCAGGGCTGAAGTGGGCGAGAATGGGTGGTGAGGAGAGAAGAGTAACGAGATGAGAGAAGGCGGCGGCTTCTGCAGTACCCCACGAGAATTGTACGCCTTTCTTCAAAAGATTAGTGAGGGGTCTAGGAATTGCCGCAAAATCTTGAATAAAACGACAAAAGTACGAGCAAAGCCCTACAAAACTTCGAAGGTCTGCGGCTGTCTTCGGAACCGGAAACTCTCTGACAGCGCGAGTTTTGTCGGGATCAGGCTGTACTCCGGAAGTGTCAACGAGATGGCCCAGAAGAGTAATTTGTCGGTGGCCAAAACGACATTTGGACGAGTTAAGTTGCAGCTTCGCCTTTCAAAATACATCAAGTATAGTTGCGAGACGTTCAAGGTGAGTGTCGAACGTTGGCGAGAAGACGATGACGTCGTCGAGGTAGCAGAGGCATGTGGACCATTTGAAACCTTGGAGCAAGGAGTCCATCATACGCTCGAAGGTGGCAGGGGCGTTGCATAATCCAAACGGCATTACTTTAAATTGGTATAGGCCGTCAGGTGTGATAACGCGGTTTTTTCTCGGTCCATATCGTCAACAGCAAACTGCCAGTATCCCAAACGAAGATCAATAGACGAGAAATAGCTGGAACCATGCAGGCAGTCAAGGGTGTCGTCTATACGTGGGAGCGGGTAGACGTCCTTCTTAGTAATGTTGTTCAGATGACGGTAGTCCACACAGAAGTGCCACGTGCCGTCCTTCTTCTTAACCAACACCACAGGTGACGCCCAGGGACTCGAAGAAGGCTCAATGATGTTTTTATCGAGCGTTTTGTTGACTTCGTTTTGAATTACTCGGCGTTCTGACGCAGAAACTCGATACGGTCGTCGGTGAATGGGCGTAGCATCGCCAGTAAGAATACGATGCTTGACGGCGGGCGTCTGGCCTAAAGGGCGATCGTCGATGTCAAAAATATCTCGGTAGGACGATAATACTTGGCAAAGCTCTTCAGCATGTGCCGAGGACAGGTCCGTTGCAACCATTTTCTTTATATTGGGATTGGCACCCGAGGCTGGGGCGAGAGGCCTGCTAAGCTCGCGAGAACCATCGGTTGATAACGCTGCCACGTATCAACGCTACCACAATCAACGGTGGCAAGGCAAATACCTTGCGGTAGAATTTGCTTTGCCAATCCAAAGTTACAGACAGGCATGCGAGTGCAGTTCCCAGTAATATTAAGTATACTGTGAGGCACTGTAACGTCATTCCTTATTGGAATGTCGGGCAGAGGAGTGACGAGGTACTCGCCATCAGTAACTGGTGGGAAAGACAACAGTTCGATGTAGGCTATTGACTTTGGCTGGAGGCGAAGAAAGCCAGTGGGACGTGAGCGGCAGTGGGGTGCGTAAGAAGGTTCTGCGAGCATAAGCAACTCAAGGCGAAGGGTACTGGAAGAGCAGTCAATAAGAGCAGAATGTGCGGAGAGAAAATTGAGGCCGAGAATGAGGTCGTGGGGGCAATGAGCAATTACGGTGAAGAGGACAGGAGTGTGGCGGCCGGCGATGCTGACGCGTGCCGTACACATGCTGATGATAGGCACAGTACCGCCATCCGCAACGCGGACTACGCGTGCCGACGCTGGGGTGATGAGCTTGTTCAGTCGTCGTTGGAAAGCAGCTCTCATAATTGAAAGATGTGCTCCTGTGTCGATGGGTGCCGTGACAGGATAGCCGTCAACGTCAGCGTCAAGAAGGTTTTGGTTCATTGGTAATGTGAGCAGAGTATTTGAGGGCAGGGTCGACAGTGCAGCTTCACCTCCAGAAGCTGCAGTGCCTAGTTTTCCGGCTGGGTCCGGGATGCGATAGGCGGCAAAGAGAAGCGGCGGGGTTGGGGCGAACGAGACTGACGGTGTCGAGGTGAGGGCGAGCGGCTGTAGTGAAGGTTCGGAGCAGGGGCATCAGCAACAGTGGGTTCATGGCGGGTGGCATAGGGAACAGAAGGTCCAAAAGTACGGGAATAAGTGGCGACGTATGTCCGAGGAAGTGGTGGCCATCGGTTGCAGCAGTGACAAGCGACGTCGCCGATGTGACAGCAGTGGAAGCAGATCAGCCTGTCATCAGGGGTACGCCATTCGGACGAGTTGCGGCGAGATATGGCAGAAAAGGACTGTCGGGGACGAGGACGGCCGGTAGAGAACTGGGGAACGTTGGGTTGAGACGTTGTACACACGGAGTTCAGACCCATGTTCTCAAATTCCTGTCTGGCTACGGCCTGAACCATTGCAATCGTGGTTGCTGGCGGATCGGGAGGTGTCGCGGCAAAAGCTGGCGGACAGGCGACCTGAGGTCGCGACAAACAATACGGGTGACGTCATCACAGGTGGTAGCCTGACATGGTCGACCCTCACATGTCGACGTAGCAGCAGTGGCCGCGTGATGTGGTGTGGTACGGCGGCTCTTAGCCTGTTCAAGGCGACGGCATTCTTTAATGATGGCGTCGATTGTCGAGACGTTGCCGAAAACAAGTAAATTGAAAGCGTCGTCGGTGATGCCTTTTAGGAGATGTAACACTTTATCAGCTTCAGTCATAGCGTCGTCAGATTTTCGGCCTAGAGCCAAGACGTTGAGGATGTATGAAACGTACGGCTCTGTAGATGTCTGAACACGAGACGCAAGAGCCTTTCTCGTGGCAACCTTGTGGCCAATGGGGTCGCCGAACAGTTCCCTGAGCTTTTCTGTAAAATTGTCCCAACTTGTTATCTCATCATCATGTGTCTGGTGCCACACGCGTGGGGTGCCGCCGAGATAAAAGATGACATTGGCGAGGATGATCGTTGGATCCCACCTGTTATTAGTGCTGGCATGTTCATATAGCTTGATCCATTCATCAACGTCCTGTCCCTCCAGGCCAGAGAACACCAGGGTCGCGATGTTGGGCAACCGTGACGACGGGAGCAATCGGAGAAGCTGAAGCCGTTGCAGAGGTGGTCTCGTCACCGGGAGGCATGGTGACAAGCTCGATGTACCGACCACTTCGGAGTTCCGTGGCAAGGACGAGGATCGCTCACCTCCACCAGAATGTTAGGTGTAGAAAGATACAGACGGAAGAGGCTATTTACAAGCTATTTACACTGGACTGGAGCCAGAGCGCCAGGCCGACATTTTCTCGCGCCAAGGGCACAGACCCACTTTGTCGTCGTTCTCGCGGCGGCTCGTCTCTCAGGTATCTACTGATATCGTAATAATATATATCTATTATATATTATCTATATCTATTATTTATTATATTTCCTTTATCTTGTGGTCAAACTTACATAGGCCAGAAAGATTGTTGCATCAATATTAGACTAATGGAGCATGCCAATTCATTGGACAAAAAAGACACTAACCTGACAAAGCATTGCAGTATTTGTAAATGCGTACCTTTCTTTGACGATACACAATTGTTATTTTTTCATAGTGACAAGACTACCAGAGAAGTCGCTGAAGCATTCCATATCATCAAAAAATCTAATAGTTATGTTAGCAAAACATCTTTAATCTTGTCAGCGAAAGAAATGGCATTGCTGCATAAAGGGTAGATTGCAAGGCAGGTACATTGCGTGTGTATGTTTCTGTCCGGAGTTTGTATCTGATCATCGATGTATGACCGGGCACGTGCGTGCCCAGTTTTGTATGTATAAGTTGACTTCTTACTTCAAATAAATCAGTTGTAAGTTCAGCGCCGTGTTTGTCTCCTCTTTCTGGTCCTGTCGTGTAGCGCTGTTTGAATTTTATTGTTCCATGTAGTGGGACTGGGGAAATGCAGAGACGAAGAAGATGTCTTTTTTCTGGTTGTTTTGCAACGGGCTTTTCCGCCGCCTTGCTCAGGGTGTTGTCTCTTGTTCCCGTTGAACCGCGATACTGGTGGAGGTGCGGGTTAACACAACCCGATGCTCCAGACTCCTCCTGGGAGCCGTTCATCCAGCCTGGACACTCTGTCACCCATTGCAACACCTGTGCATTGTTTCAGTCGTCGGTTGCAAGGCCTTGCTCCAGAGCTCACCTCCCCCCTGCGGGAACCTTTGTCCAGGTGCTACCCATCGCCACCAATGGCCAACACCTGCCTGCTACAGCATCCCGAAAGCATCCATTTGTCCAGACTGCCACAGGTAACCCTTCTTCAACTGCTAATTCCGGATCGCTTTCACGGCGGCACCTTTGGAGATATCAAAGACTGGCTTGACCAATTTTAGTGCATCACCAAGATCAATGAGTGGACTTCAAAACAAAAGCTCTCCAGTGTCTATTTTGCTCTTGGCAATAGTGTGAGTACATGGTATGAAAACCGAGAAGGCAGCCTATCGACCTGGAATGACTTCCGCCAGCAGCTCCTTGATACCTTTGAGAGTGCCGACCGACAGGACCGTGCCCAGCAGCTAATTGAGTTGCGGATTCAAAAACCCAACAAATCCATCGCAATGTTTGCCGAAGACATGGCCCATCTGTGTCATAGAGCCGACCCAAACATGACGAATGATAAAAAGTTACGCTACCTCATGCGCGGCATTGGCATGAAAGAGCAGTTGTTCGCCAGACTGGTGCGCAATCCACCAAGTGCCGTGGCTGATTTTATTAAGGAAGCTGCTGCTTTTGAGTGAGCACTTCATTAACGATGCAGGCAGTATGATTGCTTGTCCAGCAGTAACGACGTCAACGCCATAATTTTTGACGCTCAGTGCTCTCTGCGTGATCTGATTAGGGAGATTGTTCACGAAGGAATCTGCAAGCTTGCGACTCCGACAGTGGAACCGCCGTGACGGCTGTCACCGAAGTCATACTTGATGAAATTAGGCAAGCATTGTCATCTCCAAACCTTAGTCCTGAACCGCATTCCATGCACTACGCCGCCGTGGTCTGAAGTTCATCACCTGTTGTGTCAATACTGCCTTACCACCAGTCGTCGACTGCCACACCTTGGTCATCCCAGGAAGAGCCTCCAAGATGTCCGCAGTTTCGGAAAACAGATGTATGGTGGACTGCAGATTGGCGCCCACTCTGTTTCAACTGTGGTGGTACTGGCCACATTTCCCGCCATTGCTGGTATCATGACGTAGCATTTTGCCCTCTCCGCCCATGGTTTTACGGTCGACGTGCCAACGACGACTACTCGCTACGCTGCCAATCTCCTTTTCAAGGATCTCGAGCCACATACTCGTTCTCATTTTGACAATCGCCGAGCCAATGACGAGGAGTCGCTGCCGAGTCAGCGGCCGACATGGGCCATCGCTCGCAATCTGTGTCTCCTACACATTGGTCTGCACCAATACGCCGCACTTTCACTGAACTCAGGGACAGGAGGTCACCTAGCCCACGCCGGTTAACTAAAGGCGGCGACCTCAGATGGTTAAGGTTGCAAGCCGTCACGATGATAAAAAGCCCTCATTGCTTCCACCACAGGACACTATGCAGCCGACGAACCGTAACAGCGACAAAGTTGCAAGTGCAGACCTTATTGTTTTTGTTGATAGGTAGCAAGTGACAGCTTTGGTCGACATTGGTGCTGACTTCTTCATAATAAGTCAAGACCTCACAGCTCGTCTCAAGAAAGTAAAGACGCCGTGCACAGGGCCCCATATAAGGACTGCAGGAGGCCAGTAACTGATGCCGGCCGGATGATGTACGGCGAGAGTCAACATAGGATCTTTCATCACCACTTTCATCATTCTCGTCGCGTGCTGTAAAGACATATTGGAATAGACTTTTTGAGGGAGTATCATGCGCGGGGTGTCTACCAACCGGGAAAACCAGAAATTTTGAGGTCTGGAAAAAGTCAGAGAAAACTCAGGGAATTTGTGCTTCTATCAGGGAAAATTAGCTGTAATTTTATTGAAAGGGGCGAAAGTCGCGGTAATGCTGGCTCGAGTTACAGACAGGAATCGTAACGGATCGTCTTTGACGCATTGTCGTCAGCTGGAGGAGTTGCCAGTGTACAGTCAACGACCGACTTTCCGGATGCCCGGTAATTCGGACGGATTCGCGGTACCACCACGTACCCCATAGAGCCAGTGTATCGGAACGTCTGAAATTTCGGACGCAAGAGCCCTTCGCCGTCCAATTTTCCGGACTTCTTACCGTGACCGCAGGTCCGAAATGGCATTAATCAAAGCCACCACCGTTGCCGTTTCGATTACCTCGCCGTCTCGAACCGGCACTCTCGCACGCAGATCCGCTGGCAGCCGTAGCCACCACTGCGGCAACGCTAGGCCTAGCCGCTTCGACGTTCGCTATTCAGCTTCTTGCCGTTACGTGCCGTGTTTTTCATTGAAAGAATTCGCCGCTGGCAGCAATGGCACCGACTCCGTCTTTGTGGTCCTCTCGATTGGCTTAGAAGCTTGGAAAGTACGGTGGGTTGCATTATGGCCGGTTCCCGAAAGTTAGCTTCGCCTCTGTACAGAAATGTTACTTGGTGAAGCATACGCAAGTGTTGCGGTGAAGCATTACAAGCATAGGAAGGGGCAATAGTCACGGGTCACAGTATGTATTCCTTAATTATGCACGCGTGCACCCGCCAACTCCTGTCACAGTACGAGCACCGATATGCCTAATCCGTGTACCGACAGGCCTTCAGAGCGTTTTCGAATGTACCTGTGGCGGTTTGAGCCCTTAAGAGCAGTAAAAGATTATGCATTTATTTGCGGACCTTTTCGCGGCCCCTAGGTAGTTTCGAAAAATCAAACTTCCTAGGAGCCGAACTCCCTAGGGCCCGCGACAACGTCCGGGAAAACGGACGTTGACTGTGCAATTGACCGAAAAAATGCTTCAAATAGACCGCGGAGCGAAGGAGCTATGGAAGGAGGACGAGAACAAAAAGGACCTATGCATTGAGGAATGAATGAGAAAGGAAGCGTGCTTCCGCCGTTTTGAAGGAGCTTGAGCTCAAAAAACAAAGTGTTGGGTGATTCCGAGATGCAGTTGTACCCCTAGCAAAAATGACCAATAGAAAAACCAATAGGCTATGGGATTATTGAACATATTGGTCTATAGGTATTGTATAAGCCTATTGGTGGCTTACTGGTATATATTGGTGCTCTACTGGCCTATTAGTAATATACTTGCCTATTGGCACTCTATTGGCCTATTGGTAGTGTATTTGTCTATTGGCACTCTATTGGCCTATTAGTAGTGTATTTGTCTATTGGCACTCTATTGGCCTATTAGTAGTGTATTTGTCTATTGGTAGTGTTGCCTACTGGTCTAAGCACATTGTTCATGTATCAAAACAATGGTGCTATACAGCAGTGAGGACTGCAATGTGGCAACCAGTCTATAAAAAGAACAAATTTGATTTGAAAGTAGGCATGTATTTATTTACAAATAATATTTACAAAATTACTTCATCAGATCCGCAATCTTTCCGAGCATGTTGTGCCTCCTTGTTATGTCATCTTCACTGCTGCACCGCTTCTCAAGGTAGTGCCTGAAAAAAACTAAAATGGGAAAGGTCAGCAAGTGAAAACAAAGATTTCGAAGTACTACTGAAAGGACAAGTATGTATGGCATATTAACATGAAAAAAATGTGCTGATCCCACTCACTGTGGAAACAATAAGCAAAATTTGATGAGCCAGCAATAACAAAGAGCTAAACATGGTAAGAAATCCAGAGTGGTCTTATATAACACCTATGCAGAGATGTGACATATGTCACATCTCTGCATGCAGTGAATTCACTGACGAATGTATCTTGCAGTCACCCTTAGTCACAACAGCATACCTTGCAGACATTTGTGGAGAAACACAACAGTGTTATCCCCAAATGGATAACAGCATCTATACCTTCATACATCAGAAAGAAAGCTTCACCAAACAGCCTTCCTACTGCAGCCAGTCTTGTCACACACACACACTTTAATGGGATTCAGCAAAAATGGTTGCGAATTATGGCATGGCTTCATGGGTTTTTTTGGGGGCACTTGCTCCACTACCACCTACCACAATGCAATGTTTAAATTTCAAAAGCAAATTGTATGCAATATGGCATATATGCCATGTGTTTCAAAGTGCTAAATTGCAAGAGGGAAATGAGGGGTAAGGTTGCTATACTGCAGTTCTTTGTGCGTCTATGGCCTAATGAACAGTGCATCTGATGCTGCACTGGAGTACCGAGGTTCAAATCCCACCACAAGACCTATAATTTTTTAACTGACTGACAGCTTGTGCCGAGTCATTGAGGCAATAAATTGGCCAATTTATACAACCATGCCAAGCTTTGGGAGGTAGGCAAAGAAAGCTTTGAATTGAAAACAGTATTGTTAAAAAGTGGCGTACGTCAATCTCGAACACACAAGCCCTGAGCAGCTACAATTGGAATAATACATTGAGAAAATTGCAAAGGAACATGTCGCTGACTTTTGAAAGAACAGACTTATGGCTGAGGGGTGTACAAAAAAAAAATGCTTTCTTCGGGGCCAATCAAGGAACATGACTGGATTAAAGCATACATTTTAGCGCATCATACTTGAATGCGTCCAGAGCAGGCATACTTGTAAAGCCAACAAAAGTTTCCAATGAAATTTGTTGAATATGCAAAACAGTAGCACTGAGGTTTACAGGCTAGGAATATATGAATCAGCTCCACGTGCGTTATGAGCGATTCCTTTCAACAATGAAATTCATCTACGCCACCATTATACATACGTGAACAATTAACCCATGCAAATTGCTAAGCTTGCTTCCTTTTCCCTACAGTTTCTTACAAGTTAGGGCGATGTCATTGAGGGAGAGAGAGCGTTAACATAAATGAAGACATTTTGTTTTCCACACAACAATGTAATAACAGTATTTTCCTTCTCTGCTGTCAAACAGGCTGCATGTTGCATGTTGAGCTCTATAATGTTTGATATCTGTAGAAGCTGGGCACGTGCAGCGCCACAAAAGGCAAAGCAAGACTTATGCGGCCAGACGTAAGAGTGAAATTTTATTACCTCGTCCAATGAATCCGCGCTGGACATTGACATTTCGCTGTCCTCACTGTCCGACGGGCGTGGAGGAAGTGGGACCCGCCTTGTCGGTTGATGTGCAGCCGCTTTTGTCTCTGCGCAAAATCAGAGCACAGCAAAATCAAACGCAGCCTAAATATAAGCAAATATTATAGAAGAACAAATGTATATATTAGAATTTAACTTACCAAACAACCGCAGAATCTGCGCTCGAAGAAAAGCCACTTTGATGGTCGTCCTTCCAGTGCACTTTGTACCACCTGTTGCTTTGGTAGTCTGAAATGCTTTGAGAGCTGAAATTTTTTATATCTCCGATGCTAACGACATCTCGCGCGTCGTCGTCGCGAAATCTGACCGACGCGTACATTGCAGTACAAGCACAAGCGACGAACACTCGCAATTACTAGAGCTACGGATGCAAGCCAACGCCGCCATAGCATACGCCGCCGACGCTACCGTCCAAGACCACGTGACCACGTTGTGTCATGGCAGCACGAACGTGGGCTAGCAATGGCTCTCGTCGGCTCGCATTTTCTTTCCCCCGTGGCTTTAAAAATGAGAAAACGAGCAGTATACTTTTTTTTACTTTGCTATTTTTATTTCTTGCTTTGTTTGCTATGCTTAGAAACGTTTTTGCATTAGGTGCATGAAGACAGTAATGTGAGAAAGCAAAATAATGTAAAACATACAGCGTCACCACGCGACGACTCATCGTCAAATTTTTTGTGCCCCTACACGTTTTTAAATTCTGTCTTTGTATGGTGCTCTGTGATTGCCTACCGTAATTGCCATAATTCTGTGCCTGTTATATTGGGTTCCCGTAGTAGTGGTCACGTTTTACGAGAGTCCTTGCTTGGTGACGATCTCCGCGGCATTCCTCGCCTTCCGAACGTCCGTTTTTCTGCGAGCGATGGAAAATCGGGGCGTCGCCGGTAGCAGTGCACGTGAACCCGAAGAGGAAGCGCAAGTGCTATTTGAAGCCTGAAGCGAATTTCACGGTTCCAGGAAGCACTCTTTTTTATCAGCGTGTGCAGGGAAGCTCTAATCCCGGTACCAATTTGAGCTGCGAGCGGTCTCCGACTGTGGAGCCAGCGAACTCGCCACCTCACTTGGACGACAGCGTGCAACCAGACTACAATTGTTTGCCGGCTGAAGTGGACGACGTCGCCGACAACACAAGAAATGACGATCGCAGCCGGAGATCACCGCAACATATCGTCAATGACCGTGCAAGCGAAGAACCGACAGGGTCTGCACATGCGGATGCGGGCAGTGAAAGCAACTGCGTGGACACAGCGGACGGCGAGGACGACTTCATGAAATTGTTCTCAGGGGAACGTCTGCCAAACCTGAGTGTTGCTGATGCAATGGTTACATTGATGGCGTGCTCAACGTGAGCAGGGCTCAACTGGAGCGACATGGAAAAGCTAGTACATGTGGGAGCCGAGTACCTGAGTACACGAGTACCTGAGTACATGAGTACCTTTTGCTGGGAGCCGAGGTGCTGCCTTCATCTCAATATTTGTTGAGGAAGGCGTGGAAGAATTGGCAGAGGCAATTAGTGAAGCGCTACTACTTTTGTACGACCTGCAGTACGCCTGCTGCCAATGCTGAAGCACACAGTTTTGTTTGTTCAAACTGCAATTCCCGGAATTCGGCGCACAATTTTTATGCAGTTATGAATTTGCAGGAACAAATTGACGTTTTACTTTCGAGTAAGGTGGTGGCTGCGGCACTTCTCGACTCACTTGAGAAGAAGAATCTGCGTGAGGTTTCAAACAAAAATACAGTGCTCACTGACATCACAGATGGAGCACTGTATCGCAAGCGTATGAAGGGAAGTGAGTGGAGCGACATCACTCTCACATTCAATACTGGTGGTGCCAGAGTGTTTAACTGTAACGAAACTTCCTTGTGGCCCATTCAGTGTGTGATCAATGAGTTGCCGGTAGCAATTGCGCTGCTGGCACTAGGAACTAGATTTTGGTCGTTCTCATGTCTGCTCATGTAAACTTAAAATATTTTTCTCTTTTATAAAGGTTCAAGAACTGTTAATTACAAGTTCCCACAACACTCTTGCTCATGTATCTTCTTTTTTCAATGTGTATGAATGCTTCACATTTAAAATAAATGTTTGTTCGAAACCAGCACTTTGTTCTTGTCTGCACTTTCACTATACCTGTATTGTGCTGGTCTGCACGAATGCCTAAACGTTGAAGTGACACGGAAAGACGGAGCTAATTATAAAATCTGTGCACGGAAACTATTAACTGCACACATTGAATTTGGGGTTTAAAAAGAAATATTTCCACACTGAGAAAGGAGACAAGAGCTACATCTAAAAGAATGCAATGAAGGTTGATTCTAGTGGTAACAGGAAACAGTCTGCTTAAGGCACAGTGCCAAAGCACTGTCCAAGTTCTTGGGAAGATTTATAAGGATGAAAAAGGAAACTACAAAAGCCACAGCCATTAAAAAAGCCTGGTAATGTGTAAATGCACGTATTTGTAGCATGTTTATAGCATGTCCTTAATGCCACAAGCCTTAGCAGTGATTTAACAAGGAATGTAATTTTGAGTGATTTTGACAAGATGACGTACTGTCGGGCAGCAACTGCTTTCTGAGCAGCATTTAGGCACGAGTAAATTGCCCCGTACCCTCAATGGGTGAGAAAGATTAAGCTGGTGCATAAAGTAAGCTTGGGTAATCAAAGTCTAAAAAAGAAAGTGGCAGGTGTTAAGCGTTATAGGGGGAACAGTTGGTAGTGCTGCTGTTGGCTCTTTTTGAGGTGGCAATAACTCAAAACGAGTAGGCTATGTGCACATGAAAGCTGCCAAGAAAAGCACTTCCTGCCCTGATGAACACAATTCCATTGTTTATATGCTCCAGCGCCATTCTTTGATCAACCACTAGATCACATGAAGCCTTTCACTTCCTGTGAATCTTAATCTTATTCAACTTTATACAAGTTTATAGCATAAGCATAATTTTGGGCAGAATATCTGCACAAGTTAAATTAATAGAGAATTGTTACTGAGCGACTAAGGCATCAGGTATTAGTAAAATTGCTGCCACATTTTGAAAAATCCTCATTCATATTCGATGCAGTTTCTATTGAATGATTCAAAACTGCCATTTTATTAAGGTTGATCCAAATAAAGCTCTCGGTTCTACAGGAAATAATGTTCTACTGACTAAATTTGAACTAAGTAACTCAAAACTCCTAGCAGTATCCTGCTGGTACCAATGGCAACCACATTAGTCTTTAGGTCGCTGATAACACCTGCCACTTATTGATGCCCATTGGTACCAATACAAGCTCTACTGGCTCTATAGGAGAAGTAGGAGTTGTCATCTATTTCATCCTATTGGTGCCAATACAAGCTCTACTGGCCCCTATTGGTACCAATACAACTTCTGCTGGTCCTATAAGTGACAAATAGCTGGCATCTATTTGACCCTATTGGTGCCAATACAAATCTATTGGTTCTATAAGTGACAAATAGCTGGCATCTATTTGACCCTATTGGTACCAATACAAATCTATTGGTTCTATAAGTGACAAATAGCTGTCCCCTATTGGTACCAATGCAAAGTCTATCGGACCTATAGGCAAGAAATAGATGTCGCCTATTGGAACCTATGGGTACCAATAGAATTCCAATAAAACCGATAGAGTTCCAATCAGTTACCTATAGAACCCACAGCACAGCTCTATTGGACCAATAGAAAATTCTATTGGCATTTTTGCTAGGGGCCCTAATGTAAACCGAAGTAAACTCTTTAAGCAGTGAAACACAACAATAAGGCTTTGTGTGTGGGCTGAGAGTATGTTAGGACAGTTGAGGTTAACTTAGGAGCTGTTGAGAGAGAATCTCAATTGTGACAAAGTTTGGGCTTCATACCACTGAGCTTGCTATCTGTTAATAGAAATAGCTCATATTAGAAAATATTTGCTTCTAGATGCTTCTCCTTTTTATTTGTGTTTGAGAATGTCCTACTCGATTTGCAACTTTTTTTTCAAGACATTTTATTTGGTGTGCAATTTACTAACCCCTCCTTTCTATTCTCTTTTTGAATAACATAGACACTACTACTTAGTATTCAAACTGGATTAAGTCATTTTCTTAAAATTTTTTTCAAATGCTTATCAGAAAGCGACAGCATCGGGATATGGTTTCAGCCAGTCTTGACATAAAAACATAGTTCTGCGTCACTCAGGGAATTTCGCAACGGCACTCAGGGAAAACCTGGAAAACTCTGGGAATTTGGAAATGTCAGCTTGGTAGACACCCTGAGTATGATGCGGTCATCAATATCCCAGACTGTTTGGTTGGTAACATTTTATAACCCTGATCCAGTTGATTGCTTAGAACCACCACGCAACTCATTACGCCTCAGTGATGACGACGTTGTCGTTCCCCCTCGATCGTGCACTCTTGTTTCTGTAACATGCGATGCGCCGTTCGACGGGGAAAGAGTTACAGACAAAATAACCCTGCTGTTATTTACTCAAGGTATTTCAGTCGCACGAGGTACTGTCAATGTCGTCAATGGGCGCACAGATTTGTTGCTGATAAATTTCAGCACGGAGCATCGGCACCTTCCAGGGCACACGGTTGTGGCCTATTTCGACGGTGTTGCAGATGTTCAGGGCTGCTTTTCAATGCTTGAAGAAATATCTGCACAAGATCAGGCTTCTGTTCATGACATCAGCACTACCTTACCGCAAGAAGAACGACGAAAACTCCTTGCATTACTAGCCATGTTCCAGTACTGCTTCGTATCGACATCAGGAGTCAATCGCACGCCCTTAACCAAGCACCTAATAATCACGGAAAAAATGGCCAGCCCAATTCACCAAAACCCTTATTGTGGGGCTCTAAAGGAGCGTGAAGTGATACAGGAGCAGCTAGACTGCTTGAAGACGACATAATTGAACAGTCAAAGAGCCCCTCATCATCGCCTGTAGTTTTAGTCAAGAAGGACGGTAGCCTGCATTTTTGTGTCGACTACCACAAGCTAAATCAGGTTACAAAGAAAGATGTCTACCAACTTCCACGTATGGATGACTCCCTCAACGGGCTTCGAAACTTTCGTTACCTTTTCTCAATGGACTTGAAAAATTGGTATTGGCAAATCGAGGTAGACCCGAGAGACCGTGATCAAACCGCTTTTGTGATGCCAGGTGGACTGTAGGAATTTAAAGTTTTGCCTTTTGATTTGTGCTCTGCGCCCGCCACTTTCCAACGGCTTATGGACACCGTGCTTTCAGGGCTTAAGTGGAAAACCTGCTTAGTCTACCTCGACGATGTCGTAGTGTTTTCCGCAGCATTTGAAGATTACCTTGACCGGCTTAAAGCAGTTCTGCATCAATACGGTCTGCTGGCCTCACACTAAAGCCAGAGGAATGTCATTTTTGCTTTGAGGAGCTAGAGTTTCTTGGCCATGTCGTCAATTACATGGGGGATCCTAACAAAATTGCTGCTGTCGCACAGTTACCTGTACCCACAGATAAAAAGGCTGTCAGGGGCTTTCTCGGCCTCTGCGCATATTATCGGCGCTTTATTGCAGACTTTGCTCGCACTGCGTCGCCGTTAACTCGCCTCACAAGGGATCATGTTGCTTTTGCATGGGGCAATGAACAGCAAGTTGCATTTACCGATTTGCGGAACCATCTACAAATGCCTCCTGTGCTTGCCCACCTTAACAAGACAGTTCTTACAATGCTTCACACTGATGCCAGCAATGCTGGTCTCAGAGCCATGTTTGTGTAGTGCCAGGAGGGCACAGAAAGAGTGATAGCCTATACAAGCAGAACGCTCTCACGCGCAAAAGCAATCTACTCTACAACTGAGAAGGAGTGCCTCGCCGTCGTATGGGCGGTTACCAAATTTCGCCCATATTTGTATGGTCGCCCCTTCAAAAGATATCAGCGACCATCATTGGCTCTGCTGACTCGCAAATCTTAAAGATCCTTCCAGATGATTAGCACGTTGGAGCTCTAGACTGCAAGAGGTTGATATGACGGTCATGTACAAATAGGGGAAACGGCATACCAATGCCAACTGCCTGTCTCCGTCGCCCATAGAGTCGGCTGCTCCTTCAGATGAAGAGGAGACAGCATTCCTCAGTCTTCTCAATATGTCAACCATTGCACAACAACAACGTGACAACCCTGAGCTGCTTGGCCTGATTAATTTTTTGGGACAGACAAACTCAGACCACAGCTAAGGCTTTCGTAAGAGGATTGTCATTGTTTTGCTTAAGGAAAGAAGTCCTGTAGAAAATAAACTTCTCTTCAAGCGGATCCAGCTATTTGCTCGTCGTTCCTACTGCTCTTCGTTGTGAGGTTCTGGAAGCATGTCCCAACAAGATCACGTCTGGGCATCTAAGATACACACGAACACTGAACAGAGTGTGACGAAAATACTATTGGCCAGGACTGCCCATTGCCCTAAAACACCACGTTCAGACCAGCCTAGATTGTCAGCGGTGCAAGTCGCCTCCAACGAAACCAGCCGGCTTGCTACAAGCTGGTCAAGTACCGCAAACATCATTTGACCAGATCGGAACGTACCACTTGGGACCATTTCCTACCTCTGCTACAGGTAACCGCTAGGTTATTGTAGCAACTGACTATCTTACTCGCTACACCGAAACAAAAGCTATTCAGAGAGGCACAGCAGTAGAGGTGGCACGATTTTTATTGTCCTGAGGCATGGCGCACCTACCATCGTCATAACAGACTGAGGCACTGCATTCACAGCCACACTTTTAGATCACGTCCTGATGCTCAGTGGCACGACCCATCGAAAGACAACAGCCTACCATCCACAAACAAATGGACTAACAGAATGCCTGAATAAACCACTCGAAGACATGCTTTCAATGTACGTCAGTATAGAACACAAAGATTCGGGTGAGATTTTGCTTTATATCACGTTTGCTTATAACATGGCTAAACGAGAAACTACACCGATGACTCCATTCAGCCTTGTTCACGGACAAGAAATAAGGACAATGCTCAATGTCATGCTACCACACGAACCTGATGACATTGACACAGATGCCGATGCATTTACACAACGTGCAGAAGAAGCCGGGCAGCTCGCACTCGTGCAAATACACCGGCAGCAAGAGTACGACATGGGTCGCTGTAATGCCCATCATAGACCTGTAACTTACAAACCCAGTGACCAAGTGTGGGTCTGGACGCATATACAAAAACTGTGCCATCCAAGAAGCTCCTCAGGCGATATTTTGGACCCTATAAATTACTGTGACTGCTAAGTGACGTCACATACGAGGTCATTCCAGACAGCCCTTACTGCACAAAGCGCCACCAACACCGTTCTGAACTTGTGCATGTAATGCACATGAAGCCTTATGTCAACGAGTGACTGTACGACGGACTTTCCTGTTCACTGAGCGAACTTTATTGTTTAGCATCAAGGCGATGCTCTTTTAGAAAGAGGGCAAATGACGCGTGCTGCATGTAGGCATGTAGACGACGACGAGGATAGTACCTTAACGGACTCCATGTAGTGGGACTGGGGAAATGCAGAGACGTACAAGACGTCTTTATTGTAGTGGTTTTGCAACAGGCTGTTCTGCCGTCTTGCTGAACATGTTTTCTCTGGTTCACGTTTAACCTTGACAATATGTATAAAAGTAACAAAGGTGTTATAAAATGGGGGAAAAAAGGCATCTGAGCTTATAGATATACAGCGGGGTCTAAGGCAAAGGTGCCCTCTGTCACCTTGTTGTTCGTGTTGTAGCTATAAGGATTAAAGATCAAATTAGAGAGGAGTGGACTTGGCTTCAACCTTTCTTTTTTCAAGCAAGGGGAGTGGATTGAACAGTCATTACTGTTCACTGGTGTATGTGAACGACATTGTATTTATGGCAGACAACAAGGAAGATTTACAGGGATTCATGGACATTAGCAGCAACGTGGGAGATAGGTTAGGTTTAAAGTTTAGTAACGAAAAATCAGCAGTCATGATTTTTAATAGTAATCAGGGTGACGAGAATGGGATACAGGAGGTTACACTGGAGGTAGTGGGTAAGTACAAATGTATTGGCATGTGGATAAACAGTAGGGCTGAGCACCTATTGGAATACGAAAAATATGTAACGACTAACGGTAGCAGGAATGCAGCTGCGATGAAAAATAGGGCACTGTGGAATTACAATAGGTACGAGGTGGTTAGAGAGATTTAAAATGAAGTGATGGTCCCTAGTCTGACTTCTGATGATGCGGTCCTGCGCATGAGATCAGAGGTTCGAGCAAGGTTGAAAATTAAGCAACGAGGAGTAAGTAGGCTTGCTCTGGGAGCACACGCAAATCCACCAAATCAAGGGGTGCAGGGTGACATGAGATGGACGTCATTCGAGGGCAGGGAAGCTAGCAGCAAGATAAAATTTCAGGAACAATTGAGAGAAATGGTGGGAAAGCAGTGGAGGTGCAAAGTTTTCAGTTACTTGTACACGGGGAATGTACAAAATGGAGGAAGCGAACCAGAAAGTTGTCACACTAGCATTTGCACAACAGCAGGGAAGCAAGCCAAGAAACATTGGTTAAGAAAAAAGGTTAAAGAAACAGAGAGGGGTCTGTGGAAAACAGGGATGCAAACGAAATCAGGACTGGGTACAGAACTTTCAAGCAGAAAATTACCAAATAAAATATCTATGATAATTCTGGACTAAGCTCGTTGTTGTTTGAAGCCAGAAGAGGAGTATTGCTGACTAGGACATACCAAGTCAAGTACCAAGGAATAGACACATTATGCGGTGCGTGTGGAGAGGAAGAGAAAATGGCTGGACACCTGATGCTTTTTTGTAAAGGGCTTCATCGTGCAGCCCAAAGCAATGTGGCGGACTTTTTCAAAGCATTGGAGTTTAGGGACAGTGGTGGGAAAGTAGACCTTAAGCAAGTAGAAATAACCAAGCAGACATCTGATTGGTGTCTAAAATCAAGGCGAGAGTGCAATTTCACCCTCCACTAAATACAAAATATATTACTAGTCACAGCTAGGTGGCGTGTGCCACCGCCTGTTTCAAAGGGTCCATCCATCCGCCCGCCCGCCCGCCCACCCATTCATCCATCCATCCTTCCATCCATCCATCCATCCTTCCATCCGTCCGTCCGTCCGTCCATCCATCCAAAGTTTTGCAATCATGAAAGCAGAAAGCAAAAACGACTGCCTCTGGGAGCAGCGCACACATTTTGAAAGATCACAGATCTTGTGATTCCTCTTTGTCTGTGGCTGATTTAATCGATTGATTGAGCAGCAGCGAGTCTGAAGATTCTGCCTTTTTGTTGGACTTTGACTCTGAGAGCGACAACAAAGCAAGCCAGCCTGTAAGATCAGCGACCACAGCCCGGCACGCCAAACTGAGTGCTTGCACTTACATTTTTGGAGTGGAATACCTGCTCACAAAAAAAAATTGGTTTTTTCGAAGATATGACATTGTATTTATGGCAGACAACAAGGAAGATTTACAGGGATTGATGGCAATACATTTTGTATACCAGTACTTTTGCTACATTCTTTTCTTAGTAGGTACAAGCATGTCTTCACAATCTTTGATCAGTTTTATCCCACAATCTTGATTCTGGCAGTATATATCTTTTTTATTACATACATCTTATTAGTAAAACTTTAATGCATAAAAAGTGCATTTATTGTGCTTTTTTTCTTACATAAAATATCGATTTATTTATTTATTTATTTATTTATTTATTTATTTATTTATTTATTTATTTATTTGTTTATTTATTTATTTATTTATTTATTTATTTATTATACATACTTTCAAGGCCCTAAGGCACTACAGAAAGGAGTGGTACATACAAAGCAATGTAATATGCAGACAATGGTATGCAGGCAACGTTAAGCGGATAGCGTGGTAGACTGCTGTTTTGAATGAAGCTACATCTGTGATCTGAACGATGGAAGCAGGAAGGTGGTTCCAGTCAACACTTGTGCAGGGTAAAAAAGAATCATGGTACTTGTTCGTTCGGGAGGATGGGACGGCAACTTTATATCTGTGGTCTGAACGGGATGAAGTGTAGGAAGGTGGGGTGATAAGTTGATTCTTGAGTACCTGGTTTGAGTGATAAACCTTGTGAAATAGGCAAAGACGAGCACATTTGCGGTGTAAAGAAAGGTCTGGCAGATTCAGGGTTATTTTCATACATGTAACACTGGAATGGCGGGAATAGTTAGATAAAATAAAGCGAGCTGCTCGATTTTGAATTGCTTCAAGCTTTAAGGTTAGTGATACTTGATTGTTATCCCAAATGACAGATGCGTATTCAAATTTTGAGCGAACTAGGGTTTTGTAGAGCGTCAATTTTACCGAAGTAGGAACGGTAGAAAAGTTATGACGAAGATATCCTAACATACGATTAGCATTAGCAGTAATATAATTAGTATGCAAATTCCATGAAAGATCATTAGTTATGTGAAGGCCAAGATATTTGTGAGCGTTAACGGATGCTAATGAAGTGTCATTCAGTACATATCGACACTGATTGCTATTGCTGGTTTTACGTGATATGTGCATTGATTTACACTTGTTAGCGTTAAGTTTCATCAGCCATTTTTTAGACCAGAGTGATATGTTGTGAAGATCTCCTTGCAGTTTATCTGAATCATCAGGGTTAGTAATCTTTCGGTATATTACGCAATCGTCTGCGAACAAATTAATTGATGATGACTTTACACAGTTAGGGAGATCATTAATATAAATCAAGAAGAGTAGAGGCCCCAAGACGGAGCCTTGTGGCACTCTGGATGTAACTGTTAACAATGCAGATGAAGAGTTATTGGTTGTGACATACTGAGTTTGATTAGAAAGAAACTGTTTAATCCAAGACAACACATTTGGGTCAATATTAAGCTGATTAAGTTTATGGATAAGTAGGTTATGACATATTTATTTATTTATTTATTTATTTACAGAATAGTGTCAATCCCCCATGGGGATTTTTACAGGGGTGAGCAACAAGTGACAGCAATTAACACTACTAAAACATTCAATAAGTGAGTACGTAATGATTGGAGACTATTCAAGAATAGCGGTAGTACATTCATACATAATAATACACACAACGAAACCAATGTACATCAACCAGCAGGAAAAAAAAAAAAATGCAGGGTAGAAGGCATCATTCAAATACAGAAAGCACAGAACAAACAGGGTAGGCAAGTGCTATCCTAGCACATATGGTATCGAAAGCTTTGGCAAAATCTAAAAAAATACAGTCAATATCGAATCCTTGATCTAAGGCGGCAAACAAATCGTTAGTGAAGCAAAGAAGTTCAGTATCGCATCAAAAAGTTTTTCTAAAACCGTGTTGAGATGAATGGAAGAACGAGTTGCTTTCCAGGAAATCGATGAGGTGAGAATAGATTACGTTCTAAGATAGAATAGAACTCGAATAGATAGGGTTCTAAGAGTTTGCATGGAATGCTGGTTAATGAGATGGGTTGGTAGTTCTCGGGACATAATGCGTTACCTGATTTATGGGCTGGAACCACCCTCGCCGTTTTCCAGTCTGAAGGAAGCGATGAGCACTGTACTGACTGAGTATACAGTTTAGATAGAATAATAGATGAAAATAATGCAGTACATTTTAACATTTTTGAATTAATAAGAGCAGGACCTGCAGAAGCTGAGATCTTTTGATTATCAATCAAACGGTTAATACCAACCCAATCAAATAATATGGGATCCGTAGCACAGAACAAGGAATCAGGAATATTTGGTAAATCGGCAAAGTTATCATCACAAAAGAATGAGGTAAACACTTCATTTAACACGGTGCAACACTGGTTTTCGTCAACATCACTGCCATCTACATGAACTAAATGAATGGAGTCAGCTTTCTTGTCGCCAACAATACTCCAGAATTTACGTGGGTTAGTTAGTAAGAGGGATGGCAATGTGACAATAAAATAGGTTTTTTTGGCATTGCTAGCCGCATAAATGTACTCGGCTTCTGCACGATGGTAAGCATCCCAGCGATCGGCAAGATTGGTTTCTCTGGCACGACGGAAGACACGTTTCTTTTTGTTGCGAAGTCGCTTAAGGTAATTATTGAACCAAGGTGTCCGTGAGTCATAAGGAATCTGCCTTCGAGGTACATGTCGGTTAATTAAGTCGAGCAATTTATTTTTGTAGAGCTGCCAGTTTTCTTCGACAGATCGTTCATCGAATTTGTTAAGGTAATTGCTGGTAAACGTTTCCAGTTCACTGGTCATTGAGGGTATGTCAGTGCGGTTATAGTCAACAATAATTTTAGATCGTCTCTTGGTAGATACATGCATTTTCAACGTGAAATTAATAATGGAGTGATCACTTACGCCTTGGAGGTAAGTTAGTTTACAAACAAGGTCAGGCACAGTGGTGAAAATAAGGTCCAGGATGTTAGATGACGTAGAAGTTTTACGGGTGGGTTCATGTACTAACTGTGACAAGTTAAAGTCTGAACAGATATTCAGAAATTGTGCATCCTCGGATGAGCTTTTTGCCAGGGTATGGAACCCGAAATCACTTCTCCACAAAATATTAGGAAAATTGAAGTCCCCCCAGAATAAACAAAGGTGACGTAGGGTACCGAACAGTTAGATTGTTGAGAACATCATGTAAATCATCGCAGAAAGATTTTGGTGCTGTTGGGGGTCTATAGCAAGCACAAAAAATGCAGTCACGATTATCAATAACAACACATACGCACACAAGTTCTAAAGCAGACACTACTGGAACATTAGATGAAGAAAGTTGGTCATTCACAGCAATTAAAACACCCCCGCCAGCACGAACATCACGGTCGAACCGGTAGATATTGTAGCTTTTTTCACATTCGAAAATCTCAGCGTTTCTTATTTTTGCCGAAAGCCAGGTTTCTGAAAGGACAACTATGTCAGCTGAGCATGCGTCAATGCGAGATGGATGATAAAGTTGTTCGTTTATTGAGAATACTGCGTGCATTGGTGAAAAAGATTGAAGCACCATCTGCAGATAGGGGAGATAGCTACGCCGATCGGTCATGCACTGGGTTAGCAGGTGCTTTGCGAGTGGAAGCTGCACGCGCCTCTCCAGGGGATACCATTTCACAAACAGTGTCAGTGACTGTGCTGTATATGTAGGCTTTATTGTTAATGCCTAGTTTATTAAAACGAAAATTCTACAGTCACGATCTTCTAGAAATATTGCGTGTTAACCCCAAGAAATTTTGGAATTTGCTACAGCCCAACAAAAACAGCTCCTATAACATATCTTTAAAAAGACTAGACGGCACAGACGTTCCGCTTTGCGAGCGATCAGACGCGATGAATTCCTACTTCACCTCAGTTTTCACCCACGAGCCAGCGGATAAGAGCATTATTTTACCGAGCCTAAATTTTATTCCAATGCCACCCGTAACCATCACATCTGAGGGAATTTCAAAGCTCATTGATAACCTCAAGCCGTCCACTTCACCCGGACCTGATAACATTCCTGCTAAAATACTTAGAGGCACGAAACATTTCACAAGCCAAATCCTGCAGCTCATCTTCACGCAGTCCCTCAATACCAGTCAAATTCCGGATGACTGGAAGTCAAGCAAGGTTGTGCCAATTTTTAAGAGCGGCGACCGCGCTGACCCTTCTAATTATCGCCCCATTTCCCTAACATGCATCTCATGTAAGCTCTTCGAACATATACTCTACTCCCATATTGCTAATCACCTCGATCATAATTCTTTCTTCTTCCCCAAGCAGCATGGTTTCAGAGCAGGTTTCTCGTGCAAAACCCAACTTTTCGAATTTACAACCGATCTTCACCTTAATTTAGATTCTTCATTCCAAACAGACGTCATCTACTTAGATTTTTCAAAAGCATTTGACCGCGTTCCTCACCAACGTCTATTGTGTAAACTTGCATGCTTATCACTCGACCCTCTTATCTTATCCTGGATTCGCTGCTTTTTAACTAACCGCTCACAGTTCACAGTCATCGCCAGCCATGCGTCTAAAACTACTGACGTTATCTCTGGAGTTCCCCAGGGTTCCGTCCTTGCTCCGCTTCTCTTCCTAATTTTCATCAACGACCTGCCATCTGGGATTTCGTCATCCGTCCGTCTTTTTGCGGACGATTGCGTCATTTATCGCCGCATCTCCGATAATACCGACCAGGAATCATTACAAGACGACCTAAACAAAATCCAGAAATGGTGTTCTGATTGGCTTATGCAGCTTAATATTTCAAAATGTAAATGCATGCACATTTCTCGTAAACTTTCCACTACCCTTTTCCCATACTCGCTGAACTCCACGGCGCTATCAGTAACTAACTCATACAGGTACCTAGGAGTCGAAATAACTAACAAGCTAACTTGGGTGGACCATATCACGAAACTCTGCGCAAACACTTCCAGAACACTTGGTTTCATCCGAAGATCTCTAGCTATGTCCCCTCCATCCATCAGGCAATTAGCATATGAAACATACGTCCGCTCTAAAATGGAGTATGCCTCAGCCATATGGAACCCTCACCAGGTTTACTTGAGTCAGTCGCTCGAAGCCATTCAGAACCGGGCAGCCCGCTTCATAACTTCCCAGTACTCACCCTGGCACAGCATTACCGACATAAAATTGACTCTCGGACTCGAACCTCTAGCACTCCGCCGAAAACTGGCAATGCTCTGTCTCTTTCATAAACTATACTTTAACTTTCCTGCACTGCGCGAGAACTTATTACATGCTCCGATACGCTCATCTCGCCGTTTGTTTAACTCCCGTAGTATACAGCGTTTGCATGGTTCTTCCAACGCCTTCAATAAATCCTTCCTCCCCATCGCCATAAAAGAATGGAACAATCTTCCCGAAACCGTGGTTTTAGAGTCAAATCCCTCCAAATTTAGACAGTTACTATCAGACCATTTCAACCCAAAATAGCCACTTTTCCTCGCGTTTCCTCTCCCAGCAATCCGTCTTGCTTGTCATCGCCTATTTTTCCTTTTCTTATTTCTTGCCACTTATGTTTAGCATGTTCCACATTTACGTGTACTTTTTTTATTTATCTATTGCTACTCAGTTTTGAGATATTTTCATTGTTCTGTTTATACCTGATGTATTCTACAGTTTATTATTTACTTTTCTATTGCCTTTGTTTGCTTTTTTTTTTGAGCTGATGTATGGCACTTTCACATCGATGTTCCCCCCCCCCCCTTATGTAATGTCCCCGAAGGGACCCTTAAGGGAATAATAAATGATGATGATGATGATGATGAAGTGAAAAAGGCTGGCCGCTAGACTTGCCGAATTCGAGAAGTTTTTTTCGTGTCAATCGCGTTGCCCTGCAGAAATCTTCGCTAATGGAAACACCTGTACTTTTCAATTTAGATTTCTGTGAGAGAATACTTTCCTTGGTTTTGAAGGAAGAAAACTTCACGATGATTGGGCGTGTCTTATTTGCAACATAAGCACCCAACCTATGTGCTCTCTCCACCATGCCATCTGTAATACGCAAATTTAAATGGCGTGAGAGAAGTTCACAGATATGCTTTTCCGATTGTGTCCAAGTCTCGGAAACGCTGTCCGGGATGCCAAAAAACAGTAAATTATGTCGCCGTGACCTATCCTCTAGATCATCAAGACGCGAGGTCAATGCAGTACTTTCAGACTTAACGGCCTAGGCAACAGAACTACTGGAACTGGAACTGGAACTACTGGAACTACATATCTGCTGTAGGTAGCGCTGTTTCAAGACATTCGACAGTAGATTCAAGATTTGCCAATCTGCATGCGAGATCTGCGACTGTATGTGAAAGTTCCTCTTGGTTTTCTTTTAGCTCAGCAAATGCATGCATCACCTCTGAGTGGCGATTGTCGATTTTCGTTGAAAGGGCTCCTATGGCGTCAAGCAATTCTTTGTGCGATTTGCTAGAGTCAGCGTTTAGCGGACCGGGATTTTCTTCTATATTCCCGCAAAGCAGTAAAAGTTTCGCAACAAAAATGCATTCGCACAGAGTATCGTAAAGCACACTGGGGCACGGGAGCAGCAGCAGGCAAAGATTGTTCGATCGTTTAGAATTAAGAGATGAAGTACCACCAACCTGCACATGAAAGAAAAAGGGATTCGTGAGCGACATCATTTTTGCCGCTCTCCCGTGCCCACTGAAGGCGGACAGCCGACGCCAGTCCTTTAAGGGCTCGCTGTGGAGTGATGGCGCTGGTGTTGCCGATGTGCCGCTTGAGTGCAATGCAAAAGCACTGCGCAGGTCACGTAGGGCAAAGCAGTCATCTTCGCTGATTGCAGTCGTGACTGTCAGGGGTGGTCTTGAGTTCAGCACAGGTGACGATAAAGGAACACTTGGTCGACCGGGAAGCAGGGAAAGCCACACGCCGGTTAGGGCCACAAGCTGCACATGAGAGAAAAAGGGATTCGTGAGGGACATCATTTTTGCCGCTCTCCCGTGCCCACTCCTTATTATTAGTATTTTCTTCAGAAAAAAGAATCTAGTGGAACCTACAAAAAACACCTTTTTTCCTCATGGTAGGGAAAGAGTTAAAGGCTCAGTTTACTTTGGAACAGTCAAGTGCTTACTTTGGAGCAGTCAAGTGCTTTTGCATTCATCATTCATGACTAATTAATTTGTTTGGATTCCAACCAGTGATAAAAATCAGGACAACTTGACATATTAATGTGGCTAAATTGGGATGACATTTGGGAGCAACATTATACAGTCAAACCCATCTATTTATTCAAGTACCAAAACAAGCGATTAATGTACTTTTCGAGAAAATCCTTGCGAATCGAATCAATAGCTTTATACACAAATATAACATAATTTGCCCACAGCAACATGGTTTTCGGCCAAACCATTCTACCTCATCAGCGGTGCAGTCTTTAGCCCACATTATAAACAGTGCTTTAAATGACAACAAACTTGTAGCTGTAGTCTTCCTAGATTTAAAGAAGGCTTTCGATACGGTCAACCATTCCATCCTTTTGTACAAACTAAAGCACTACGGTTTTCGGGAACGGATTTTTGATTTATTTTCTAGCTACTTCAATGAACGTCATCAGATAGTCGTCATAAATGATGTCTCATCGTCACCACAACGTATTCATGCAGGCGTGCCCCAAGGGTCTGTTTTGGGACCCATACTTTTTTCTATATACGTTTCCGACCTTCCACGTGTCTTAAAATTCGGAGAAATGCTGATGTATGCAGACGACACTGCTATAATAATTACAGGCAATAGCATCGAGGAAATACAGTCCAAAGCAAACGTAGATTTGGCAAACGTCTCTAAATGGTTTACAGCCAACAAGCTTACTGTAAATATCAAGAAAACAAAATATACCATATTTCACTCCCGCAGAAAACAAGTAGATGCCAACTCTGTAAACATTAGCATTGACAACTCTGTACTAGAATATACCCCGTGTTTTAAATACCTTGGCGTAATCTTTGATAGTAACCTTCACTGGCAAGACCATTTATTAGCAGTTGGGGCGAAGGTGGCATCGGGGTGCTATAAACTGCTTCAAGCACGTGACTTTTTTGACACAAGCACATTACGTATTTTATATTTCTCCTTTATCCACAGTCATCTATCATACTGTCTGGAATCATGGGGATGGACCTACAATAGTTATCTCCAGCCAATCAGAAAATTGCAGAAACGATCATTACGAATAATAACGCAATCTAAGCAGGATCACCCCAGCAACCCATTATTCCACGATCTACGCATATTACCCTTCGATTCACTACGCCTCCTAAAAACAGCAACTGTCGTAAACAGTATCGTAAGAAACAACCACCCCTTCCATATGTCCCTCTTTCATACATCATCGCGTACTACCAGAAATGTATTATTAGGCAACTTTAATCTACCTCCCACGCACAACGTTTATGGAGAACGACGGCTATCATTCACTGGTATTCAGATATGGAACACTCTTCCACAAGAAGTAAAATACGCTCCAAATTTTGCACTTACAGCTAAAAAATTCTTTCAGCGCATGCTTTAAACAAGTTAGAAGACATCTATCTGACTGTTTACATTTCATTTATTATATATAGCGTGCAAGATGTTTTTGAATTGAATCAACTGTTTCTTGTTATGCCTAATTTTTGTCATATGTATTATGTATATATTCCCCTCTCCACTTTTCCAAGTTTTTATTGTTTATGTGACGAAGTGTCTGCATTATGTAATTTCATTTCTTGGACCCATAACTAGCCTACGGCTACGGGTCCAAACAGTACTGGACACACTCTTATTGTATTTTCATGGAAAAATAAAGAATTTGAATTTGAATTTGAATTTGAATCCCATTCTTATAACCCATAGTTGGTATAACTGGGTTGCATGATGAAAGCAGATGGGACAAACACCCAAACATTTTAATTAAACCGAAAATAGTACAATCGAACCCACTTTTGGCATTATTTGCACCACAAGCTGTTGTATGTGTTCGATTTTAAAATAAACCACTTACTGCAGTGTTCCCATGCAGCTGTGGTGGCATCTATGTGCCACCAAAGATGAACTGCGGCAAAGCAGTGCGAGCGGAGGAAGTTGACAATACACGTGACTCGTGTATCAATGTGGGAATAGGCGAAGTGTAAGGTGAACCAATGAAGGTGTTACATGTGGTGTGCATGGCACAAAGGCGAGTGTGGGGCACATAGGCATGTGCTCACAATTTTTGTTTTCCAGAATTTTGTGTTCTTTTTTCTTTTGGTGCACACACCCAGTGTAGCCAAATTTAATTGTTATAACCAATGACGTGGCATCGGAGTATTATAAGTAGGTGGTTTATTTTGCCATAAAATGCATACAAAAGTTAGCGGTGAATCGGCTGCTCATTGGAGATTGTATATTGATTGGATCCAATCAATGTACAGCCGAATTTCGATAATTTGAACTAAAAAAAGCCCCAGAATTTGTTTGAATTAAAAGAAGGACTTGTTTTTGAAGTATTCATGCACCATAGCACAATGCATGAACGGTGCAAGTCGTGAAATATCGTGACGTGCAAGCACACAGCGAGCAAGGACCACAAAACTGCCCACGCCAGCCAATGCTTGCTTCCTGATAATGGCACAAAACAAAACTTCAATAGAATGATAGCGCCTTTCTTAGTGATATTCTTCATCAAGTCACTACATAATCAAAAGCTGCCCGAAGATTGGAAGACAGCCAACGTGACTCCGATATTTAAAGAGGGTGATCATACACACGTAGGCAATTACAGGACAGTATCATTAACTTCTGTTTGCTGTAAGACGCTCGATTAAGTCCTGTACTCTAATCTGATGAAGCATTTTCAAGCAAATAACTTTTTCACCTCGGCTCAGCATGGGTTCCGCTCTGGTTTTTCGTGCATAACACAACTAACCGAATTAACTCATAACATTACACTCGGCCTGGACCATGGTGAACAAAGAGATGCACTCTTTCTTGATCTGCGGAAAGCATTTAATGTCGCCTGCACAATCTACTTTGCTTAAAATTATCGTTCTTGAGCATTCCTGAACATATTTTCAGCTGGATAAAGGATTATTACCTGCGCAAACAGCAAGTTGTTCTTAATGGGGTGACATCGGCCCCAATGCACGTGCTATCGGGAGTGCCTCAGGGCTCTATGCTTGGGCCACTTTTGTTCCTTGTTTATATTAATGATTTAGTAGTAGGCCTTAAATCAACCATTAGACTGTATGCCGACGACTGCGTCATGCATCGTACAGTGACATGCCATGCCGATATGTCTGTCTGACAGGACGACCTTGAAAATGTGTCTATCTGGTGCAGCCGGTGGCAGATGACTCTGAATACCGGTAAATGCTACCATGTGCAGTTAAAAAAAAAAAAGATTCCCCAGTTCCTGTTGCGTAAATAATATTGTACTCAGTACCGCTAAGGATGTTAAGCACCTCGGAGTTACGTTTTCTGAAACACTTGGCTGGTCTAATCATCTTAACTCAATTAGCGCAAATTACCATCTTCACTTTTTCTGACGAAATTTTAGGCATTCTCCTTCATCACTGAAGGCAACCTTGTCTTTAACAAATGTCAGGCCTATTCTAGAATATGCATGCATTACCTGGGATCCTTACACAAAAACTTCACAGACAAAATAGAATGCGTCCAGAAGCAAGCAGCACGCTTCGTAACAGGAAATTATAGTGTTACTATTGGAGGATCCGGAATACAGGAAGAGTTGGGTTGGAAAACTCTTTCTTCGTGCAGGAAAATCCTAAGATTGAAAGTCCTTTACAATATATATAAAAGTAAAACTGGTATCAACAAAACACTGTTCATCAAGGAGCTGCATTACGTTTCATCTAGAAGAGACCACGCTAACAAAATTGGAGCTTATCAGTGCCGTACCAATGTCTTTAAGTATTCATTTTTTTCTAACACGATTAACGATTGGAATGAGCTCCCTAAGGAAGTGATGGCAGCGTCTAGTATTGAAAATGCTATTTAGAGCCATATTCCTTGAATGTTCTGTTATTCATCTCTGCACATACGCTACTTTTCTTTTGTTAGTTACTTTGTTACTTTGTTGGTACTTTGTTAGTTTGTCTTTCGCTTTTGTGAATTTCAGTGCTTAAACAATGTTGTATTTACTGATGTATTCTTTTGATGTTGCTGAATATATTTTCATTGTGACCACCTGTATTTTTTTTACCCCCCTACGATAATGCTGTGCCGGCAATATAGGTATACCAAATAAATAAATAAATAAAGGAGCGGGCTAAGCAGGTGCCAGGCTGGCGTCGTCGAAATCAAGGCGTGCATGCACTGGTGACTGTCGAAGATGGAGTTGAGGGTGAGAGGAGTGTAGTTGCGAGGAGGAGCAGGGAGGAAGTCGGCTTGCTTTCCTGCCAGCTTTCTGGATGCTGCCACCTAAAGCCCCTGGATAATGTGGAAGCAGCGACACTGCCCTCCTCCTCGATTCTCCTCGCTGGACATCTGCGTGCGCTGCACTTGGCACGCTCTTGGCTCCCGCAGACGGGCCGTAGTATTCAACGGAGGTGCATGGTTTTAGGCTAGTTGTGCACTCCAGTAGTGTAGAAAATCTTTAAAAATGGCGATAACAGCATCGAGAATGCTGAAGGTAACATTTATGAGAAGGCTGGTTTCTTCTTAAAGCCATATGAATGGGATACACTTATGTAAAAGGAGCTTTGAGACGAGTTCTACACTCCAGACATTTTTTCAGCCACAAAAGATGCTTTACTTTATGGATCTGTTGTACTATTGCTTGTGGAGCATCCCTATGTGCTTGTATGTTTTTATTCTTGCCTGTGCTTGCATGTGCACCGCAGGTATTATATTTATTGTCCCTTCTTAAAATAAATTAGTCACGAGTGCAACTTCCGTCCATGTGTTTACCTTCTCAATGTGAAAGTAACTTCTGCGCTGTGGTCTCTAAACGGAATAGGACGGTTGTGCAATTTTTTCGAGCAAGTGTGCGCAATCATGTGAACACCCCCGGCACATTGCCTGTATCCGTGAGAAAACCAAATAACAACCGTCATCCACTCATGCATGCATGGCAGCCCAATTCAAAGCAAATTAAAGAACTGAAAAATAATGCAGGAACTCTACTGGAGTTGTATAAGTATGCGTAAGCATACTTCTAGATTTCAGTTGGCCCACCACCAAATTTCACATTGGCCCATCCCAAAATTTCAATTGGCCCATGCCCAAATTTAAATTGAAACACGTCCAGATTTCAACTTGCTCCACTTCCAAATTTAAGTTGCCCCACTCCCAAATGTCAAGTTGGCCCACCCCTACTATAAGCTTCCCCATCCGTTTTCTAGGAGCCCCATGTACCTCTACAGGTATTCTCTATTTTTGTGTGTGTGTGTGTGGGCATGGTTAAATTGTTCCTTATCACTTGTAAAGCTACCAGTCATTTACATTGACACTATTATAACAATTAAATGTCCTAGGATTCCAAATAACCCATTTTCATCCAGATACAAGGCATTACACTTTTTGCGTGATGGGGCTTGGGTACTCGCCAAATAATGCTTACGCATTAACAATGCCATGTAGACTATAGTCTGGTGCAACTTTAGAAAAAAGGGGAGGCCCCGCCCAGATGACCAAAGCATGACAGCCGATTGCCTCCGCGACTAAATAGTCCCGCTTAAAAAATTGTGCTTCTGAAACATGTAATTCTCGGTATAAATAAAGCCTTTTGTATTTTGATGACTGGTTTAGTAGAGCTCTCATGTGCTACAGCACATGCCGGATCACGAGAGAAAAATAACCCCATGCCTTCTACAATGCTGCCCCATTGTCTGCCCTTTAGCTTCATTACAAGTGACAAAAGGCTTTTGCACTGGTTTACATGTACATGGCACATTTACTACTCGTTTTCTAAGCTTAAAATGAATCGGTTCCTATGTAACAAATACTTGTAAAAAAGTATCTGCCCCATATGTCAGCACTGATAAAATGCACTGATTGTATATCTTCCTATAATGATGACGGTAAGCTTCCAGTAAGGAGCTCACGATGTCTGTCATACGCGATTCAGCCCATTTTTATTCTTCTGTGAATTCCCTTTTCATGGTCATGGTTTCCTGTGATTAGTTGACCTAGGTAAACGTAGTCCTTCACAGACTCTAGAGGCTGACTTGCGATGTTGAACTCTTATTCCCTTGCCAGGTTATTTATCATTATCTTTGTCTTCTGCATATTAATTTTGCGCCCCAATCTTACACTCTTCCTGTTGAGGTCCTCAATCATTTGTTGTAACTTGTCCGAAGTGTTGCTGAATAGAACAATGTCATTGGCAAAGCGAAGGTTGCTGATATATTTGTCATCGTTCCTTACTGCTAAGGCTTCCCAATGTAATAGCTTAACTACTTCTTCCATTTCTTCATCCACCCTGTGTGTGTGTTCCTTCTTCGTCCACCGTCGTTTTAGCGCCTTCACTTCAGGTCATACTTGTTCAAGGCACGCAGTGAATACCATTCGAGAGATTGTGGCTCCCTGTCTCACCCCTTTCTTTATAGGTATCTTCCTGCTTTTCTTGTGTAGAATTAAGGTAGCTGTGGAATTTCCGTAGATATATTTCAGGATATTTACATAAGCGGTCTGTACTCCTTGATTACGCAATGCCTCTATGACTGCCGGTATCTCTACTGAATCAAATGCTTTATTTGTAATCTATGAAAGCCATATATAGAGGCTCATTGTACTTTGCGGATTTCTCGATAACCTGATTAATGACACAGATGTGATCCATTGTAGACTATCCCTTCCTGAAGCCCGCCTGTTCCCTTGGTTGTCTAAAGTCTAGTGCTGCGCTTATCCTACTGGAGATTATTTTGTTAAATATTTTATATAATACTGGGAGTACGCTAATAGGTTTATCATTTTTCAGTTCTTTAATGTATTAGTATATTATGTATTTAATTAGTATAATGTTTGCATTCTTACAGCTTTCTGGAATGCTTGCAGTTGATAGACATTTCGTAGAGAGCCGCCAGTTTTTCAAGCATTATGTCTCCTCCATCTTTGATTAAATCGCCTGTTATTCCATCTTCTCCTGCCACTTTTCCCGGTTTCATGTCTTGCAAGGCCCTTCTGACCTCATCTCTAGTTATAGAGGAGTTTCTGTATCCTGTTCATTATCGTTTTGAATGGAGTTCTCCCAAGTCCTCTGGGTACTGTACAGGTCAGTATAGAATTCTTCCGCTGCATTTATTATACCTTTGAGATTGCTGATGATATTACCCTGCTTATCTTTCAGTGCATACATCTTGGTTTGTCCTACGCCAAGTTTACTTCTCACTAATTTCAGGCTGCATCCATTCTTTATGGCTTCCACAGTCTTTCTCACGTTATAATTTCGAATATAACTTTTTTTCGCCTTGTTGATCAGTTTTGACAGTTCCATGGATTCTGTGCGATCTCTTGAGTTGCACACTTCCATTTTTTGTCATTCCTTTATTGGGTCCTTTGTCACTTGGGAGAGCTTGCCTATTGGTTGCCTTAGTGCCTTCCCTCCCACTTCAGTTCCTGCCTCTGAAGCCAGCCTCGTTACGGTTTCATTCGTTACCTCTATGTCATCATCGTCATCTCTCTGTTCTAAGGCTGAAAATTTGTTTGCAAGTACCAGCCTAAATTTGTCTGATTTTATCCTTATTTCCTCTAAGTTGACCTGTTTTTTCTTGGCCAATTTTACTCTTTCTCTTTTCAAATTGAGGTGAATCCTAGCCCTCACTAACCTATGATCACTGCACCTTTACCCTACTTGTCACTTCTACATCCTGCACAATGCTGGAATTGGCAGAAAGCATGAAATCAGTTTCAGTCCTTGTTTCATCGTTAGAGCTTTTCCAGGTCAACTTATTGTTGCTACGGTTCCTGAAAAAGGTGTTCATTCTTCTCAGCTTACTCCTTTGTGCAAATTCTATCAGCATCTCTCTTCTAACGTTTCTAGAATCGACACCACAGTTGCCAATTGCCTGTTCACCCGCCTGCTTTTTCCCCACTTTTGCATTGAAGTCACCCATTGCTACTGTATACCGAGTTTGCACTTTTCTCATCGCTAATTCAACATCTTCATAAAACTTATCTACTTCCTACTCGTCATGACTGGATGTTGGAGTGTAGGCTTGTACTACCTTTAGTGTATACCTCTTACAGTAAACTCTCAGTTGTACGAACGCCGGTTTATCAAATATTTCAGAATAACGAACTTTTTAAATATCCCCGGCAGTTTTTTTATAGATTCTATGCAAAAATCTTTCACTTGAACGAATTTCGGAACAGTCAATATTTCAGTTCAACGAAGTTTTGCACCCTGCACTGCAGGTGCAACCGATGCCCGCTCTCTTCAAACTGCCGCCCCAGTGGCAATGTAACGTTGCTGGCGCTACAATGCCCCTGGGGCAAAGCGGCGGCGCGGAAAACGAACGGCAACGAGGCATGGCGTCCGAGATCGCCCGCCCAAAACGAGCAAGCATGTAATCTCGGTAGCCATGAAAAAGTAACATCGCTGGCGCTTACAACGCTGCCAGAGCAAAGCGGCGATCTGTCACACCACAAACCACATGGTGTGTGATTTTCTGTAGAATCTGGAGATTGTTTTCAGTGTTCGTCCTGAAGAAGAAGAGTGCGACGAAGAGGCAACTGCTGAGCCAGTTTCAAGCCCTATAATTCTACCTGAGGTTGTAGGGTGCATTGGAAAGTTGATAGGCTTTGTGTCTCAACAGCAAGCTGTGCCAGAAGAAGGGTAGAAAAACATTGACTCTTTGGACAGTTTTGTTACTTACTGTGCTTTAAAAGTACAAGTGAAGAAGAAGATTACAGATTTTTTTCTAAGTGAGGAAGGCAGCATTATTACTGTTATGAACCTTGTACTTGTTGATGTGTACAAATTCCATTTCACACATTTTTTACACTATGGATGCCATGTCTTTTGCTCCATGAATTGCACTTCAAACTTTTGACTCCCTATGCCATGTCTTATGTTGGTCTAGTGAATATTCAGTTTAGTGAACTTTCAGTTAAGTGAACTATTTACTTTGGTCCCTTGAAGTTCACTCAAGTGAGAGTTCACTGTATTAAGTTTGACAACGACTACTGCTACCCTCTCATTAATGCTGTAGAATTTATCAATGTTGCCCGCTTTATTTTTATGGATTAAGAATCCTACTCCGTATTGCATCTTATCAGGGCAACCTCTATAGCAGAGACCATGGCTGTTATTCAGCCTCACCAGTTCTTCTAATCTCACTAAGGCCGTTGATATCCCAAGCCATGTCTGATAGCTCTTCGAAGAGTACTGCTAAGCTAGTCTCACTCAACAGAGTTCAGCAATTAAAGGTTGACAGGGTCAGTTTTCATTGGCGGCCTGTCTGCACACAGAGATTCTCAGCAGCCTCTGGTGGGTACAGGTCTGACTGCCGCCTTGGTCAGGTGCTCCGCAGCTGCTGGGGACTGAGGGCCATTGGTTAATCGTAGATATCATCAGGGAGGTTGTGGCCGAATGCTGCACCAGGGAGGCCAATTCCTGTTCTGGTGAGGGAGTGTCTTCGTTGAAGCTTAGTGGGCCTTCCTAATTTGGTTGTACCTGGATTCCTTTTTCCGCAAGCGCATTAGCCGAAACTGGACGTGGAGGAGCCTGAATGGTGAGACTAGAAATGAAATCGACTTCGTACTCTGCGCAAACCCTGGCATCATACAAGATGTAGACGTGCTCGGCAAGGTACGCTGCAGTGACCATAGGATGGTAAGAACTCGAATTAGCCTAGACTTGAGGAGGGAACGGAAGAAACTGGTACACAAGAAGCCAATCAATGAGTTAGCAGTAAGAGGGAAACTAGAGGAATTCCGGATCAAGCTACAGAACAGGTATTCGGCTTTAACTCAGGAAGAGGACCTTAGTGTTGAAGCAATGAACGTTCAAGGATTATGCTTTCGTGGCAGGCCTCCACAGTGCCAGTGACGAGGCCCAGGTACGGCCACTTCTTTACTGCATGGGACCGCAAGCCAGGACCATCCTTTTGTCCTTGGGGGTGTCAACACCGGAATCGCTTTCTTTCACTGTAACAAGCATGTGGCGCTCCCTCAGGCATAATCTTCATTGGCCCCGCCAGACTCGGTAGGCAACATTGGTCACCGCACCCAATCAATGCCCCCTCTTGCCTAGAACGCCGCTCTCTTTTCCATAGGGAGCTCTCTGCCGAGTGTTGCGACCATGCGCCGCAGGACAGCACACGCCACCGTACCGGTCACATGACAACCACTGCCGCTGCTGCCGAGAGCATCGCGGCTTCACGCTGCTCCTGCTGCTTCTGCACTTTTCAGGGAACACCACAGCCACCCGAAGTGAACGGACGTGCCTTCGGCGCGCTCCGGACCCCAAAATCTGCCCGAAGAGAATGTACGTGCTGCCGGCACACACTTCGAAACGATCGGGCTTGAGCTTTGCCCGTCGCCCCCTGCTCCGGTCTCCTGAGGCAGGCCGCGAATCCCCTCCGTGTGCACTGCTGACAACAACGGAGCGTATCAAGGTGCAGTCGCTTACTTCCTGCCTGTTCACCATGCCTCCATGCTACGTGACAGACAACGAAGGCTGGTCTACGGCGGCTCCTTGACTACCAAGATGTAAGTCAACGGAGACTTTCCTAATTTTTTGCGTTCCTCTCCCAGTCTGCAACTTGCCACACTATGGCCCCCATGTGCTCCACTTTGCCGTGAGTCGTGCAGCCCACCTCACGGACTCCGAAACCCTATCAGTTACCACCACAATTCACGCATCAAAGAACCTTGCCAACCTCTGTGTCATGGACTTAAACATCCTCACAAAGCTGTCTGTCATCGATTCAATGGACATTTCCAATGGTTTCTTCCCTGTTAAGATATACGAGCTGCCTCCCCGTGACTCCGGCAAGGGCGTCATCCATAAAGTTGAACCCCACACTTCGACAGACCTTCTCAAGCACCTCAAGGCTGACATCTGCGACATCTTGTCTGCTCGCATGATGGTTTCAGGCCGGCGGTCAGGCGAGTGGCTCGCTGAAACCCGGCTGCTCTGCTGCAAAATTTTGTGCGATGACAAACTAACGGGTGTCAAAAAAGCACATTAATGTTACTCACATGATGCAGTTATTCAGGGATATAAACGACCCGCCGTGGTTGCTCAGTGGCTATGGTGTTGGGCTGCTGAGCACGAGGTCGCGGGATCGAATCCCAGCCACGGCGGCCGCATTTCGATGGGGGCGAAATGCAAAAACACCCGTGTGCTTAGATTTAGGTGCACGTTAAAGAACCCCAGGTGGTCAAAATTTCCGGAGTCCTCCACTACGGCGTGCCTCATAATCAGAAAGTGGTTTTGGCACGTAAAACCCCAAATATTATTATTAGGGATATAAACGATGCATAGTGTTTCGGGCTTTTTTTAAAGGGATTTCGTTCACACGTTTTCCTTCTTTCTTTTTCTCTTTTTTTTTAACGTTTGGCTGCCCATTTAAGATCGGCCATGAAAAAAAAATGGTTACTGATAAATTGTGATACTGTGCTTTATCATGAGCACTTTATCTAGATAGGTAAACGGGGGATTGGCTGCCTTGTTACAAGGAAGATAGGTCACCGTGCATCTATTGACAATACTATTAACGTGGAGAGGGATATCAGCGTTATGTAGGAGGCTTCTGGATAAAGCGATTGAAATAGCTAAGAGCTTGGAGCATGTGCTTTGCGCTGTTTCGTTTCTTAAGGCACCGGGAATTATATTTACTCAGATAATAGCGCACTTAAGCCCATGGTGAAAAAGAAATGAAAGATAGGACATATACACTGCATCTGTATACGTTGATTCGGGGTAGGTTGAATGAAACACAAGACGAAAAAAATAACACTAAGTGCACATAATCATCCTCTTGTGATGTCACGAGAATTTAATGCACAGCCCAAAAATCATTCCTAACAAGAGCGCAGTGCTAGCTCAGCAATTTTTGAAACTCGACCACATTACTCGCACCTGCTTGTCATAAAAAGCACACGTTAATATAGTTCATGTGAGACATTCTTTTCTGGTTCATCACAAGCAGATGATGACGATTCCACGCACTTTGATGCAGAAAGTGGTTGTTGATTAAAGTGTGGCACGGCGCCTCGTGTACTGCCACACAACAAATGCACTACAATTTTAATAGTTTTCTCGACGGGCTTTTTCTCAAGAAACTTGACGACAGCATTCGGGTCGGTTTTTGCTTGCGCATACTTTGCAAAAAGTGGCTTAATGAGCTTTCTTACAATGAGTTCCAACAGGCCCTTGTGGTGGTCTGCATCAGTGCCGCAGGTCAAGATGGGCCATAGCCTCGGAGGCTATGGACGGGCAAACGCAGGAGCTCTTGCACTGCCCTTTGCACGCATACTTCGAGAGGCTTCTCGACTGACCATTGCTGAGAGAGTATGTAATCCGCAAACCTGTGAAGACCTATAAGAACTTTGACGAGCTCCTGCGTCGGATAGAAAAGAACGCCGTGATCCTGGTGAGTGATGAGGTCATAAGCTGGAGCACTGCTCTTTGGTGCCTGAAGCACTGTAACGCAGTCAGCACAGGGAATGCACTCGCTTACAGCTTGTCGAATTCTCACCCGTACTGTTCGGACAACGGAACAACAACACAGTAGTGCAAACAATCGCAAGGGCATTTATTGCACCTTTCATAGATCAGTGCCTGCTAGCCGAGTTGCTATCCCCAAAACATGCCGATGGACGTGCGACAAATCTAGGAAGTCCAACTCACGGTGACCGGATAGCGAGCGAATATGTTCGCCCCCATGCTGGATCCCAACGCCTGGTCATTCGCTCGTACGGTGACGCGAACGGTGGCACGTTCGAAGGAGGCCACACGAGACGGTCTCGCAGAACCACGGATCGATGCACACGCGGCACGTCCGCGGCATACGCCGACCCGCAGCCAAAGGGGAAGCGCCTTCTCCTATTCGGGCCTAAGTAACCCCGCCGCTAGGCGGTGTTAGCAGCGCAACACTCGCGCCATCTCTCACGATGCCCTTCAGCCACACCGATTGCCGCGGGCCCCAGGCCACGCGGCAAAGCCGCACTGCAGGAGGCGGGAGTTATATGGGAAAACAAGATATCAGGGGATGCGTAAGAGTCGCGCATCCCCACAAGCTCGAGCAATGAAACCTCCCATCATGGCCATAATGGCAACGTCAGGGTTTGAGACAAGTGCTCTGTCTGACAAACAGTACTCTCTTAGGCTCATTGCTGCTATGTTCAATATCCACTCGGGGGGTGCCTGCGGTCATATGACACTCATGCTGAATTGGAAGAAGCTGCTGTGATGTGGAAGTTGCCGAACCCTGCACATTTATGCCACTGGAAGCGGCTATGATGCCTGTTTTCAACATCTTTTCGAGACCGCATATTGTGCTCCTGACGTCTAGGGCATCATCACATCCAGCACTATGCCGTAAGAATCCAAACATTGCCTCGATAGGATTTCTCGACATCTTGCAGGTAAGAGCAAAGCTAAATTGCTTCTCAGTCAGCAGACGGCATATGCAAGCAACATTTGATTACGTTGTGAATATCGGAGCATGATACATTTCTTTGCTGAGGAAGTTTTCAGTCTTGCTGGCATCCCTCGGATCTTTGTTGTACGCGACGAAAGCATGATCCAGCCAGTCAAGCCTCAGATCATCCATCACTGAACGGACAGCAATCATCATTGTTACAATGAATGCACTGCTGGCAATTGCTTATGTCCATTAGAGTAAACCATTTCTGCATTGCTTCCAGAAAGTGGATTCTAAGCCTTGCCGATGCAAACTCAATGTCCGCAGTGTACCCTGCTTGGTCTTTCAAATATTTGAGGGCCCCAATTGCTGCAGCTGACAGCAACTGCACGGCTAGTTTTACGCTCATCTTTTCAATATTGGATGGGTAGAGGTGCTTTCACGTGAGGAACCTGATTGGCTTTACTGTTAAGTCCTTCTGCATTTTGTGCACCTTAGGTACTTTGATGACATCTCTTTTTCTCCGCCGATGTCTTTTGCCAGAAACTCCGATCTCACATTTTAATTATACAGCTCTGATCAAAAGCCAGGAAGATATGCTTAGTGAGATCTGCAGATACGCAGGACTCTATCACATACAGTCCTGCCAGATACAGTCCTGTCAGATACAGTCCCGATAGAGTCCTGCAGATACGCAGGCCTCTATCACGTAAAATTTGCATGGCTGTCACATTTATCTTGTGATTATCCGTTAGAAAACGGAAGACAGCGAAGCTGGTCTCCAACGTTTTCTGGACAACAGAGCGCATGACTTCTGCTAGTTGCTCCCCTGTGCACCCGTTTGTGAAGAAATACCAGACAGGTATCTTATATTGACCGTGGAGCCCGTAGAGGAAAAACCAGAGGACCAAGTTTGCCAGGTACTCATTCTGAGTGTTTGGGACAAGGTGTTGCAGCTCCATGCACATGTTGACGTCGCCAATGAATGCGTCCCTTTGTTTGTGATATTGTAGTTTCTGGCGAATTCTCATTTCGTCTATGTTGAGTGAACAAACTTGTGACTGTGGTGTTTCAAGCGCTAATATTTCTGTTTCCAGGCAGCAACGAACGAGCTGAGTAAAGCCAACTTCTCCAGAAACCTCGCCAATGTATTTTTGGAGGGTCTTGTTGCAGGGCAACCTCAGCAGGCCTTCGGAGCGCAAGTACTCATACGCCTTCGCTGAGAAATTTCGGAGTACGATGCTATGTCGCAGCATTGTTTGTGACCACTGTGGCTTTTTCTTTCTGTTGTGCTTTACCTGGTCAACGATTAGGAGTGCCTTTAAATTTCCTTTGTCAGCATCGGACGTCATTTCTAGAAATGTACTAATGTGTGCTGCTTCTTTTAGCTTGAGTAGTTCCTGTTTGTACGATTCTACATTCCTAAACAGCCTCTCAGTTATCGCTTTGAGCGCCCGTTCCTTCTCGCACTTGCGCTGGACAAAGTACGTCAAGGAATACAGCTTCAATGGTGTCTGTGTCTTGTACGAGCGTTTAGCATGCACCATCCCTGTACATGCTGCATTCAAGCTACCGGAATTCTCGGCTGTTAGATCCTCCATGGTGGTTTCCTCTCACCGAGGTTGAATGGCATAGCACGACGGCTCGGTTCCTTCAATGTTGCCCTCGTTACTTTCATGTCCTGGAAGCGGGGCTGGTCCTTGATTTCCTTCATTTGCGCATTCCGGTGGTTCGCAAGGCAACGAAGCACTCGAAGAGGCACGCTTATGTTTTCACGTCCTGCCTTGAGGTTCCGTCATGCTCTCGCTTTGTGCGAGGCACAGTGTCCGTTAGCCAAACACACCGAACACTGTCGTGGTCTCGGTTTGTGCAAGGGACGGTGTCCGTTCAGCGAACACACTGGGTACTGTACCGGGTTTCAGAAGTTGCTTCGTGAAGTTTCCTTGAGATCCGTAGGACAGAAGTGGAGGCTACACACAACAGAGCAGTCTGAGATACTAATGATCGGCAAAGCGTCATTTCTTGATATAGCTCTCAACCACTCTATACGCAAAGCGTTTTTGACTGGCACCTCGGGAAAGGACACCCCCGGTTGCTTCCGTCCCTAACTTGATGGGAAGCCTGATACGCAAGAGCAATGCATCGGTATGCATGCAAATCACTCAGAGTTGCTTAGTAAGGTGGACACACACATACAGTAAACACCCACCGGCTCTGTAACAGAATTTAAGGCCCTGAGGGTACGGAAATAAAATAAAAATATCGGCTTGTAGTTTTTCATTCTTTGCCTTTTGACAACCTGTACATAAAAGAGCACATCGCATTGCTTGCACCAGTCACTCTAACACAGCATATCCCCCACAGGCCCATACCATGACTTTCCAGCAATCATTTTTTCTGCGCACAGCACGAGACTGGAATGGCCTGCCCACCGAAGTTGCCACTATCATCGACCCACTTGCATTCGAGCGACTCATCGAAAATATCCCTTTGTATTTTGCAGTATCTATTTTTGTGATTAACCCCCCACTTCATCATGTAATGTCTCAACAAGAGACCTTTGAGGAAATAAATAAATTAACAGGTGGCAAGCAAGCATCACGCGAATGAAGGCAAAGCTGATGGGCTTAGCAGACGAACTTACCACCATTCGCGTGTGGCTCAGTTTCCAGTAAAAGAAAAGAGTTTCAAGAATGTGAAAGTTACTTCATTAAGCAATTTTTGGAGCAATGCACCAGCCGCTTAGCTTGCCAACGTCGCTCCCGGTAATCGCACCGTCGGCAGGTTTACAAGGGCTGGCCGCGAGAGGCGCTCACCACCGTACCAAAAGGAGGAGATTAGAGGCGAGGGAAGGGCAGCGTGTTTGCTGCTCACATTCCAGGCATAGTATTTATAGCAGGCGTTGACCCAATAAACACGACGAGCGTAGCTGCTCGCTGTTGGTCATCGTTCGTCACCACCACACTGCGGAACATCTGTCTAATGGAGGGTGCCTCGAGCCCACCCTCGTTTACAAACCCGGGCAGATCGTGACACTGGCGACGAGTACCCACAAATCGTCCCACGCCGCCACGATTGGTGAAACACCGCCCTCCGTTGCTGCCGCCATGCTGCTATATGGAAGGCTCGAGCCGTTCGAGGGAGGTGGGTCCGCCTGGCCAATTTACAAGGAACAAGTCCACGTGTTCTTCCGGGCAAACGACACACCCGAGGCCAAACAGCGGGACCCGCGTCTTCAGTCTCCTGCTTGACCTTCTCAAGCCAGCCAGACTATAGAGGCTAGAAGAACCTTTCTAGCCTCTATATTGTTATGTAGGAAGACGCAGACGAAAAGCTATGTACAAGTATATTTACAGGAAAATACGCTGCTCTTGGCCAAGAGGCAACAGCCCGCGCTAGCTTCTAATCGTCGTCGTCGTCTTCACACTGCTCGCCTTTTCGTGATCGCACGTATTGTTCCGGAGCACTACCCCCGGCTGCAAAAGCGCCATCCCGGAACGACTAAAGATCGGACTCGGAAGCAGTGTAGTAGGCCTTGAGCCTATTGACATGCACGACATCACTTGATGCCAGAGGAGAGGACGAGGTTGAACCCACAGGAGCAATTTCATAAGTCACAGGCGTCACCTGGCGCAGCACGTGGTAGGGCCCTGTGTATCGCGAAAGGAGCTTCTCTGAAAGTCTGACGTGAAGGGAGGGCGACCACAGGAGCACGAGCGCACCAGGCGAAAACTGTACGTAACGATGGCGGGCGTTGTAATGACACTGCTGAGTGGTTTGTGAGGCCGTCAGTCGAGCACGGGCAAGCTGGCGTGCATGGTCGGCGAGGGCGATGGCGTTGCGCGCATACTCGGTTGTTGAGGTCGCAGCAGGAGGAAGTACCGTGTCAAGGGGCAAGGTCGGTTTGCGACCGTAGAGTAGGTAAAATGGAGAAAATCCGGCGGTGTCGTGCCGGGAAGAATTGTGCGCAAATGTTACGTAAGGAAGGGCAATGTCCCAGTCGTGGTGGTCTTTGGAAACGTACTTTGACAGCATATCGGTAAGAGTACGGTTTAACCGCTCTGTCAGGCCATTGGTTTGAGGATGGTATGAGGTAGTCAGCTTGTGTTGAATGGAGCAGGAACGCCCAATGTCAGCGATAACTTTCGAGAGAAAGTTCCAACCATGGTCAGTAAGCAGCTGTCGCAAGGCACCATGAAGCAAGATAATGTCACGCAAGAGAAAGTCTGCGACGTCAGTGGCGCAACTGGTAGGGAGAGCCTGAGTGATAGCGTATCGGGTGGCGTAATCAGTCGCGATGGCTACCCATTTGTTCCCAGAGAATGACGTGGGAAAAGGACCGAGCAGGTCTAATCCAACACGAAAGAACGGTTCTACAGGGACGGTGATCGGCTGGAGATGACCGGCAGGTAGCACCTGAGGTGTTTTCTGACGCTGGCAGGGATCACAGGCAGCAGCATAGTGTCGAACAGAGCGAGCGAGACCAGGCCAATAGAAGCGGCGGCGGACGCGGTCGTACGTGCGGGTCACCCCAAGATGTCCTGCAGTGGGTGCGTCATGCATCTCAAAAAGCACAGTCTGTCGTAGCTGTTTTGGCACGACAAGAAGATCAGAGCCGTCAGGGAGGAAGTTCCTTCGATACAGAATGCCGCCCTGGAGCACATATTGGCGAACGGATGTGTCGGTAGGTGTTGAGCGCAGACGCTCGATAAGTGCTCGCAGCGATAGGTCTCGGTACTGCTCATCGGCGAGGTTAGCGAAGGCAGACACAGAGAAAATGCCGTTGGCGCTAGTACTGTCGGCGTCCTCAGGCTCATCAACCGGGTAGCGAGGCAGGCAGTCAGCGTCCTCGTGTAGTCGGCCAGATTTATAGGTGACAGTATACGAATATTCTTGGAGGCGTAAAGCCCAGCGACCAAGTCTTCCTGTAGGATCTTTCAGTGAGCATAACGAGCCAAGCGCGTGATGGTCTCTGACAACGGAAAAGGGTCGGCCATATAAGTATGGGCGGAATTTCGCAACCGCCCAAACTAGGGCCAGACACTCACGCTCAGTGATGGAATAGTTGCGCTCCGCGGGTGAGAGGAGCCTGCTGGCGTAAGCAATAACACGGTCATGGCCACGCTGGCGTTGTGCCAGTACTGCGCCGATTCCGTGACCGCTGGCATCAGTACGTACTTCGGTAGGCGCAGAAGGATCGAAATGGACCAGAACGGGAGGCGTTGTGAGAATGTCGATTAGATGTCAGTATGCAGAGGCCTCGTTATCACCCCACTGGAAAGGGGCGTCTTTTTTCAAAAGCTCGGTTAGTGGTCGTGCAATGGCGGCGAAATTTCTCACGAAACGGCGGAAGTACGAACAAAGGTTGATGAAGCTGCGCACATCCTTGACACACTTCGGAACAGGGAAGTGCGCAACAGCGTGGATTTTGCCTGGGTCCGGTTGCACTCCATTCACGTAAACGAGATGTCCAAGGACGGTAATCTGGCGACGGCCGAATTGACACTTCGATGCGTTGAGTTGCAGACCGGCTCGACGAAAAATGTCCAGGACTGCTGAGAGGCGCTCGAGGTGCGTAGCGAACGTTGGGGAGAATATGATAACGTCATCCAAGTAGCACAGGCACGTGGACCATTTTAAACCTTGACCACCATGCGTTCAAAGGTGGCAGGGGCGTTACATAGACCGAACGGCATCACTTTGAATTGATAAAGACCGTCGGGTGTTACAAAAGAAGTCTTCTCGCGGTCGAGGTCGTCCACGGCAATCTGCCAGTAGCCATAGCGAAGGTCAATAGAGGAGAAATAGCGAGCACCATGAAGGCAGTCAAAGGCATCGTCAATCCGAGGTAGGGGAACTCCAGCGACTGCGACAGTGCCAAGAAATGTGCCCAGTGGAAACAAATGGGCTTGTCGTCAGCAGTGCGCCAGTCAGATGGGTTGCGGAAACGTGGTGGGTAAGAAGATGCGGGACGGGGCGGAATCGAAGAAGCCGGGTGGGTATCAGGACGATGGGCCGAGCAGATGGTGTGAAGACCCATGTTTTCGAACTCTTGGCGGACAACTGCCTGGATAAGTGACACCGTGACTGCAGATGTGTTGGAGGGACTGGAGTAGAAAGCAGCCGGATAGGCAGCCGGATAGGCAGCCTCAATCTCACGCTGGACGATCCTGGTAACATCGCCAGTGTTGTTGGAACGAGGAGTGTCGGCACAGGAAGATGTCGCTGGGGTGTTGGGCAGACAGGCAAACTGCTGGTCAATACGTCAGCTTTTAGCGAGTTCCAGGCGGCGGCACTCTTTTATAACAGCATCCACCGTCGCTACGTTGTTGCAAACGAGCAAGTTGAAGGCGTCATCGGCAATGCCTTTGAGGATGTAGGCTACCTTGTCTGGTACCACGTGGGTGTCAATTTTGCGGCACAGAGCCAAGACGTCCTGAATATACGTGACATAGGGCTCTGTTGACGTCTGCACACGGCCGGAAAGCGCCTTCTGCGCGGCAAGTTGGTGACCGTAGGGGTTGCCGAACAAGTCTCGAAGATGTGTCTTAAGTGAATCCCAACTGGTGAGCTCATCTTCATGCATGCGATACCAAACTCTAGGTGTGCCACCGAGGTAAAAGACTACGTTGGCGAGCATAATAGTAGGGTCCCACCAGTTTGCGGCTGATGTGTTCATACAGGCTGATCCAGTCATCGACGTCTTCCCCATCTTTGCCCAAGAATACGCCAGGATCACGGGGAGCGGGGAGAGTGATGTAGGTCGTCGAAGTGGCAGCAGGTGTCGGAGCCGTGGGAGTCCGGTTGTCGTCGCCGGGAGCCATGAAGGAAGGCTCGACGTACTGTCCACTGCGAAGCTCCGTGACGAGGAACAGGGAAAGTCCACCTCCACCAGATATGTTATGTAGGAAGACGCAGACGAAAAGCTATGTACAAGTATATTTACAGGAAGATACGCTGCTTTTGGCCAAGAGGCAACAGCCCGCGCTAGCTTCTAATCGTCGTCGTCGTCTTCACACTGCTTGCCTTTTCGTGATCGCACGTATTGTTCCGTAGCAATATTAAGACGCTGGGTGAGCTGCTTACCATACTGCGCTCGCATTTCAACCCAGCACCATCCACACTAATGGAGCGTTTCCGCTTCAACAACCGGAGCCGCCGATCAGTTTGTTGCTGCGCTACGAGGGTTAGCCAGTGCCTGCGTTTTCGGGGACCAGCTGGACTCGCTGCGCCGGGACTGTTTCGTTTGCGGCATCAACATCCCCGCCTGCAGACGCGACTCCTGGACCTTCCCAACCCCTCGCTGAATGACGCTGTGAAAGCAGCGCTGGAAATGGAACCTGCTGCCAAAGACGCCGGCGAGATTGCCCGTGCGACTGGCTCACCGTCGGCGAAAGCAGTGGTCAACAAGTTGGCGACAAAGGGCAGTCAGTACCTGCAGTACCTATCACGAACAGTCTCTCATAGCAAAAGGGCGAAGAGATGCCAGGATAATGAAGCATAGGGCATTGTGGGGGTACAACAGGTATGAGGTACTGAGAGGTATTTGGAAAGGAGTAATGGTGCCGGGGCTTGCTTTCGGGAATGCGGTCCTGTGTTTAAGGGCAGAGGTTCAGTCGAGACTAGAAGTAAATCGGAGAGCTGTGGGAAGAGTAGCACTAGGTGCCCTCGGGAAAACCGCAAACCAAGCAGTACAGGGGGATATGGGCTGGGCATCATTCGAAGCACGGGAAGCTCAGAGTAAAATTCTATACGAAAAATGTCTGAGGAAATTGGATGATAACAGGTGGGCAGCTAAGGTATTTAAATAGTTTTACAAAAAGAGCATTGACTCACAATGGCGGAAAAGAACTAGGAAGCTAACCAGAAAGCATGCCTGACACGAGGACGAAGAAAGACAGAGCATTAAACGACAGGTTAAAAAAACGCAGAAGGTAAATATTGGATAAATTCAATGGAAAAGAAGCATAGTGTTGAACTATATTGAGACTGGAAACAGCAGTTCTGGAAGGAAGCGTTTTATGATAACTCAAAAGGCAGTGCCCTTCTCTTTGAAGCTAGGTCAGGATGTCTTAGAACACGGAGCTATAAAAAGAAATTTAACGAAGAAGAAGACACATGTAATGTGTGTGGTAAATCTGTAGAAACAATAGAACACCTCATACTAAAATGTGATGGTATCAATCCCGATGTTGATGCGGCCACAGTCATGCTTCCTGAGGCCCTAAGGTTCAGAGATGATAATAGTCATGTAAATAAATATGCGGTGGAAATTAGCAAAAGGCAATTGGAGGATTGGTGGCTCAAAAGCAGAGAGGTGACATATGGGTAAAAATGTAGGAAGACGTATTAAAGAAAATGGCGAATTTTAATAACACAGCACAGGTAAATAAAAATAAAAGGCAAAATAAAAAGCTGAGCATGGTGGCAACTGCCATCACCCCGTTTCAAAGGGGATGCTCCTACCTTCCATCCATCCATCCATCCTGTGGTCGCTGTGGTGCTGCCCATTCCCCCTCACAGTGCCAGTTGTCTCGAGCACAATGCTTCAATTGCGGGAAAATTGGGCACCTGGCACAGCTATGCCGAAGGGGGAGGACGAACAGCGGACAGCAGCAGCAGCCTGGTTCAAGCCCAGGTAGCACACAAGCCCGCAGCCAGGGTAGCCGTCGCAAGGGTACGCGGCGGGGGCATGCGACAGCAGGCTCGAGTTCTTCTGCGGCCAGGCTCCACATCGTGGCCGAGGATCCGCTGATTTTCGACATGTGGCACACAGGCCTTGTACCGTCGTCTGTGCCGCCGTACACATTAACACATTAAAACGCCTGAACAATAGAAAGAAAAGGCTTTATCGTATCGCCAAGCAATCTAACATGTCGGGCGCATGGGAAAAGTACCGCTGCATTGACAAAATGTTTCAGTCACAAGCTAACAAAACTAAGCGATCATTCTTTTCAACCTCACTTCCTGATATGCTACGTAATAACCCTCGTCAATTCTGGAAGGTTGTCAATCCATGCCCAAAGAAATCGATAAATATACTTGACCAAAATGGCGTCCCTATACCTGATACCGAACTTGCAACAACACTTAATTCAACATTCTGTACAGTTTTTACAAAAGAAGCTGAAGGCAATCTTCCTTATTTCCCTAATCCTCAATATCCTCCCATGCCTGCCATCACGTTTGAACCTCATGGCATTTTCAGACTAATAGAATCTTTGAAGCTAACTTCTTCGGCTGGCATTGACGGAATTAACGCGAAAGTGCTTAAGAATACAAAATATGTCACTAGTGTCATCTTATCACACATTTTTCAACAGTCACTCTCGTCTGGAGTGGTGCCGCAGGACTGGAAGACAGGTAAGATCATTCCAGTCCCCAAAAAAGCTTCTTCAACGTCATGTCTTGACTACCGGCCTATTTCCATTACCAGCGTTTGTTCCAAAATGATGGAGCATGTAATCTTTTCCCACATCATGAGATTTCTAATTTCTAACAACTTTTTTCATCCTAGTCAGCACGGATTTCTTAAGAATTTATCTTGCGATACTCAACTTGCGCTCTTTATAAATAATATCAGTTCCCAATTAGACCTTAATGTACCCGTAGACTCATTGTTTTTAGACTTCGAGAAAGCTTTTGATAAGGTACCCCACAACCGTCTTTTCTTGAAACTTTCAGCCCTGAATCTCAATCCCTTAATTTATAATTGGTTGCGCAGCTTTCTGACCGGCCGACAACAGTTCGTTTTTGCAAATAACTTTTCATCCCCGCTGTCTCCTGTACTTTCTGGGGTTCCTCAAGGTTCTGTTCTTGGCCCCCTCCTCTTTTTAATCTACATTAATGACCTTCCTAATGACATATCTTCTAACATACGCCTATTTGCGGACGACTGTGTTATTTACCGACCCATTAACAATAGCACAGATATCCTTGCCCTGCAGCATGACTTACAAAAGGTTGAAAAATGGTGTAAGACATGGTCAATGTCATTAAATGTAAATAAAACCTCATTAATCTCTTTCAATCGTCGGCACTCTTACGTAGCACCCTCATATCTCTTAGGTAATTCAATAATATCATCTGTGACCTGTTATAAATACTTGGGGCTTATCTTAACTCAAGATCTTTCATGGTCCTCTCACATTGCTAAAATAACTAACGAGGCTAACTGCAGCTTAGGCTTCCTCCGGCGACATCTGAAATTTGCCCCTCCTCCAGTAAAAACTCTTGCCTACAAATCTGTGGTAAGGCCCAAACTTGAATACGCATGCTCAATTTGGGACCCTCATCATGCTAATCTTTCTAACATGCTTGAATCTGTCCAAAACCGCGCAGCCCGATTCATTTTCCATGACTATTCTTCATATACAAGTGTCACAGCACTAAAATCTAATGCGAATCTTCCTAGACTACAAGCGAGACGTCAAGTGTCCAGGCTCATTCTATATCACAAGTTTTATCATGCTCCGATTGGTAACAGCGTCATATCACCAGCTCACCGCCATTCATCCCGGACTAATCATTCAAAGTCAGTGTACCCCCCGCATGCGCGCACATCATCCCATCTTCATTCGTTTTTTCCACGTACAGCGAGAGACTGGAATGATCTGCCTGAAGAAGCAGCGGACCACTCCAGTGTAACTGCATTCAGGACTGCCATCGAACGCATTTTCCTTTGAAGCAGCCCACCCCTCATGTAAAACCCCTCTCCAGGGGCATTTGAGGAATAAATAAATAAATAAATAAACATGCTGACCGTCGAAATCTGCGGGCATCCCATTTCCATGGAGCTGGACACAGGGGCCAGTGTGTCAGTAATGGCCGGGAAACTCTTCAAGCGTACTTTCCCCGGCGTATTCATCGAGGCTTCGGGCGTGATGCTGCGCAGCTACTCCGGGCATCTCTCTCAGCGCCAGGGTCAAGCACAGGTCAGCATTCGCTTTGGCGACACGGAGGCAACCCTTCCCCTTTACTTAACCAAGGGGTCGTCGCCGACGCTGCTGGGCCGAAACTGGATTCGTGCACTGGGCGTTCGTCTGCCAGAGTACCAGGAAGCCAGCCTGCATGTGGGGAAAGACGTCTCCAGCCTCCTGCCCGAGTTCAAGTCCCTGTGCCAGCCAGGGGTGGGCACATTCGCCAGCACGACGGGTGGCATCTACGTACCTGAGGGAGCCCGGCCGCGTTTTTTTCAAGCCTCGCCCACTGCCGTTTGCTGTGAAGGACGAGGTCACCGAGGAGCTGCAACGGTTACAGCGAGAGGGCATGCTGGTGCCCGTCAAGACGTCTGAATTGGCCGCTCTCATCGTACCAGGCTTCAAGCGAGATGGCAGCGTCAGGATCTCTGGGGATTTCAAGTTTACCATCAACCCCCGTCGCTACCGTCGAGAAGTACCCGCTGCCCTGCATTGAAGTTCTCTGGTCAGTGTTGTCCGGTGGAGAGAAGTTTACCACGCTCGGCCTCAGAGATGCTTACCAGCAGCTGATGCTCCAGTATGCCTCCCAGAAGTATGTCACAATATCAACAACTTTGGGGTTCTTCCAGTACACGCGCTTACCGTTTGGCGTGGCCTCAGCCCCAGCCATCTTTCAGAGGGAGATGGACAACCTGTTCAGGGGCATGAGGCACATGGCAGTGTATTTGGATGACATCCTGGTTACTGGCAGCGACGACTAGGACCACCCGCAGAACCTGCACAATGTCCTGGCACGACTCAGGACGCCGGTCTCAAGCTCAAGCTGAAAAAGTGCATTTTCCTGGCATAAAGTGTTGAGTACTTGGAACATGTCATGTTCTAGGCCTGCCTAGCCCCGTCTTCCCGCAAAGTTGATGCTGTGCTCAAGGCGCCTAAGCCCCAGAACAAGGAGCTTCAGAGCTACCTCGGCCTCATCAAGTTCTGCAGCAGTTTCCTGCTGAACCTGTCAGAGCATTGACAGCCGCTGCATTTTCTGCTTCAAGATGGTCAGCAATGGATCACCAAGGCTCCAGTGGTAATACACTTCGATCCTGCCAAGCCTGTCGTCCTGACCGTAGATGTGTTGCCGTACGGCTCCCACTGGGAGCCGTACAAGCATGTGGTGCCCCCTCGGACATAATCTTCATTGGCCCGCCAGGCTCGGTAGGCAACATTGGTCACCGCACCCACTAAACACCGACGAGCACAGCTGCTCGGCGGTCAGTCATTGTTCGTCACCACCACACTGCAGAGCGTCTGTCTAATGGTGGGTGCCTCGAGCCCTCCCTCGTTCACGAACCCGGGTGGATCGTGACATTCACTGTCATCAAAGAAAAGTTGAATTTGCACTTCGTGCATCCAGTAAATGAGATATTATGATAGTCGTCGTTTCTACCACCGCACTCAGCAGCCAGGCAAAACTGTGGATGACTTTTTTTCGTTATTACGCAAACTGTTAAAGCGCTGTAGCTATAGCAGCACGCTCGTCGAGGACCGCCTTGTTCGCGACAGATTCGTTGTAGGCATACGTGACAAGAAACTGTCTAATCAGTCAGAAGGGTTTGGTTGCGAGCTAGTTGGTATGGATCACTCATATTTAAAACAGCACCAGAAAACACTGACAAGGGAGAACACGGGATGAGCACCGACTGCCAACAACACTCTTATTGAAGCCTGCGCAAATATATACAATTTTCAATTGGCATAAAAAGAGTAAAAGAAGAAAGGGAAGACAAGTCATCGTCGGTCAACTCCTGCTGTGGATGCATCAATTACATTAAATACAAATGTAACCATACACATAGTGGACACAGGCCAAACTGATTATCTTCTAAGGAACTTAAGTTTTTATCACAAAGAGCTATGGAAGGGGAACTAGCACAGGTGGCTCCTAACTGACACATAGGAAATGCCTCAAAGATTTCTCTGGCCATCTGATTGCTGTACCTTTTAAACACATGTGCGTCGTCCAGGTGTGGTAAACAGCCACACTTTGCACAATGAACAGCCGATTACTGCTAGTCTTAATCTTGACACAGTGCGCATGCTCACACAAACGATCATTAATACAACGTCCTGTTTGCCCTATATAAGTGCAGCCGCAAGAGGTGGGAATGGAATACACTACATTGGTACTGCAACATACAGGCTTGGCGGCAATATTTGGCAAATATGGCAAGCAATATTTTGTCTCAAGGTTACTTTACTCGCACCAATAATATATACAGAAATATGCTATATAGTAAGAGATAGCGAAAAGTATCTACAAAATTTATAGCTCTCAATTTGGTTATCCCAAAAATCATGTTTCGTGAGAAGAAGAAATGTCAGAAACAAGTCGGAAAAGTCGTGCATGAGCAGTCGCCGTAAGAAGAGACACCTCGCGCAGCCATGCTGGCGAGCCATGCTGAAATCACGATAGCGCAAACCCCAGTGTAGGAGAATACGCTAGCCACAACCAAAGGCAAAGAAGGAGAAAACTTATTAGTATCACTGAACTTCAGCTGCACAGGGCTACATCTAAACTACCAGAAACATGACAGTAGTGGTCGTAAAAAACAGTAGGATCTCCACCCATTGGAAGTAGCAGACAAAGCGCGCATCACCACATAAGCTAGCTCTCAGAGGTAAACAAATCAAGTTGTATGCTCTGGTGAGTGGAAGCACAATTTCAAATTGTGCTTCCATGACTTTTGGCAACTCCATGGAGATGGCAGCACCTCTCAACAACCAGCGGTGTCAAACACGCAGGAAATATCAAACATGAAATCAGCACTGTGCATGTACACCGTAAACCATGCAGGACATTAGGTAGTCGCATTTTTTAAAGTGAAGCTTTCTTTGCCTCTTCCTTCAACTTTTCCACTGCTGCTGCTCTGGCTTCTGCTACCAAGCACACTGCCTCGGAGGGGGTGGTTCAGAGCGTGTGTATACATGACAGGGGTGAGTTAGGGAGGAAAGGCCACACTAGAAACTCATTCTCACCCCACCACATCGATTGTGCACAATGCCCTCTAGAGCTCCCTTGCCGTCGCCACATTAGCTTTTTGACAGCTGTAAATATCCGTGACTCTCCTCAGAAGCATTGCAGAAACTGCAGTGCTTCCCTTTCTACTAACATGCGAGTTCATGGGGGGACGTAGATAGAACCATAGGGAGGGGAAGAGGCAGTTTCGATACAAGGGAAGGGGTTGACGTGAGATGGCAAGCAAGCCCTACTACTATATGATGGCAGTTGTAGGGGAACTGGATAAGCTTAAGTTCAAGGTACAGAACAGTACTTTGCTGCTATTTCTGAAAAATAAACGCCATGCAAGTATGTCAAGCGGACCAACTACACGAGGCGTGCAGAAGCAGAGCCGCATTAAAGCGCACCGCATGGTCCAGGCGATACTACGTAAGCGGTCGACTGTCGCCAACACTTCTGTGCCTGCCGCAGTAGCTCTGTGGCTGTGGCATTGCTAAAGGTCATGGATTTGATTCCAACTGCGGCAGCCGCATTTCAACAGGGGCAAAATAGAAAATGCATGTGCTCTTATATTTTGAGACATGTTAAAGAACATCACGGTGTCAAAATTAATCCGGAGTCTGCCACTACGGTGTGCCTCATAATCCGATTGTGGTTTTGGCACAAACACCCCCACAATCCATAACTGCAAGTCGGCCTAGCTGGAACAGATTCATCTTAAAACTTCTTGTGTGCAAACAAACAAGGACGAAGAATAGGAGCAACACAAGGACAAGCGCTTGTCCTTGTGTTGCTCCTATTCTTTGTCCCTGTTTGTTTGTGCACAAAAAGTTTTAAGATGAACCCATAATCCAATTCAAGTTTAACACTTCTGCCACAATGAGACATGCCATTTGAGGCAATGACTATGCCCTATCCTCTCAGAGGTAATGAAAATGGCACACAACAATGCCTCAAACAAACACCTCTCCTTGCATGTTCTTTGTACTACGCAGACAAACAGCACTGGTGCCCGCAATGTAACGTTTAACATCAACTCATTACTTTCGTGTTAGACTAAACTTTGAAGAAATTAAGCTTAACCATAAACATCGCTGCTAATTATCGTCACTTAAAGTATCCAGCACAGAAAGCTTCGTCTACATCGATTCCCACAATGCATGGGATCTGCATATTTTTTTCTCTCCTTTATTTATTTTCGCATTTTATATGTGCAATGCTTTCAGTTGCATTTATCAAGCTATAAATGAGCTTGACAATGGGTTGGAAACACTGCTACGGGAGCAGATAAAATAGGCAACTGCAGTCACACCTTGATATGACGAACCTTGATATAACGAAATTCGCATCGTAACAAACTATTTTTACTTCCTGATCGTAGTTCCTTTTTTTGCGATTTAATGAATTTTTCGGTCATTTCAAGCATGTACTTGGGTCTCTATGGTTTGTGAATCTACTAAAAGCTATAAAGATGTTGGCAAATAATAAAGTTACTTGCAAGCGTCCTAGCATCTACATGAGAAGTTGAAGCAGCAAAAATGCTGTCGAAGTTCGTGCTGGGATGCATGACATGACATGACATTGAGTCCTGAGGGACTGAGATCTTTGGGAGACAAAACTGAAGGCTCCCGAAGATCAAGTCGGTGGCTCCGCCCACGATGGGACTGGGAGATGAAGTCCCGCCGCAATGTCGACGGACCCTCTGGACAGCCTGGAGTTGAATGTGGAGATTGCTGCTCTTGAGAGATTCCTGCCATTGTTCTTTCGTAATGGGTGGAGAGGCATTAAGGGCTGGGCACAGCCAGAGCATGTGTTCAAAAGAGCATAAGTCATGACCACATTTGGGGCACAACTGTGAGTGGTCAGGATCTATCCTGTTAAAGGACCGAGGAGTGGGATACGAACGAGTTTGCAGAAGTCTGAGTGTGCTAGCCTGAGGTTTGTTCAATTCGGGGTGGAGGGGTGGAAATAGCCTCCTGCCCAGTCTAATAGGAAACAATTTCACGGAAAGTACATAATGGATCTTTGTGGTTGCTGACCTCATTCGAAGCCTGGCTGCCCGCGACAGCATGGTACGTGAAATCGCACGCTCTCCAGTGGGCCTGTTCATTATAATTACATCCAAGCGGGCTAATTGAGCTACCTAGATGGGCTGGGAACCACGAGATGTGGTATCCTCCTTCGCTGCTCTCCCTAGTCCTTTGAAGTGCTTTAATCACAGTACAGTTCGCCTGTTCAGATACAAGGGCGGATGAGAAGGATCTAACCACCGTGTGCGAGTCCGAGAAGACAATAGCGGGAACTTTTGAGCTGTGAAAAGCCAGAGCGATCGCGGCTTCCTCCGCCACATGGGCAAATTTCGTATAAACAGAGGCTGCATTAACCAGGTTGCTCCCCCGCGTCTACCACCGAGACAGCGACCTTATCCCCATGTCATATCTGGCAGCATTGACAAAGAGGGCATCTAGTGTCTGCTGATTGATCTTTTTAAGGTTGGACTTGGCTCTCGCAAATCTTCTACCCTCGTTATGCACTGGGTGGATGTTTAGCAGGACGGGGTCAACCATGATGCGAGTTCTGGTTTCCTGGGTCAAGCTAACTTTGGTCGCCAGTTCATGTCTGGGTTGGATTCCCGCTGCTTCTAAAACCATGATCCCTGGCTTAGGGATGGAAGTCTCATTATTTGAGCCGCTGTGTCAGCTTCTATTAGCTCATCGATGGTGTTATGGAGTCCTAGCTCCAGCAGCTTCTCAGTGCTTGTCGACTGCGGAAGGTCGAACACACGCTTGAGGCCAGTTCTGATTAAGGAGTCGAGCTTGACCTTTTTCGCTTTACCCTAATTAAGGTATGGCGTGATGTAGATAACATGACTCAGGAAGAATGCCGGATAAGCTCTGAGCAAATTGTCCTCTTTGAGACCGCCTCTTTGATTTTGATTTAAGACACAGGCTACAAGTCTTAAGACATTACTAGCCTGTCCAGTGAGCCTGTTGAGGGTCGTCGAGTTACAGCCCTTGACATCAATGAGGAGACCTAGAATCTTGACCGAGTCCATCCTTAGTATGGGATGCCCATTTTTAGCTCGAATTTTTGTTGGCAGAGTTTCCAGAGGCGCAAGGTTTCTGACCCCCTGTCTGGACTGGCGGTACAACAGTAGCTCTGATTTAGCGGGGGAGAGTTCAAGGCCCGTGTTTGAAAGAAAATCTTTGGTAGCCTCTAACGCGCTTTGTAACGAGTGTTCAATCATAGCTAGCGATCCGCGCGGCACCCAGATCGTGATATCGTCCGCATAAATGGTGCGACCCATGTTCGGGATTGCAGCGAGGCAAGTGGAGAGTTTGTGCAGGGCTATATTGAATATGAGTGGGGAGAGGACTGAGCCCAGCGGGGTGCCGCAGGTGTCTAGTTCGTAGGGTGCTCCCGTGACCGTGCCTTGTCGAAGGTGTGCCTTGCGATTCGCGAGGAAAGATCTGGTGTAATCATGAAACGGCTGGCCCAGATTGAGAGACGAAATCACCGTCAGGATGTGTATATGCACGACCCTATCGAAGGCCTTGGAGAGGTCCAATGTGAGGATCCCTCTCACATCGCGAGTAGGGTTATCATAGATTTGAAGCATAGCACTGGGATGCATAAAACAGTACTGCGCCATTTGTTGCGTAACAACTTGCGGAGGCCACAGAGAGTGCAACAACTCGGCGAAACAGAGAGAAGTGGTTTGTGAGAAAAGAAAGGCTGTCGCTATCTTTTGCAGCCTTTGAGGAAGGAACACGGCTCAGTGCCAATCAGATAAACATGAGAGACAAGGGGGGAAGAAGAGGCGCGAGCACGTGACAACATGATCAAGCACGCACTAGTAGAGGGCCAGAGGATGCCCGTTTATCCACCCTCTCCCCCTATCAGTTGCGTCTCCTCTACCCTTGCTGTAGCTGTGCATGGCTGTCCATATGCGGGCAATGCGGCGTATGTTGTAAGTAATCTTTGGCAAGTGCAAATGTCAAACTGAGATGGTTGCTGCCTACATGTGCATTTTGTTTCCACATGTCTAGTGTTGGGGGTCATATAATCTCAAGTTCCTGACGCACGTTGCAAAGCATGAGCTCGCGTTGCAATAGCGTGTTCTTGGTCATCAAATGATCTTTGCCTGAGTGCACGTGACACCGATAAAACTACGAACCTTGCTCTGTGCAGTGTCGTGCGGGTGGGAAGAAATGGAATAGACAGGGCAGATGCTCACTTACAAGTGAAGTTTAATGAAAGGTTTTCCAGGAAGTGGAGGGCCGCACATGCAAAAGTTGTAAAAAATGCTAACGCCCAAGGAGATAACCAATTTATTTATGCATCAGTGAAAGTGATGGGACACTGACACATGTGGCAGATTGTGTGTATATCTGGCCAGCCTGAATTATTTCCCTGGCCAGTCTTTTATTAGACTTGTTTAATATAGTTGCATTTCTAAATAGCAGAGTGTAAACGCACTCTTTGATGTGTGCAGGTAGGTGCATACCACCTGGTACAGCCTTTAAAGATGCCGATTACCCCCCTGAGTTGGTCGTTTATACATCAGCCCACTTGGCCAATGTAAACTTTTCTGCAGTGGAGTGGAATCTGGTAAACGACCTCAGTAGTGCAAATCACAAGGGGCCTTGCATGTCTCTTCTCACAGGCATTTTTTGCAATTTTCGCTCTGATCACGTATTAGGAAGCACAACCTAGAGAGCATACAAGGGGCTGGGAAATCTACATCCACCTTATGCTTGCATCCTACTTTTTTAAATTGTGCAAAACTACATGCATGTATAGCATTACCACAACCGTATTTGGTTTCCACTTTTCCTGTGTGGTTGCGGCGGATGCCATTTTGAGCTTTTATTTTATTATTATTATTTTTATTTACAATACTGTTAGCCCTTGCAGGCTGTTACAGGGGTGGGGGAAAATAATCTGGAAAGCTTTTTTAAAAGCAAGCCTCCCATGGCCACCAACAGACTGGAGGGGAAACCCGAGCTTTACGGATTCAGATTCAGATTCAGATTTATTGGTTTCAAAACAGAAGTAATTACATGACGAATATACAGACGAGGGTCCCAAAGTCAAAGAACTGTAGTGGGACCCAGATGTGACACCTGCAAACTGAAGCTGTGCTCAACCTTGTGCATACAAGACAAAGCCGAATTCAGGCACAACAAAGCAATCGCTCGCTCATTTGACGAGCTTTGTGTGTGAAAAGTTATAAGGTAGAAGGCTTTTCTTAGAGTGTGGTAAATATTCCCAACAAGCATGGTCTTCCAATTTAAAATAGAAAGCGAGGTCTAAAAACTGCAACATGCCATTGGTGGAAAGTTCAAGGGTAAAAGAAAAAGAACAATTACAGTTAAACCTCAATATAACAAAATCCTCGATATGAAGAAATAGTTGAGTTTTCACAACCTCTTGTCCATAGAACACGATGTATTTAGAACCTCAATATAATGAAGTGCTTCTGTGCAATTTCAATATAACGATATTTCACGACCGCCACAAAGTAATGCAAGACAATAAATGTAAACAGGCGCAGATGGTCAAATAAGTTAATCACAAGCGGCTGCTTACAAATGCACCTCATATATTGCCACCGCATGGCAAAGGTGATTGCCGAGCTGCATCATGTTCCGTATAAAGTCCAAGTGTGATAAAATGCTATTGCTCCCCACGCTCTGTGTGCTTTAGGTGCGAATGAAAGTGTGCGAGTGTGATGCAAGAAGCTGGCTTCATGAGTGCCGCCTTCCCGCGTGAGCAAAGGGAAAGAGGGGCCTTAAAAGTACGTCTTGTTGGGCGAGTTGGTCACAATTCATCTTGGGTACTAGGCGCGAACACACACAAGGCACAAGGAAGGAGATGGGATAGAGCGCCAGCTACAACTGCTTTATTCCAAGGCACACCACACACTTATATACCCATCTTAGATGCAAGCAACACAATCAGATCAAGATTGATATAGGAGGAAACTGGTTAAATATTTTTTTTCTGCCACATATATAAAGATATTGACGGATCGCTGACGCACATGCTTCCATTCTTTCCGATCAAGAAAGCTTCAATTACTTCCCGAGCTTTTTTTAATCTTTACTCTTTGCTAGAATCCGAGCCCCTGCAAAACATGCCTCACAAGAGCGTGACGGGCAGGACTTAATGTGCTTCAGCATCTTCATCAAACTGATCTACTTTCTCATCATTGTGACTGGTTGTTGGAGCATAGGCATGTACTACCTTTAATCTATGCCTCTTATTAAGTTCGATTATGACTACTGCCACCCTCTCATCATTGCTGTAGAATTCATCAGTGTTGCCCGCTATGTCCTTATGGATTAGGAATCCTACCCCGTATTGCTTCTTATCTACGGGACCTCTATAGCAGAGGACATGTCCGTTATTCAGCAATGTATAAGCCTCACCACTTCTAATCTCACTAAGGCCGATGATATCCCAAACAATGCCTGATAATTCCTTAGAGTCCTGCTAAGCTAGCCTTGAGAGGGTTTGGGTGTTAAACCTTGCAAGGGTCAGTTTCTATTGGCGGCTTGTCTGGATCCAGAGATTCTTAGCACCCTCTGCTGCGTCACAGGTCCGATCGCCACTTTGGTCAGGTGCTTCGCAGCTGCTGGGGAATGAAGGCCATTGAGTAATTGAGTGATCAAGCCATCTGGGAGGGGATGGCCGAATGCTGTACCAGGGAGGCCAATTCCTGTTCTGGTGAGGGAGTGTCTTAGTGGGCCTTCCTAATTTGGTTGTACCTGGATTAGTATAGCCCCACTCGCTCTCATCATCTTTTGCTGGTGACAGGCGTCACTCCAAGACTGCAGATGTTGTGCACTGGAGAAGGTGAATTTCAAGCTCACCATCGTAAAAAAAAAAAGAAGTAACCTTATAGCGGGATTTGAACTTCCGGACTATGGCAACCGAGTATTCGACATAGCTCAGTCAGCTAATCCCACATGTGGCGAGGCTACCTTATCAATGGTGCACCTTTCTGGAGAAACTGCGGCATTTTTTTTTTTTTCTCTCAGTACGAATACTCATGTGTCTACACTTTTGTTTTTGATTTGATGGTGTTATCTGATGATGGCTGTGGACGATAAGTGCAGTCACTCGTGGTATCCAAGATTTATGGCGCGCACGATGCATAATGCTAACTTCGGGTGCCATAAGTCATGACGATGCATTGTTCTTGGTGCAATCTGCACTGCGTGTGCTAGTGCTCATAACTATGCAATTATAGCCCAATTTTCTTGTGATTTGTTCGTATGTGATTACTGACAAGAAACCATCCACCAGAAATGTTCTAGGAATTTGGGAACTTATTTTTACTGCTGAAACTTTAAAACCTCGAATTAACGAAATTCACGATTTAACAAAGTTTCACGCTGTGAATACAACTTTTTTATATTCAGGTTCGACTGTACAGCATTTCTTTGCACCTCACACATACCTTAGTGCAGCTTACCGAGTGAAGTTGAGTCCCATTGGAAGACTTACTGATATGACCTGGAATCCAGACCAAGAAGCAACACTGATTGTGCATGAACGTCTGTTTCTGCCAGCTGGGAACAAGGCATTCCTAGCCTAGCACTGGCCTTCACCTTCTTGTTGCATTGTCTCTGATACGCACAAATGGAAATGAGATGATTATACAACATTTCCAATCAATGCAGCAGTACTGATTGATGGTAGGCCCACCCACAGATTTATTTTTTCCTGCTGCTTTAGCCTCTGCATGCGTGTGACCCCCTCTGCCCAGAGCTCGAGTGGCCCGTCGGGGAGGAGGCGTTGTCAGCCGCAGCGGAACATGGCGTGTTGGCGCTGCTCACTCGGGAACCAGAAGCACGGCCAGGCTTTCAGGGTGTGTGGTTTACCTTGACCTGTTGTTTCTGCCAAGCTTAGTTGCTTACAGGAATCACTTGTAGCAGCTTTTGGGCTCCTTCATGCAGTTCAATTTCAGTTGTTCTAACTCCAAGGGGCCGAAAATATTTTCATATTATTATATTACACTATTATAAGTATCTACTACTATGCGGTCTAGAGGGTAGCATTTGGAAATGGAAAATGCTGTTCTTTGTCTTTTTTTAAAAATGTATTTTTTTTTTTTTTACTGCCTACACAATCAATATATGTTATATCGGAGCGCTCACTTTTGGTTCAAATACTTCTGTGTTTTAAGAAGTTATTCAGGGTGTTCCACGTAACTTGTGCCAAAATTTTAAAATATGCGAGTGCAACATAGCTGGCAGAACAAAGGTCATTTCTTTGCTGCCGCTTGAAACAAGTCATACAACTTTTAAAGTGAAGCATAGGTAACTGCGAGTCGGCCTAGTTGGAACTGATTCATTTTTAAAAACACTTCGAGAGCGAAAAAAACAGTGACGAAGAAAAGGAGCAGCAACACCAGGACGAGCGCTTTCTAACAACTGGTTTTATTTATGAAGAACCTTCTGCTTAAATACCCACAGATCTGCGTGATCCAGTCAACAGAACACTCCGATAGTGGCATATAACAGCACTTTTGATAAAATGCCGCAAATCAGCGCTACCCGGTCAACATAAAAACAGCTAAGCGTACAAAACAAGCACTCCAGTCGAAAATGCGTTCAAGACATGATAACAGGAGTGAGTTCTCTTTGTCTAACAATGCAACGAAAGGATGGCTGATGCATTTTTCCTTTAGTTTTTCAATCCAGTGAGCTTCCACAATTTCTCTCACAGTTTGATTTCTGTGCCTAAACAATACGTTGGTGCTTCCAAGACAGGGTGAGCATGCATGTTCTTGACAATGCATTGCCAAATGCCCACTAGGGCAAGTGTTCCCTTAGTCTGGTGTTAGTGCATCTCGCAGTCGGCCCTACATATTCTGTGTGTGCACGGCCTTTCACAAAGGCAGTTACACGAAGTAAAAGTGGTGTTTTCGGCTAAAAACAAAATAGGTAGTGTGTGTTTTAGGGTAAAAAGTAAGTTCGTAAGTAGTAAGTAAGTAAGTGAGTAAAAAGTAAGTTTTCATCAAATAAAATGTTTTCCGTAAAATTTCAAGCAAGATTCGTAAAATCGTAAGATTGCTCGAAATTCGTACATATTAGGAATATTCGGAAGCGTTGGCAGGTATGACAATGTGAACATAATGAATACAAGTGAGCAACGCATATAAAAATGGAGTGATATACATTCCTGCAAGGGATATTACATCAAAAGAACACATTCATAATAGAATATTTCCCATACACAGTAAAGGTATACATAGTGAAATGCGTAATACATGTAATGTTGAACTTAAATACATTCGTACAGACAACTTACTTATGGAATTATTTAGTACTTATATTAGGTGTATTAGAGTCAAACATATGGGAGTATTAGTTGAACGAAAGGTACTAAATAACAATTTAATAAGTAAAAGGATAGACAGTTTGGGGAGTTGGTACGGTAACATGATTTGGGCTTCTAGCGCGAAGTGAAACACGGACACAGAAAGGAGCAGACAGGATAGCGCTCGTCCTGTCTGCTCCTTTCTGTGTCCGTGTTTCACTTCGCGCTAGAAGCCAAAATTATATTTAATAAGTGTGGCATTTGAAATGTAAAACTGGGCGTAATCAATTTATGTTCAGAATAAGAGATCTCTTAAACTCTTTCCTAGTAATGGTGCACAAATCAATTCCTTAGCCATTTAAGTATCTTAAGTAAATGGGCCTGCAGTGTTCTAGTCTATTTAATCCATGGTTTGTGCGTGAGAAAGGTACTACCCCCATCGATCTCGGTTCCTAATGTTATATTGTTATTGTTAATGTTATTATTAGTGTTAGGTTTTCTGAGAGTACATAACATTAGGAAAGCTTTATTATTAAATTTAAAACTGTGCTTGTATTTCATGATAAGATTCAACTGGAAAATCTGTTGCAGAGGAAGCACGTTCAGCCTGGCAAATAGCTCGGTCGTGTGAGCGTCATAAGCATTTGCACTGTGGCAAATGGCCTTCTTTTGTAATAAAAGGAGTTTGTTAATGTTGATTTTTTATTCGTTTCACAAGGTTACAATAATATATGTGAGGGGCAAACATAAAGTTATAAAGTAACAATTTAACCTTGAGTGAAAGTACTTGCAGAAATTTACATAGTATACTACGGGCCTTTGTCAAACATTTTGCCACATGATCGACGTGTGTTTCAGTTTATGTGCCGATTAAAAATCACACCCAATGTCTTGACCTCCTGTACAAGTTCTACATTTTCTGATCCAAAGTATAGACTGAGGTTACGATTTACTAGGTTTTGCACAGGTGTAAACAAAAGAGCTTTAGTTTTGGAGACATTAATTTCTAAGCAATTTAGGTTAGTCCATTCCAGTAATGTTTGTAATTTAATATTTGCTAAGCAAGTTCGTGAACATTAGTAGACTGGAAAAGGATGGCAGCATCATGTGCATACATGACACACTCGGCATGTTTATTCAGCCTGGTTATGTCATTTACGTAAATATTAAATAGCAGTTGCTCCACTGTGCCTCCCTGCAGAAGGTATTTCTAACAACGTATAATTTCTGACTGAAAAAAAAGGAAGGGCTTTTGTGTACATGCAATGTGATTGCACAGTCTGCAGGCTGATCTGAAAAGGACATTTCTGTGTATGCAAATTGTGCAACTCAGAATTGATAGTGCTAGGGCTGATGTTTCTTCATCAGCAGCCATTTCTTGCAAGCCAGATAAGATAAAATGCTTAACAAGCATGCATCAGAACCTACTCAACAATAAGTGCAAATGCTCACTCTGGTGAACCAGTGTGATGCAAGGCGCACACTGCAGCTGTTTAAGGGCAGTGTGCCAAAAGAGGATGCACAGATGGAGCAATTTTTGCATAGAAAACCGGTCATCATTACTGCAGCACTCTGCTTTGGTACAGGTACGCCAAATTGTGCATGGTCATTAATGGTACCTGTAGCACCTTGATATAATGAAATTCATGATATAACCAAGTATTTAACTTTTATAACTTCTTATAACTTCTTGTCCATAGAACACCATGTATTTTCAGCCTGACCATAACAAAGTGTGTTTATACACGATTTCAATATAACGAAATTTCACTGCCACTGTGAAGGAATATTGAGACAATAAATGAAAGCTTCCACAAACATAGATGATCAGATGATTGAATTACAAGTGGCTGCTTGTGAACGCACCTGTCAAATCGCACCCCGTGTAGGAGCGGCCGCATGAGGAGGAGATTTCGTACACGACACCTTCGGCACACTTCATAAACGGTCGCCCATGCTCGGTGCCGCATTCATTTTTATCTTCTCGTATTCTTTCGATACGAGAACAAAGGCTTCCCAGCCTTTTGGGGGCTGAAAAGACAAGCGGCACCCCATGCCTGCTAGCAACCTTCTTTACCTTCTACATAGGGCAAACTGGGCGCTGTGTTAATGACCGAATTAGGGAACACAAAAGAAATGTAGAGCAAGATAAAGAAGGGCCAAATATTCCCAAGCACATTAAGTCCTGCCCGTCGCGCTCTTGTGAGGCATGTTTTGCAGGGGCGCGGATTCTAGCTAAGAGTAAAGATAAAAAAAAGCTCGGGAAGTAATTGAAGCTTTCTTTACCGGAAAGAAAGGAAACATGTGCATCAGCAATCCATCAATATCTTTATATATATGGCTGAAAAGAAATATTTAACCAGTTTGCTTCTATATCAATCTTGATCTGATTGTGTTCCTTGCATCTAAGACGGGTATATAAGTGTGTGGTGTGCCTCGGAATAAAGCAGTTGTAAGTGGCGCTCTGTCCCATCTGCTTCCATGTGTCCTGTGTGTGTTCGCGCCTAGTACCCAAGATGAATTGTGGCCAACTCGCCCAGCAAGACATACTTTTAAACTGTGTCACTTGTGCATATCGGTGCCTATAGTAGGCGACACACTATGTTCTGGTCGGTAGTGCTACTGATGCTCATTACTTCACTCATTTTGTAGTAAATAGGCTTAGATCTCGGACATCTTTTATCTAATAAATACGTCATATTTCACAACATAGAGCTACAAGACCTAATTTTTCATTGCATTACATGGTGTGTACCTGCATAACTTTCTTTCATATGCAAAGGACTAGTTGTTGGTGACCTTCGTAGCATTGCTTGCTCTATGTGGCCTGGAGTGTAGTCCGCTGAATGTGAAGATGCAGACTCTGTATGCAGAACTCTGCTCGCTGCCGTTTTTTGAGAGCGTCACATGGGGCAGCCTGCTGGACCAGGAGCCTCCTTTTGTGCCAAGCCCAGACAACGACACTGACACGGGTTACTTTGATGGTAAGTGCATTTTTCGTTGTCCACGAAAAGTTGGATGCCTTTGCTCACTTTATTTAGGTGACATCTTATTGTGGTCAAAAGGAACATTAAAGGGACCCTGAAATGATTTTGATGAGTTTGTACATACATATTGATTCGTTAGGGTAGGCCTTTCTAATCAATAAGCGACACATTGAAGCAATCCACGTAAAGCATGTCATTTATTATAAGGTTTTAGAGATGTGCATTGCTACTGATTGCAGTGGCGCTGCTCCCCTGAGCTTTCAGCTGCCCTGTTACAGTCTACGTATCTGGCACATGTGACGGCAGTTGGGCAAGCTATCCGATTGGCTACCCAGGTTCTGTTCCGCAATAATTTTTCCAATTTAATGGTGAACAAATGTTGTTTGTAATAGTTGAAATGCTGGTAAATTTGTTTCCTTTAAAAAAGCTTATTGGAAAGAGAATACGCAGTGACAATTTATCACTATTCCCAAGCACCTCTGGCACAGAGCAAGTGTCGTCTCCCTGTGTTACAACGTGCTCTGTGTTGATACAAGTTGCACGGTCACTGTTGGTTTTGAGCTTTCTTTTCATGTGCACCATCGATCGCCCAGCGATTGGTGACGTATCATGAATCCAACGATTGGTGACGTGTCAAGCTGCAACTTTGTGTCCCTCTGCAAGGTAACATGCGAGCGGAGTGGCTGCAGCACATTAGGCTGTCGGTTTCCAATCAATGCCAGCACCTATGTGTTTGTGACTGTCACTTCAAGTCGGAGGATTACTACCACAAAAGAGAGTTTTAGCATGTCTGGTAAATGCAGGCAGACTGGGCATTTTCTGCAGATGGGCAGAAGCGCAAATGTCAGCAGCCTGCAGGTTGCAGTCATCTAGAGACACAGAGCTCAACCAAACATGCAGCTAATATAGCAGTGACCAACTATATTCTACTTTGCAACTGGCATAAATTTTCGGCAACAGCGTAATCGTGAATACGCTGCCTTTTTAAAGGTTTAAAATGCTTTACGTTTGGCTACAGCAATATTACCTGTGTTTAGCTGGTTAAGCTCTGCTCCACCAGATGGCTGAACTGCACAGGCTGTTCTAAAGTCACTGGAACTCTGAAAGTACCGCAATCAGCGGGCGACACGCTGGTAACATTGGGCTGTTGTTGCCAGAAATGGTCAAACGCAGCGAGTGCGTCGTCTGCTAGGTGAAGAAAGTCTCCCTTGCGGCTGAATTGTTCATCATTCTTGAGCAAAAATAACCAATGAAAGTATTAATGATTGAGACCTTAGATGAAACTACGGTTTACGAAAGCTTTGAAATATCGTACGAAAGCTGCGCAACCTCTGCTTTTCTTGAGTCCCCAGGATTGCGCAGACAACGCAAGAAGCAGGCTTGTTCTAACGCTTTTGTGAGAGGCTCTAACGTGTTATCGTGAGAGGCTCGCAAACACATGTTTTCGGGAACTGGAAAACTTTAAAGCGGGAAAGCTGGGTACATACAAGCGCGATATAGCAAAATGCGTAGTAAATCTGTTCGCTTAGAAGTGTAATGCGTCGAAAATGTTCCCTTTATGCTTGCTGTTTCCTACCCGCCTGTTCTTCCCTATGTGCTGTCAGTCGCCATTCGGAGGCTTGCGGGAGGTAATTGGGCGACCCCAAGGTCGACGCATGGGCCAATGCTCTCCGCGGTCACATGGACGCCCGATAAAATCCTTTTGCGACTGCTTATGGGCGGTGGAGGAGATGGTGAGGGATATGCAGCCTGTCGGCAAAAGAAACACAAAGCCGTGGATAGTGTTTGGGGAATAAGTGTGTGTTTTGGCGTGTGTACGCGTTGTGCGAATGGAAATGGTCAGCTAATGGAAAACTCCAGCCAGAGCACGATTTGTCGACCGCAGGGAGTTTACGCTCCCGAAGTCACTGAAAAGACCAGTGCGTGTTCCGTGCTAATCAGCATCTTTGACAGCGCATTTGTCCCACAGCGAGTGACCGGACCATCGTACTCATAGTAAAATAGCTACTTGTTGCTAATTGCTCAGCTCTCCCTTCTCTCAGCAACTATTCTTTTTTTTGCGTTCTCCTGTAGGTACGTACCTCGCCTTCTCTTGTTCCCTTATTCACATAATACTTTGTAAACTCTTTTACTTCAGCATGCAATCCCTGCCCACAAGCTTTTGAATTAGTATTCATGTATTCTTTGATCTTCTATTTGTCAATTTTGGCATTTTGGAAGCTTACACTGCTTCATGTGAACAGTTGTTTCTTGTAAATATTTTGTGGGCTACCTTGTTCTGGAAACTGCTTGTTTGAAATTTCTCCTTCCGCCAGCTTTGGCAGGAGGCTATCAGGTGGGCTGCAAAAGTAGCATGCTCAAAAGTGTTAGAGCCGAGCAGGTAGGTGGAGGTTCTGGAATTACGTACAGTGAAACTGACAGATATGCGAGCACAAGGGCAGGAGTTTGTATGTCTTCCCTTTTGTCGCTTGTGCTGTGAGCCCAGATCAAGCTGTCGATGTTCAGCATTTGCGAAGAGCATTTGTTTTGCGCGGCGCAGAACTGCTTGTTCTCCACCCCACCTGCAGGTGACAACAGACGCATCCGTTCTGCTGCTGCGTTCCTATTTTCTAGAGCCATAATGAAGTGCACTTGGGTAAATAAACCAACAGAGGTTTTATTGGTTTTACCAATATTGCTTATTCCCAGAAAATATAATTTTAGTGCTCTAATTCGGTTGACGCCTGCCTTTATAATGGCATACCTTCAACTTGAAAGGGAGTTTTACAATCATCAGTGCTGGACATATATCCCATCTCTATGTAGCTCCTGTTCCAAATCTGTAGCATGCTTAGAATTCATAAAAACTTACCACAATCTCATATAAGTTTAGCCACAATAAAAGCCGAATCTACACAAAAATTTTGAACCATTTATTTTCATACTCGCATAAAGATTACGTACAGTGAACCATAAAAATGTGTAAAAAAGTGTAAGGAACAGAGGCAACATAGCCTGAACAAACATGCAAGCTGAACTCCAACCGTCACAACCACACCTCAGACATAAACAAGCAATGTGGATGAAATAAACCTATAAAATATGCATAAAATAGACCAGATTGTTTTAAATAAGCACAAAGATAAGCACTGCATGTCTTGGTGTTTTATATTTTATAGGTGCTATGAGGAAGGCTGCAAGCTGCATTTGCACTGAAATAACTGGTCCGCCACCAACTACCTATTAATGTAGTAGGCCAATAAACATTTGATTGGAATTTTGGTGCTAGCCTTGAACCACTCTGACTGGAACTAAATAAACAACTGTGGTCTGTGCATTCTAAGATCTACCAAGTAGCAATTCTACCCGTGTATGGATCACATGCAACTTTACACACACGTGTCAAAGTCTGCTGCATGTGCAGAATCCTATGGACACAGTTATTTTAGTTAGCTATATTGTAGTTGATACATCCCAATCATAGCATACTAGTCATCTCATCCCAGTCTACACCTTCCTCTAGTATTTAGACTAGTTAAATAATCAGATTAATTGCACTAGAATGCTGATTAAAGTGCTGGTCACTTTGTTACAGCTAAAGAAGTTCCATAGTTCAATACCATGCAGCAAGAATGCAGTTTTACACACCATAAGAAACCGCACCACAAAATTGAAGAAAGAGAATCTGCTGAACATGTTATCACACAATTTTGGTGACAGCAGCTTAAGCATTTCAATATTTCTTTTTCTGAGAGAGAATCTTAATCTGCACAAGAAGAACCCCCCAGTAACCTTTTCCATTACTTTGCGGCAAGAAGGGAGTTGTGTGTTACATTCAAGTTTTTTGATGACGACTTGCTGCAGACCCTCAACAGTCATTTTGCCTTCAATAAGCTGCTTCTCATTGCTAGGAAAATATCCATCTGCTTCCTGAAGAAGACCTGTTACAGGTCGTGACGAGATACACAGGGACTCCTTGCCTTCCACATAGTTTTTCATTTTCAAGAGCCGTCCACTGCCAAGGCAGCACTGCACGCACCGCACAGCTTGCCTCTCCGGAGAACGCAGCCTGCCAAGTGGTGAAGACTTTCTGGCTCCTCAGCTGGAAGGCTTACATCATTTTGCTCAACTCCTTCTTTCCAGAGAGGCTCAAGGACATTAGGTTTTGTGGAAACAAACTGAGCCAGCTGCACTCCATCACCAATTTGATAAGATTCTTTTTTACTTGGTTGTAAAACCTGAGGCAATATAATCATGCGCAGAGCATACTTCAATTCACGTGCCCTTGGCACTGGGGATTTGAGACATATGGTACTGAAAAGGTTTCCCAGAGCATCTTGGGCAAAGCGGCTTAACAAAAGATATTTAAGGCCTCTCTCTTTTATCATGAGTTCTCTCAGTGCTGTACATGTTGCGATGATGACACCAGACTGTACTGGTTTCCATACTGAGGAAGATTTGCCTGCATCAAATATCTGCAGCTTCGGGAACACTTCAATGACACCTCGAAGAAAATTTTTCTGGGCAAAGGTCACTAAGGGCCATTTTTGAGGTGCGCGATGACATGAGAGCAAACCACTGGTGTACAAACTGCAACAACCAAGCTGTTGTGCGAGCTTCTTTCGGCAATTTGTCTTGCTCAACAAGAAGCTTAATTGCTGAAGCTACGCCATGGTCAAATATTGCGCAAGCGGGGCCTACATTCATCTTTTCATAATGGTTTGGGGACTTTGGCTTGCTGTGTGGGGCAAGCTTGAGGTCGTGTTTCTCGTCGGCCTCACACAAGCGCTTAATGTAATCAAGCCACACCTGCACATAAACAGAAAACAAGGTGCAATACCAGTTAGCATACCGCATAAAATAAAATGTAATGACAGTTGCTACATCTTCTCGATACTGTTGATCTATTCTCCCTTCTGCAGTATGCAAAACAGCCTTATATTGAAGTATAACTTATAAGGTTTGGTAATGGAGTATCTCGGCACAATGAAAATCTTACTTCATTACATGGAAGCCTGTGCTTCCGAACAGTCTCAGCATCCAAGCAGATTTTCTATTCTCGAACCAGGTGTCCATGCAGATTGTTTAGAAGGTGTGGAGCATCTGCTAAAAAGTGCAGGCCATTTCCACATGGCTGCGGGCTTGTTTTCGGTCGCCCATATCTTGTGGCGACTATACCACACAACCGCCATACTGCTTGGTTCCCAGTGCCCGTGTCAGATGTAACGCAGCCTTACACAGATGCCAATTTGCTCACTTCTGCGGATGACATCAAAGAGAAGCTCAAGCACTTTGGATGCATTGAATGAGCTAGCTGAAATGAAAAGCAAAAAATTAGTGTTGTTAGCTTGAGTCCTTGCATCTATTTTAAGTTTTAATTCTACTCCTGTGAATAAGATAAGATATATGGATTACACCTTGTCATGGGTGAGTAATGGGCTTTTTGGTATTGCATTTCTTGTTGTGTGGAAATATGGCTTTGTGGCTACCGGTACTTATAAGAACAAATCAGACACACAGTATTAGCTGCACTCACTTGTGCATTCTCTAAGCTATATAACATGAGCTTACCAATAAAGTGGTAGGCAAGAGTCTGTTTCCACCTTGAGGTCACTCCAGCAAGCACCATGACAATACCTTGCGTCATGCTATGGCAGGAGATGCACTTGGTTCTGGTGGTACAATTGTAGCGTGGCCTGGAGATTGTAGCATTTAGTGTAAGCATCAGCCGCATTAAGTTAACTTACCAATAACTGTCCTAGTAGAGTTGTCATAATCAAGCCCTGGAGTCAGCTGAATTTCATCGATCAGCATTGCTGCATAACGCTCTTCAACTTGAAGTGTGGCCACTTTTATTGCAAGGGCCGAAAACACCTCTTCAAGGATTCCTGGGTGACAAAACCACTCAGTTAAGGTATTTAAAGGTCACGCAAATAATACATATTTAGCTGGAGGCATTTTGACGTCCTCTATGTGGCTTTGCAGGGTCCTTTCCGCTGGAAGAGGCCAGCCAGTTTCCCACAGATACTCGTAGCCACGAGAGCCACATGCAGGTCGCAGCTTCAGTGCGCCTTCCAGCGTAGCTTTGGTCCAGGAAGAACCTCTCATGGTGCCCTTTTCCAGCATATAGATCTGGTCTTCTGCAAGAAGGCGTCCTAGGGATTCTCTTAGCTGGTCCTGTTCGGCCTTTCTCCGTCTCCATGCCTCCAAGTCTAGTAGGCGTTTCATTGCATCTAATTCATCGCAGTCAGAATTACCCAACTCATTTCTTTCTGATGAAGTAGCTTCAATGGCACCTGAAAAATAATCCATTGGCACACTGTTATTCAGTGTGTAAATCTTTCCACAAAACTTGCAAGCCAGTCTAGTACATGTTCAGAATGCTTTTCTTTTAACCAACGCTGCAAAAGACAACCAGCACAAACCTCTCTCTTCCAAAAGGTGAATGTCGCCTTGGCTGCCAGTGTCACAGCCTGGCTGCACTTCATTCCCTTCCAGTGAGGAGTGGTTAATATTGGGGCCTGCAGAAAAAAAGAAGAGACCCTCGAATTTTATGATCAAAATTGTTTGAATAAGACAATAATAATATGCTTACTCAGGTGATCGTCTTGCTGTTCAGCTGTTGCAGTAATAGTAGATGATAGAGCAGGAGGTGCACGAGGGAAAGGCGGTTTCCGTTCGCATTTTGGTAGTGCATAAGCGAAAATGCTGGGAACTGCATTCCACTTCAGCATTTTTTTTTTCCATCAGCACGAACCTTTTCAAGTCAGTCTGGAGCAAAATGGTCCTGCCAATGAGGAAGAACAAAGAGCAGCAACTGAAGTATGTTGCCTCAAAATATGGAAATGTATGTTGGCGTTTTGCAAACCCCTAAACAAATGCTGAATGACATACAGTATCTTGCAGTGAAATTACAGATTTTTCAAGAGATGCGTTTCCTAGAATACGTCAGCACTCTCTGAGCGTACTTATTCAAGGTAAACCAGCTTCGGTGGCTCAGTTGCTTTGGCATTCGGCTACTAATCCCAAGATCTCGGGCTTGATCCCGGCCACGGTGACCGTATTTTGATGGAAGTGACATACAAAAACACCTGTGTGCAGTGCATTGTTAGTGCGAGTTAAGGAATCCCAGGTGGTCTAAATTCACTCAAAGCCCTCCACTTCAATGTCCCTCACAAGTAATGTGTCGTTTCAGGATGTTAACTCTACGATTTGTTGTTTTTATTTGAGCCTCATTACCAAGATCGATGACCAGCGGAGAAAGAAAAAATCTCGTACAGCAACATCTCCGAAAACACAGCTGTCACACACACATGTGCGAGCACACACGCACGTATGCAAGCACACAAACATGCGCGCAATCAACACAGGCATCATACGTACATGCACACTCACCCTCGCGTGCACAAAAACATCGAGAACCTTGCAATGCAGACCACATAGGGATGTCAACTGGTGAAATGCAGGATAAATGAAAACTGGTTGTGGTCACAGCTGATGAGTTTGCACAATGCTTACCTCGCTGAGCCGGGTGTCCTTTGTTGGGACAAATTTGTCGCGCCAAATGCGGTGCAGCCATACAGCCCTTCATTCGCTGTCAGACTTCCCGCTTTGGATCACAAATAGAGCTTTGCCACATTCTCTTCGATTGCTGCATCCGAAGGCGCAACATCCCGGCATCCACGGAGACCTTTGTGCCTGTTTCATGCACAGAGCGCGATACTAAGAGAGCTACTTCATAAACCACGCCTGCCAACCACCTCAGAAGCACTGTGCGATTGCGCCCCGTCTGCTGCGGGTGGCCCATCCATGGCGGCGCCTAACCACGTGAACGAAACTGGCCAATAGGCAGCGCCGCCGCAAAGAGAAAACAGCTGCATTACTTTCAGAGTTCTAGTGACTTTAGGCTGTTCAGGCCGCAGCTCATGTATATGCTAAAGCCCCTTCATTACATGAATACCTTGTTTAGCGCATAACAACAGACACAAGATAGACGACCAGGACACGGCACTACTCTCAACTGACATCATTTTATTGCATTACTCTTCTATAGACAGCTGAAACTAGAGGAACATGCGCAGTCAGCACCATGTGGTGGAACCACCAACATACGATCACAAGAGCGCACTCATGCGACAGAATCCAAAAAACCATATTCCGCACTGTACAAGGTTAAGGAAGGCACACTAATGCACTGTGACCCCAGTGAGTGAATGAAGAAGGCTTCCAATAACTCTCGGGCAGTGGTGTCACGGCTCTTTTTCAATATTGTGGTATCACAAAACATGGGTTTGCACTGGCACATTTTACAATGCAGAGCCAAATTGGAACCTGTGCCTGTTGGTATGGATCGCTCATGTTCTCTAAGGCGCTCGTTAACACAGCGGCCTGACTGCCCTACATACACTTTGCCACATGACAAGGGAATCTTGTACCGCATTTCGATGGGGGCGAAATGCGAAAACACCCGTGTACTTAGATTTAGGTGCACGTTAAAGAACCCCAGGTGGTCAAAATTTCCGGAGTCCCCCACTACGGCGTGCCTCATAATCAGAAAGTGGTTTTGGCACGTAAAACCCCATATATTAAGGGAATCTTGTAAACTACACCGACACTGCAATCAACAAACTTCGCATGGTTCTTTTCACAATCTGGTTTTTTACTTGTTTTAGAAATACGGCTGCACAATATTGACAGTTTCTGAGGAGCAGAAAATAATACCGGAATTTGGTATCTAGTGGCGACATTCTTTCGATTGTGAGCCACTCTATGGCAATATGGCACAACTTCAGGCCTCTTCTTTTGTGTAATACAGTTACTTTTGTACGGCTTCCCTTTCAGTTTCTGACGCAATACCTCCGAGACTGACGTCACCACCACACTTGGGTAACCAGCAGCCTGCAGCCTATTTAACTGTGCAATAAAACTCAGGTTCGCAGAGTGATGACAAGATTTCATCAACGAAGATTCTAGACACATCAAAGCACTGGCACTTTTCACAATCTTTGAGTGTGCAGACACGTGAGGTAAAAGTTTCTTACGTGCACGTGGCAAGTACATCCAACAGGCATGGCCTGTTTGTAAGGATAGCTGCAAATCTAAAAACTGGAGTGAATGTTAAACCTTTGCCATTGTCATTGAACAGAGTTAAAATGTCAGCTATCGTAACGGAGCATTCGTTGTTAGTCTGTTTTATCACAACCATAAAATCATCAACATATTTAAAAATTTGAACCGAGTCATCGTTTAAGGCACTCTTAAGAGCGCGGTCGACAAACGATAAAAAAATATCACAAAGAGCAGGCGCCACACATGAATCAATACACACACCATTTTTCTGAATAAAAAGGTTATCTTCGAACCGGATAAAAGTTGCACTTAGATGATATTCAAGAAGGAACATGAAATCTTCCGATGACAACCCGGTCGCATTGCGAAAATCTACCTCACCACTTTCTTTGATGCACGTCATCACACTGTGAAATAGCTCATCAGGCGGTATTGAGTAGTAAAAATCTTTGATGTCAACAGAAAAAAATGTGCTAAACAAAGTATTCATGGATTCGCACCAACTAGCCCGCCAACGCATTGTGCTGAACTATCCCCTTCATTACAGTGGTGGTAGTAGTATGGAGGGGCTTGAGATCACGCCTCCATCCATCTGTCGAAACGCCTAACTTGCCGGCGTTTACTGGAATACCAAACAGGCTGAGCGCTGCGACAGAACACTCTAAACGCATGCCGCTTAAATAGCTCTCGCTGTGGATCGACGGCCAGGCAGCTAGCAGACAGGTTGGAGAGGCTTCACGCAGTGGCTCCAAGACAGTGGAAGTAAACGGCACAACATTGTATCATGATACAGAGCCAGTGTAGGCAGATCTTTGCCCCCATCTGTCAGCGAACAAGTTGAGAAGAAAAAGCATGGCTAGGGAGGAGGGTAACTTGCAATTGTCTGCAGCCCTCTTAATATGAGGCGCTTAAATTGTGGCACGAATGTTTTCTTGCAGCTGTACCCTAAGCATCTACGAAATTTGTCCAAGCCCGTCAACCCTCTCTGGCCATGTGATTCTATTTGGTGTCAGAAGATTTAGCCACATGAAAAACTTTACTACTCAAATTTTCTAAGACAGAACTGCTCCAATTCGAAAGATTAAAGGGACACTAAAGGGATACAATAAAGGGCTCATTAATTCGAATTCCACAGAGATGGTACGAAAATTTGAAGTATACAAAATTCTAACTACTGAAAGTTAGAGAAAAAGTTGCTTGGTTAAGGCGTGTATGTAGTCCAACGTGGCGTGAGCACACACGCACACACACTACGTCATGTTCACATGAACAACGTCTATACTTCTAATCACTGGCACAGCCAACGTAACCGGATGCGGCCAATGCTTTCCGACGTGTCCGACGTCGAGATGGCTCTTCTCAATCTGCGCGTTCATCGCACCGACTGGCATGGAGAAAAAAAAATGTCGCAGTTTTGCCCGAAAAGCGAAACATCGATCGCGATAGTAAATTAGTAGATAGCTATACAAAGTAAGGATAGTAGTTTTATCGGCCCTATAAACTTGTGAACATTCGCTTGCTAACTAAATTAACAAGTACAGCGTCACGGGCGCACAAGTAAACATGAACACATCTCGCTTGATGACAGTGGAAACTCACTGAAAAACACTGGGGTGAGAAATCGCAGCAACAACGAATTGACCTTCGTACAGCTCTCACGTCAGCGCAAACGAAACGTAGAAAACACATTGCATACGAAGCTACAGGCACTACACGCACTCTGCAAACATCCTAGATCGCTTTGAAGATGCAGCTCATGCGGGGGCACACTTTGGCCACGTCGGAAATGGCTTTCAAGATAAGGCGGCTCACATGACCGCGCAGTAAGCAGCAGCAGCCACTGGAGAAGAATGCCTCCTCCACCTCACCCCCGTGCCTCATGCGTGACAGGAGAGGGCACGCATCCATCCTGCCTTTCTCGCTTGCGCACGCAAGATTGGGCCATGTTCGCCAGCTCACCCTCGCATGCTTTCTCTCGCACATACAGCATATGGTGCACGGCGACGATTTTATCGCCGTTGAGCTTTGTACAGAACCTCACGCAGAGAAGCGGACTGCAACAGAGGCATTTGCCATGCCATGGCCAGGCGTAAACACCTCTCTCTCCAGTCAGGTCTAAACAAAGGGCTGCAGATGAAAAAAGCAAAGCTGCGCGGCCCGTGTATTGACGTCAGCATTGCCAACGTGCTCCCACGCACTAGCAATCTCCCCATCCACGATGGTGTGGAGTTCGAATTATCGATGGTGGTGCGGATTTCAGTGTGAATTAGTGGGATGTGTTACATATTGCTTTCAATACATTGCTAGATTGACCGTGGCTGCTACTTAGAATTATCCGAAATTTCAAATTAATGAGCTTTTACTGTACATTTAATCAGTTTGAATTGATCAAGTATTTTTGACGAACTCTAGTTCTGTTAATTTTGTGGTATTAGGTTGAACACCACGCTTCGCACGTGGCATCCTTGGACACGCGGCTAAGCCTTTCAGCATTGGTGCTTCAGAGTTCGTGACCAAGCATATTGCACATGTAATACTCAGACCTGCAGCTAAGCATTTCACGCATTGGCGTCTCCGACTCGTCAATCAAGCACACCACGCAAAGCCTCCTCAGACCTGGGACCATACTCACCGTGTGCACAATCTTTGAACTCCAAAGCATTTCGCACATTGGCACCTGAAACTTTGTAATCAGGCACATCCCGTGCGGACTTCTAGGACCCGTGGATAAGCACTTTGTGCATCAGCACCTCAGGCTGCATGAACTAAGCGCATCGAGCGTCGACTCCTCGTATCCATGGCTAGACATTTCGCGCATTGATGCCTCGGACTGCACATCCAAGCACATCGATCGTCGACTCCTCGGACTCGTGGCTAGGCATTTCACGTATCGGCACCTCGGACTGTCTGACTACCTAAGCACATAGACTGTCAACTCCTTGGACCCACAGCTAGGGACTTCGCGCATCAGCATTTCAAGCTGCCCAGCTAAGCGCTGAAACCTTAGGGCCAGTTGGTCAGTCTGTCGTCATAAATGACAAAGCAATTTTCTAATTTTGGCCTTTGAGGTTCAACAAAAGTTCTTGAAATTTGCTAAGTTCAGTCTTTGTATGTATAAGAAATACAACGTAATGCATTTTTAATGAGGGTGTATGAATACCGAATAGTAGATTTTGAATCGAATATTGAATCACATCAAGAAAAAAATCCAACTTTTGAATCAACAGGGCATGGCAGCACCTTCGCCATGCGGTTTCCAAACCTCATCAGTTGTGCACTGACACTACCGGAAAGCCATTTGCTGTCGCCCATCCGGAAGGACAAAATGAAATGAACAGCCATGTGCCAAAGGTAGCATACATCTTCTCTATCAACTATCGTCAACACCCCTCTGCGCATGTGGCCACCCACGGTTCCGCTGCAGCAGCTGCTGCATACAGTGCGGCCTGTCTTTAAAGTGATCTGCAATGGAGACCAGAGTGGACGCATCTAGTTGCACCGCGCAGTGCTCTCGCCATTAGTTCGCGTCGAAGTGAGCGGTTGTACGAAGGTCAATTCGCTCGCTCCTGCTTCCACGCTCCTGCATTTTCATAAAGAGTTTCCGCCGTTATTGAGTGAGACATGTTCATGTTTGCTTGTGCGCTCATGACACCATGCTTGTTAATTTAGTTAGTAAGAGAATGTTTACATGGCTGATAAAACTACTATCCTTACTTTTCGTCTAGCTGCCTACTAATTTGCTCTCAGAATCAATGCTTTGCCTTTCAGGCGAAACTGCAACTTTTTTTATTTGTCAAAACTTTAGTGCATTGGGAATAAATCTTTGTTTTTCCAAATGAGAGAATGAATTTCTGTATGAAAGAATGGGGTTCTGTAAAGGACTTTTTGTTTAGGTCACGGCAAATGGGTGTGCTTTACAATTGAGGGCACTTTTTTTCCTTTTGGTCACGGAAAACAGGTGTGCGTTACAATCAAGGGCGCATTAGAATCGAGTATATATGGTAATCATTAGTGCCCGCACGTCTTCCAGAAAGTACTACACAATTCGCATCGTGCATACATGCAATCAGATTACACAAGGTTCAGTGACAACAGACAGTGGTGAACCTTCAATAACATTCGAGAAACTTCTGATACATGCAGGCGCATCCTGCACTGAGCAATAATATTTGTTAGACAGGGAAATGCAGTCACTCAACGAAAGATCAACAACTATATGTGGCAATGTCAACAACAACATGGGCGCTCTAGGCGCACTCAATGAATAAGTTGTTCTCTGCCAAAGTCAGATGTATTCTATGAGTACTCTATTCACTTGAGCAGAGAATTGAGGAACTTGAGAATCACAGCCATCGGTCAAAGCTAATTATTTACGGCTGAGAAGAAATGAAAGAAGAGATGTGTGAAAAACTCTAACATGCCCTGAACAAAGACATTATAGAAAGTATTCTTAAGCTGGAGCCAGTTCAAATAGAACAAATTAATAGACTGGGCAGATAACCCCAAGCAAAACAAGGCCAGTCATTCTGAAGTGTGATGAGCATGCGACACTTCCTCGGGCGTAATCTTCGTTGGTCCGCCAGGCTCAGTGGTCCACCAGGCTCAGTGGTCCACCAGGCTCTGTGGTCCGCCAGGCTCGGTGGTCCGCCAGGCTCGGTGGTCCGCCAGGCTCGGTGGCCTGCCATGCTCGTTGAGCAACATTGGTCACAACACCTAATAAACACCAATGAGCATAGCTGCTCACGGTCAGTCATTGTTTCACCACCACCACGCTCTGGACCGTCTCTCTGATGGAGAGTGCCTCGAGCCCCGCCTTGTTCACGAACCCAGGCGGAACACTGGTGACGAGTACAGCCCATGGATCAACCTACACCACCGCAAGCGGCGAAACATCACTTCCATTCCTGCCGCCATGTCGCTGTAGGGAAGGCTTTAGAAGAGCCACCGGTAAGGACAGACCCTCGGGCAGTTCGTCACTGCGCTACGAGGGTTAGGTTAGGTTAGGTTAGGTTAGGTTAGGTTAGTTATTCATGTTATTATTCATCAGTTAGTTATTCATCAGTTATTCCTGTTATCTCATGTGCCTTCGGGGACCAGCTGGACTCGCTGCTCCGGGACCGTTTGGTCCATGGCATAAGCCAACCCACCATGCAGACACAACTCTTGGAGCTTCCCAATCCCTCACTGGATGACACTGTGAAGGCAGCGCTGGTGATGGACGCTCGTGAGATTGCGCATGCGGCCAGCTCACCGTCAGCGAAAGCATGGTCAAAAAGTTAGCGACAAAGGGCAGCACCTGCAATCGCTGTGGTGGTGCCCACTCCCCCTCACAGTGCCAGTTCTCCCAAGCACAATGCTTCATATGCGGGAAAACAGGGCGCCTGGCACAGTATGCCAAGGAGAGAGGACAAGCAGCAAACAGCAGCAGCATCAATCCATCCCAGGTTCAACACAAGCCCAGGGCCAGGGTAGCCGTCGCAAGGGTATGGGCAAGGACCTGTGGCAGCAGGCTCAATTTCCTCCGTGGCCATGCTTGTGGCTGAAGACCCGCCAATCTTCAACATGTGGCAAACAGGCCTTGTTTTGTCATCTTTGCCACTGTACATGCTGACCATCGAAGCCCGCGGGCACTCTATTTCGATGGAGCTGGACATGGGCCAGCGTGTCGATCACGGCCGGGAAACTGTTCAAGTGTACCTTCCTTGAGGTGTCCGTCGGGGCTTTGGCCATCACGCTGCCCAGCTACTCCAGACAGGTCTCCCAGGTCAGCGTTCACTTCGGCAACAGGGAGGCAATCTTTCCTCTTTACTTAACCAAGGGGGCATCGCCAACCTTGCTGAGCCAAAACTAAATTCACACACTGGGCGTTTGTCTGCCAGAGTACCAGGAAGCCGTCCTGCATGTGGTGAAAGATGTCCCAAGCCTCCTGATCAATTTCAAGTCCCTGTTCCAGCCAGGAATGGGCACATTCGCCCATTCTATGTCCCTCAGGCATCTATGTACCTGAGGGAACCCGGCCTTGTTTTTTCAAGCCTCACCCACTGCCATTTGCCCTGAAGGATGGCGTCACCCAGGAGCTGCAATGGTTACAGCGAGAGGGCATCATGGTGCCCCTCAAAATATCTGAATGGGCTGCTTCCATTGTTCCAGTCTTCAAGCGAGATGGCAGTGTCGGGATCTGAGGGGATTTCAAGTTTACTATTAACCCCATCGCTACCCTCGAGAAAATCGCTGCCCGTCAGAATTAGAGCTACCTCGAGCTCATCAACTTCTACAGTGGTTTCCTGCCGAAACTGTTGATGCATCTACAGCCGCTGCATTTTCTGCTTTGAGATGGTCAGCAGCGGGTCTGGAAGAAGGAGGAGGGTGTGGTCTTCCAGCACAGCAAGTAGTTATCACCAAGGGTTCAGTGCTGGTACACTTTGATCTGGCCAAGCCTGTTGTCCTCACCGTAAATGTGTCACCATATTGTCACGTGGTGACACATTTACTTGCCGCCCGATAAAGACAACTACACGTGTCAATATGGTGCGGGAGCCATCCTGGCGCACCGGGACAAGGATGGCCAGGAACGCCTTGTGTCATTTGCTTATCATGGCTTCGTGCTGTAGAGCAACGTTACAGCCAGCTGGACAAAGAAGGCTTGGCCCTCATGTTCATGGTCGAGCACTTTCACCCGTACCTGTGGGACTGGAAATTCGAGGTTGTCACAGACCACAAGCCGCTGTTGGGGCTGCTGGAGCCTAACAAGGCATTTCCCATGCAGGCATCACCTTGAGTGGTACACTGGGATTAAGGCTGGCAACCTACAGCTACCGGCTGGTCTATCGTCCGGGAAAGGACAGAGGTGCGTGCTGAAGTGTCCATGCTGGAGCACACATACCCGGGTGTACTTTCCAGATCTGCGGTGTCACAGGCAACCAGCCGGGACTCAGTCCTGTCCCGGGTGACCAAGGCGTTGTCCCAAGGGGAGGAGTTGGTTCAGCAGGCCTATAACCACAAGGCAGCCGAGCTGAGTCTGCAGCAGAGTTGCCTACTGTGGAGTTCCAGGGTGGGGATGCCACAAAGTCTCCAGTCCAGGGTCCTGTAGTTGCTGCACCTGGGTCATCCTGTTGTGGAAAAGACCAAGATGGTGGCCCAGTCCCACATTTGGTGGCCTAGCCTGGACGAGGACACTGCTCACATGGTGCAGCACTGCCAAGTCCACCAGGAGCATCAACGGGCCTCACGTCGTGTGGAGAACACCACATGGCCATTCCAACAGAGACCCTGATCCCGCCCGCATGTGAATTTTAGGGGGCCCTTTAAGGGCCATTACTTCGTAGTGGTGGTGGATGCCTTTTCAAACTAGATGGAGGTTCTGCCTGTCACCATTCCATCAGCAGGCGTGACCATTGCAGCGCTGCGACAGGTCTTTGCCGCCCAGGGGCTGCCAGACATCATCGTGTCCGACAATGGTCCTGCTTTCGCCAGCAGAGAGTACCTGGCCTGGCTGACAAAGAATGGAACCCTCCCAATGACAGTTCCACCATACCACCCTACTTCAGACGGTGCAGCCAAGCGGGTGGTACAGACCATCAAGGACAAGCTCAAGAAGAGCCAATCTGGGGATTTCCAGGTGCAGGTTGCCCAGGTACTGTAGTACCGGACCATGCCCCACGATGTCATTGGCCGTGCCCCCTGTGTGCTGCTGCTGTGCCAGATGGTCAAGATACCCTTGGTCGTCTTGCATCCGGACATCTAATTCACAGCGCTCCTGAAACAGCTGAAGCAGAAGCAGACGAGCACAGATGCTTGTCGTCAGTCATCGTTTCACCACCACAAGCTGCGGAGCATTTCTCTGACGGAGGATGCCTCGAGCCCCGCCTTGTTCACGAGCCTGGGCGAATCGTGACTGGCTTTTAGGCAGAAGGGAAAATACTGAAGAATGGCTTGGAGCTCAAGGATACTAAGCTGGCTACAGGGGAAGATTTTTCTCGTAAGACTCCTGAGGCATGGAAAATGCTTTGGGACCGCACCAAACCCAATCGAAACAAAAAAGAAGTTGCATTAGCAACACCAAGCTTTATATTAACAATATCGCTTTTGTCTGGGACAATAACAAGGATGAAAGGTTTCCCTTGCAAAAAGCAATGACAAAGTAAATTGGCCAAATGCTTGACGAAGTGTTAAATCGAAGAAATGACTTCACTAACAATGAATGCTTGAAGCATAGTAAATAAAACAGGATACCTTGTAGAACTACTGCTTGATCAAGAACCAAACATAGTGGAAACGTGGTTTACGCCTGATACTTTTAGTGAAGAAATCGTGCCCCCAGAGTACACAATAATTCAGAAAAATCAGTCTATGCGTGGTGGGGGTGTGGCCCTGCTTATAAACAAACCTATTCCTTTTGTCCTGCTTCCTGATGTTATGGGAGCTGAAGTGGTATTCTGTAAGATTAATTGCGATGGCGTTAACATAGTCACCAGGCATGCTTACAGAAGCCCCTCATCGGGGCATGGATGCATAATAGCCGTTCAAGAATATCTTCTGAGCCAAGCCCATAATTCTCGTCTGATCATCATGGGTGACCTTTCCGACATCGATTGCAATAACACGTATTTCCTGTTACATTCATCAGAGACAATAATTGATTTAATGTTAAATTTCACTCTACACCAAATTATTCTAAACCCGACACGTCTAAAAAATGAAAAAAGAACCTCAACCTTATATTGATTAGCGATCAGTTTACATTAAATAAAGCGATCATTAGTATTATTCCAGGGATGCGAAAGGATGGAAAGTTGGGCGAGTTGGTGCGGTAACATATTCTCGGATTGTAGCGCGAAATGACACGCACACAGACTAGAAGACAGGACAAGCACTTATCCTGTCTTCTTGTGGTCTGTGTGTCTGTCACTTCACACTACAATCTGAGAATGTTCCAGGGATGTCTGATCACCACATACCAATCTGTCAGCTGCAACTTGGATTTGGCTTAACACCACGACCATGAGTACCACTGTACGAAATTTCCATAAAGCTGATGATGCTAGCATTCTACCTACTTAGCTCACAAATTTGAAATCTTTTTGGACCTCGCCATTGATCCAACAACTGATGTTAACAGCCTATGGTTGGGCTTCGCGGCTACTGTTACATATTACGTGACGAATTTCGTACCACTCAAGAATAATAGGCCACAAGAACATAACCCTTGTATAACACGTGAAGTAATACGTGCAAAGCACGAAGTGAAGAGGCTGCGTCATGCAATCAAAGAGCAGTAATCCTGCAGGTGCATCTAACCTGGTATCTGCTGTTGTAGATTTCAAACGAAAAGCAAAACTTGAAAAAAAGCAATACTTTACTGTAATGATTCCAGGTTACATCAAAAACAATCCTCGCCATTTTTTAAAAAACATTTTTGGCCTGGCAGGGAAACAAAGTCCTCTCTAACAGACAGTGAAAATATGAATTGGGCCAATATGTTCAACAATTATTTTCAATCTGTTTTTACTGACGATGATGGTGCCACTCCTCCAGTCATTCCTGTTTTCGTTAGGCCTACTGAACCATTAGTAGTAAATAACTCAGGAATTCTTAACCTTCTTATAAGTCTAGATCTCAAGAAAGCATGTGGCCACAGTGATATTGCAAACAACTTTCTGTTCCATTATGTAGAATGGTGCAGTAAATACCTCAATATGATTTGTTGCAAATCTATTGAAACAGCTAGACTGCCATTGGAATGAAAAATAGCAAAAATAATACCAATCCACAAAGCAGGAGATGCTGCAGCCCACCGTAATTTCTGCCCCATATCACTCACCATGCAAGTTACCCAAGCACATAATTTATAGTATTTCACTTTTTTTTTAACAAAATAACAACCTTCTGTCTCCCCATCAACATGGCTTCGGGAAAGGATTATTTACCATAACTCAGCTTGCCGAAGCAGTCCATGATCTTGCACATAGTGTCAACAATTGTAGCCAAACAGACATAATCCTGCTTGATCTATCGAAAGCCTTTGATTGGGTGAGCCATGACAAACTCTCTTCAAAACTACAAAACACTATTGGAAATGAAGAAATTATTAATTGGGTGAACAACTTCCTAAGTAACCCAACACAGTTCGTGGTTTTCGAAGGTGCGTCATCAAGGACAGCTTCAGTTAACTCACATGTCTCCCAAGGATCTGTCCTGGGGCCATTATTATTCGTTATTTTTATAATGACATCACGGCTGACATCGACTGCAAAATTAAACTTTTCGCAGATGATTGCATACAGGGAAATTAACAATTGTAATGATCACTTGATATTAAATCTTTCACTGGAGCTGTGAGCAGTGGCTAATGTCTATCAACATATCAAAAACATTCTGTATGGCAATTACAAGGAAAAAAAGAACCATCTGAATTTACTTACATAACGAACAACACATCATTGCAAAGAGTTACGCAACAGAAATATCTTGGTGTCACTTTTGACTTCGGATCTGTAATGGGATAAGCATATTAACAACATCACAGCGACGGCTCTGCATAAACTGCTTCTCCTATAAAGGTGCCAACCATTCACACATGCTAAGCTCTTAACCTACACAACATTTGTGTGCCCAACCTGTAGAGTATGCTAAGGCACTGTATAATTTCTGCATACTGTCACTAATTTAGCCAATATTGAATGGGTACAAAGGAAGGCTGTTATAACGACAGAAAGCTGAGCTAGATGGTAAGGATTCATTATGCAAACAGAGGTGAGGCGTGCAGACAGGACACAAGAGTAGAGAAGTGGACAACACGAACGCCGACTATCAACTGAAGGGAGCACTGAGGCGAATAGCCACTACTCTTTTTTTGCTATTACTTCTTTCTGTAATCACGTCCGTCCCCCTCGAAACCTCCTGCTTTAGGCGCTCAGCCACAGTGGCCACTGCTACACTTAGATAACCTGCTTCTAATAGGCACCAGATCTGTGCATTAAAACTGGCACTCATTTTGTGCATGCAGGATCTGGTGAGAGTTGACTTAAGGCACGACATGGCAATTCCGTTTTTTACTACTTTGGAATGCTTGAACTGAAAGTTTAGCGACGGCTTCGAAGATCTTGGGGAGTACTGCCAACAAAGGTGATTTTGTTCGAAGACCAAAGAAATGTTAAGAAACTGAATTGCGCGTCGCTGAGGAAATTCCTCCCTATTGCAGAAAATCAGGTAATCATCAACGTAACGAAATATCTTGATAACGCTATCACCCTAAGGCTTTCTCTAAGCAGCTGTCAACCTTACTCAGGTAAATATAGCTAAGAAAAGGGGAACCTTTGAGCCAATACAAATGCCTGATTTCTGAAGAAAAACGCCATCTCGCCACCCAATCAGCGTCGACTTCAAGTACATTGAAAGAATTTCTAGAAAAGCTCCTGTGGAAACACCGCATCTGTCAGTAAAAGCCGACTCTTGCACTTGTTCTTTAATGCACTTATTTACGGAATTTAGCAACCCATCATGCGGCAAGGAATAATACAGGTCTTCGACATCCATACTGTACAATCACCATCCAGCTGTACAATCAACAGGATTTTCCTCTCTCAAATACTGAACGAGTGCCTGAGAATTACGCAAGCAAAAGGGGTCTGAAAAAACTAGTGAAGCTAAGCAGTTGTGTAGGTAACTAGCGACACAGACCTGCCTTGTCCCTCTCTGACACTATAGCACGAAAAGGAATTTCTGGCTTGTGGGTCTTGGCTGAGAAAAACAGTTCTAAGGTGAGGCATTTTGCTTTCTTGACATTAGAGACAACCCTATCAAGTTATGATTATCAAGAACAGGCACCGGTCCTGTCATTTGTGTTTTTCTTGAGTCCTGGTCTCCTCCACCTTGCCTTTGCTAATTGAAGCAGTTGTTCATGTCAAAAATGTTGGAGTAGGAGTCAAGGTCACGGAGCTTTGTGACTTGCCAGGGCGGGAGAAAGCACCCCCTCCCTTTTTCTCATCACTTCATGCATTTGCACCGAACCACCTGGCTACAGTTTTTTGTCAAGCTTTTACAAAATTGCATATTAAAAACATAAAGATACACAATTTAGTGAAAAATATTTATTGTTTAGCCACACTTATGCCAAGGCCCGATAGTTCACCATAGCCAGGAGTCACCATTTTAATCAAACTTGCGAAGTGTCACACATGGTGTGATCTTGCATGAGATCAGTCGCACGACGCAGTCAAGTCAAACTTGTGGCATACTACGATTCAGGACGCATGGTACAAATGAGCGAGTGGCGCGTAGCTCCACCCGAAACCGGCGCACCTGCATGGATGCTCGGAATGTCTTCGCAAATAAAGTGAAACCGAACGTGTTTGCACAGCTCCCTCGTCTTAAACAAAAGATGGCATTATAAACACGACTATGCGAGCAGCGTAGAACGGTTTCGGCAAGGCCACAACTGCAGTGTCGGCTCCATTGACAGCCACCAGACTAGGCGCCAGCAAGCCTAGCTCGCTGGGCTGTCGAATCGGAGACTGGTGGCACTTGCGACACGACTGCATGTGGCTTGTAATAAAGCACCTATTGGGGCAAGGACTTGGGAAGTCGCCATCTGTTGCAAGCACCTCCCTTGCATACTATGAGGGTTAACGCGGCGCGCTTCCCATGGGTTTGGCTTACGGCGCTCAATGAGAACACCACGCGGCAACACTCCTGGAGATTTCTGTAAGTACTCTCAAAACGAGAGAAATTTTTTACTGTCAAACAATAATCTTGGGCAAACTGGAAGCACAGAATAGTTTACAAATGCTACCTTTTTATCAAATATGTAGTGAACGCCACTGCACGTGGTCGGCAAACGCTGAGAGGAAACTGTGAAATATGGTCCTATAGCGGGCTGTCTGTATAACCAAATGGAACATAACAGAATGAAGCCTCAAATCAGCGATGGCACGAGTTCGCAGCGACTGACTGGGCTTCTGCATGCATGTCCGCACACAATGTTTTGCTTTCCCTGCGAGCACGTTTTCGCACTGTGCCGTGAGCTTCAGGGCGCAGACTATAGGCATTTGACAGTACACAAGCAACCATTGTTGCGCGGAGGCTATCAGAGCTGTTCAAAAATAATTTCGTTAGGGAGACTTTGACGCCTACAGTGACTGTGATGTGCTGTCGCGACAACTGAGATCTTCTTTTTTTATTCTAAATTCTTAAACGTTTCAATATTATTTCTTAAGTTGCGTCAAGCGGTATGTTTATCGGTCTTCTCAACGTGCGATTTCCCGCTGCTTCTTTTTCGTAATCCAGTACATTAATTCATAACACATACATGACCATGTGCCATGCCTTTTAATGTGCTTCTTACCACTCCCTTTCCTTTCAAGTGAACTTGCCAGAATCTAGCATCAGCAAGTTCATGGACCAAATAAAGCGTCATGACATTAGCCGGGCAGTGTGTGCGGGAGAGCATCTCGGTGCGCGTGTTGTACTACTCACCAAACATCGCAGGTCTGACGCCGTAGCAGAAATCTTCCTCGCATTTGTGCTTGCTATATACTCTAGTTGTAGCCGATGTATCTTTGCCGGTTCTAAGTTTTGCGACCCAAGCTTCACGCAGCTTCTTGT